>NC_063334.1:20321460-20438960 GCF_021869965.1 Rhincodon typus | reverse complement strand
AAAAAAAAAGGGCTTGTACAAAGACTGTGTTTGTAGCTAAACTAGATGGGTCAAGCTTCTCAACTAATAGACTCTTCCAGTGAATTTGTTGCAGCTCAGATCTGTGAATATTGTAGATTGTTGATAATAGCAGCTTGCTTTGCCGAAAAGTGTAAAAGCTGAAAAAATGATTTGATAGAAAAGCTCTGATACAAGGCTTGGTCAGATTGTTATCTGCTTGAGATGTAGGGAACACAAAATGTAATGGTTTATATAGAAATTAGCACTAGCATGACATTTTGCCACTTCAGATTTAACCAGGGGAACAACTAGTATTGAAATTGTGAATAAACATGACTTTTTTTCTCTCCCATACTAACTGGACCATCAGATTTTACATAAGCTGCCATCATAAACATCCTGAAGTCATTACACTTCACTGATGAGTGAAGACCATATGGGTGATTCAATGCTCCTGGAATATAAACAGATTTCAAATGTAATTTATCAAAGTCTGACAAATATCCCACCTCCATAATCAGTGAAATGGTAATATATTGCTAAAAATGTGTCGATTTTTAACTTGTTTGTGTTTGTGTATATTTTCTGTTATAGTTGATCATTTTAGTTGTCAGACCATGATAATTCTTTGAGCACTGCATATTCCTAATGGAGTTTCAAGATCTTAATTCCTAAATCATAAAGAATCCATCTAAATTATTTTGTGGCACCAAGAATGAACTAAGAAGTGGGTCTTTAATAAATTAGTGCTCCCTGAAAGAAAGGTTGAATTTAATCCAAACTGGTGAGATCCTGTCAGTTATTCCTTGCCATTTTTTCTATATAATATCTACGATTTTTCCCTCCATGTATTTTGAATAAACCCGAGCTTCTTCTAATGACACTAATCCCTAACTCAGAACTGCTTATCAAGATTAGCAAGATTAATATATTTAATTGTAGTGTGAGACAGCTATATGAGAGTTGGAGACGGTAAGGACTGCAGATGCTGGAAGGTAGAGTCAATAAATGCAGAGCCGGAAAAGCACAGCTGGGCAGACAGTATCCCAGGAGCAGGAAAGCCAAAGTTTCGGGCCAAAACGCTTCATCAGGACTCCAGAGTACTTCTCTAGCTCCACATTTATTGACAAAATATGAGTGTTATCATACTGGTGAAAATTGAGCAGTTCTTTATGAGCTATTGTTGAGGCATGTTCTACATTAGCACTTCCAACAGTGGGATCACAAGCTGACATTTTGAGGTCACAGGCTCTTGGACAACAATGAACATCCCAGACTTCCATGTTGCCCCCTCCCATGCTCTTAGGTCTCCTGTTCCCTGAACCCTGCTCTGATAGGTCATCTCCCACCAAAACCTGCAGTCTTAGCTGTCACAGAGGCATCATGCAGGAAAGCTTTGAAATGGATTATTACCTGAATGCAGATTGAAAACTTTTTTATATATCTTCTAATCAGCCTGTTCAGAGGTGTTATGATGCACCTCTGAAGCAGGTGGGATGTGAACCCATGTCTCCTGCCTCAAAGTTAGGAACACTACCAATGTGTCACAAGAGGGCCCCTGGCGACCTTTTTTTCGTTAAACTATTTTTTCTAATCAACCTGTTCAAAGATGTCATTACACACCTCTAGATCGTGCGGGACTTGAACCCATGTCTCTCAGTGCAGGGTAGGGACACTACCACTGCACCATAACAGAACCCCTTAAAACCTTTTTTTTCATTCACTTCTCAAGTGAGTGTAGCTGGCAAAACCAGTATTGATTTGACTATCCCTTACTGTCCTTGAGAGGGTTTCCAAAAAAAAAGAAACATGTGTATATTTAGTACTTTTCACAGCCACTGGATGTCTCAAAGCGCTGTGCAGCTAATGAAATCCTTCTACTGTGTTATAATTAGGAAATGTTGCAGCCAATTTGCACACTGCAAACACCCATAAAAAGCAACATGATAAGCAACATAATGATATATTTTTGTCAGTTGTTTGGGAGCCATGACAAGAGGGGATAAATCCCCTAATTCTGCTTTGAAATAGTGCCATAGGATCTTGTGCGTCCAGCTGAACAGGCAGATGGTGACTTGGTTTAACAACTTGCTATCAAAAAGTTAACGATGGAATTGACTGCCTTCTTGAATGACTGTAGTCCATATGGTGCTGTTTGGGAGGGATTCTGGGAGGGGTAAACCGAAGTCTTTCGAATGTATCTGGAAATGATTGCAAATCTGCTGAATTACATTTTAGTGTATCTCAGAAATATCATAAACTAGATTAACATATTTCAAGATGTCTTAAATTAAAGAGCTATAAATATAAAAGAGTGCTATTTTATAAAATTAACAATAATCTTGGGTGTGGGAAGAATGAAATGAGTTTTACAAATAAAATGAGATTTTCTGTCGTGCATATATTTCTCAAAATAAGTCAGTATTCCTTTACAATTGCCTGATAGTTTTCAAACATTGAGAGATTTTGATAACCAAAGAATGCCAGAGAACCTCATTTAATGTCTTAATATGATGCCTTCTTTGCTTTTTAAAGGCTGTTGGATGCTTGCACTACTCTCATCGGTCCTGTATTTGTTACTGTTTATAACTAGCCTCTTGTTTCTCTAGCAGGGAACATGATTCAGCTCAGTCAATTCAGAAAGCTGCTTCTTTCTGAAAGACATTCATCTTTGCCCCTGAGCTAAGTATAGAATGAGACAAAGAATCCCTTTTGTCCATGTACTCAATGTAGTTTACTCCAAGACTGCTTTCAAACTCCTGTTCAATCAACATCCCGGAACTCAAAATGACGTTTCAGATTTTAGTAATTAAAGGATACACAGGTTTTGAAATCAACAAATAATACTTTTGCTTTCAGTGCACCTTCATGAACGGGAAGAGCTCGGATCAAAATATTTTTGTACAATATCAAGCACACAGCAAATGCCCAGCATGACAACACTGGTTGTATCTTCCTGAATTTGTTTTTGGTCGAGGTGGAATATTTTGTGTTGCACAAGATTAGGAGGACATAGGAAAAACAATTTGAGGTGATGAATCAAAAGGCACACATTGGAAGTATATTACATGAAAAGATTACTTCAGTATGATTTTATTCTGCCTTTACATTGTAAAATAAGTCAGTAATGGTGTTTGTACTTTGGTGAATGAAGAATTCCAAAGAGATATCAGGAAAACATGAAGACAGATCCATTGACACTCTTGAGGAGGAAAGACTATTTCAAGGAATGATACTCAAGTGAATAAAAATCTTCCTTGATAACTTCAGTTTCTTTCAGGCTATACATTACTATTGCTACTGAATACTGAGGTTTCTACCAAAAAAAAGGAGTAGGAGGCAGATTCATTTCTTTATTTTCTTAGTCTGGCCGTATAATATCAAAACTTTTTGACAAGCTGTTCTAGACGAGTAGCATTAAAAAAGATGACAGCTATGAAAGATCAGTTTTTGTAAGTGCTCGACTCAAAGGTTTGTCTGTTTTGTTTCACTATTTCCCTGACAGTGCTGATTAATTCCAGGTCTGATGCACCAGTCCCCTGAAGTTTTCCATTGCTCGTAAACACTGATAACACCTTTGCCACTCTTACCTCAAAACTTTGCATGATGATACCAATTGAAGTTAGGGAAGGAAACATAGAACATAGAACTGTACAGCACAGTACAGGCCCATCGGCCCACAATGTTGCGCCGAACTTTTACTCTAAACCTAAGGTCTATCTAACCTCTACCCCTACCTTATACTATCATCCATATGCCTGTCTAATAGCCGCTTAAATGCCCCTAATGAGGCCAACTTCACTACCCTCTCTAGCAATGCATTCCACGTCCCTACCACTCTCTGAGTAAAGAACCTACCTCTGACGTCTCCCCTATATCTACCTCCACTCACTTTAAAACTATGCCCCCTCGTAATAGCTACCTCCATCCTGGGAAAAAGTCTCCGGTTGTCCGCTCTATCTATACTTCTGATCATTTTGTACACCTCTATCAAGTCACCTCTCATCCTTCGTTATTCTAAAGAGAAAAGCCCTAGCTCTCTCAACCTTTCATTGTATGGCCTTCCCTCCATTCCAGGCAACATCCTGGTAAATCTCCTCTGCACCTTTTCCAACGCTTCCACATCTTTCCTGTAATGAGGCAACCAGAACTGGACACAATATTCCAGATGTGGCCGAACCAGGGTTTTGTATAGCTGGAGCATAACTTCACGGCTCTTGAACTCAATCCCTCTATTAATGAAAGCTAACACACCATACGCCTTCTTAACAACTCTATCCACCTGGGTAGCAGCTTTCAGGGAACTTTGGACATGAACCTCAAGATCCCTCTGCTCCACCACGCTTCCAAGAATCTTTCCGTTAACCCTGTATTCTGCTTTCAAGTTTGTCCTTCCAAAATGAATCTCCTCACACTTTTCAGGGTTAAACTCCATCTGCCACTTCTCAGCCCAGCTCTGCATCCTACCAATGTCCTTTTGTAACCTAGAACAGCCGTCCACACTATCCACAAGTCGACCCACCTTCATATCGTACGTGAACTTACTAATCCACCCTTCCACTCCTACATCCAAATCATTTACAAAAATCACAAATAGGAACAGGACCCAGGACAGATCCTTGTGGTACACCACTCATACCTGAGCACCACGTTGAATATTTTCCGTCCACTACCACCCTTTGTCTTCTCAGGGTCAGCCAATTCTGAATCCAATCTGCCACATTTCCCCCTATCCCACCCTGCTATCTTTACATGATATGGCCACATGTAACTTCAGATCCACAGCAATATGATTGACTGTTAACTGCTCTCTGAAATGGTCTAGCAACAGGTCATTCAGCTCAAGGGCAATTAGGGATGGACATATTAGTTTCTCTAATGTGCAAAATTCTTTGCTTCGGGAACTGAAGAAAACTAACAGAGTAGGTTTGCAGTTCAGTCAGGGGACTATCAATTGAATCAAATTCTGTGCTTGTTCAGTATCGGCACGCATTCACATTGCGACTAAAGTCACAAGAACCTTGATTTGACATTTTTTTGTCAACAACCTAAGCGCAAAAAAAACAACTACAGGTATACTCGTAGTGTTGACCTGCATGAAGTTGGTAATTCAGCACAAAACTCAGAGGATATAGACTTAGAACTTCCTGGTCCCCTCAGCTTTTTGCCATGTTATGTCATTATTTTGCATGACTTCACCACATAATTTTGAGGTCAACCTTTGCTGCCTATCCCTTGTATTACTGCAAGTCATGCTCTTTTTTCAACCTGAGCTCACTGACCTGATTCGGCTCCTGGTCAAGCAATATGTTGATGTTGAAATGTTCATCCTTATTTTCAAATCCATCTTTGTTTGGATCTCCCTATCTCTGTAACCTATTTGCTGCACACCCTGCAAGTTAACCATACTCCTCTAATTTTAGTCTTTTGTGCATCAGAATTTTAATTACCCCAATATTGATGACTGTATACCTTTAGTTGCTTGGGCTTAAACTGTGGAATGTCCTCCTTACACCTCTCTGCTGCTTGTTCCTTCTTGACAGTTCCCGAAACCTACTTTTCAGTCATCTGACCTAATATCTCGATAGCTTCATATCATGCATTACTTTATAATGCTTCAGTGGAGTACCTTGAGATGCTTCATTATGTGCAAAGGTATTGTTGTTTATGATAGTTTCCATACATAGGGACTGAGAATTTTTGGTTTTTGTTGATTTTTTTTGTAGTAATGGCAGCCTGCAGTTTTTCGATTGTGCACAGATGCATATGTGAAAATAAAATGGGCTAATAATACAGGAAACACTTGATTGTACTGTTATAAGATTATACACTAAACAAGATAATTAGATATAATCGAGCAAGGCATCTATTTGAGGTATTCTTATTCTGTTTTATTTATTATAATTGCCATTTTAGAGTTAATCATTGTTGTGTATGATTAAATGTTAACTACTTTCTTTTGTGATGGGAAGATTAAGAGTTTCTGGAATAAACTTTGAGAGTAAATGTTTTCATACAATGATGTAATTTTTCCATACAAATATATGGAATATGCGTTTGGCCTAAACTGTTTGTCTAATTGCTGCCAGTGCCTTTTAAACTTTGCGTAAAATCTCTAATTGACAACAAAGAGTATAAATTGGAAACTGGACTGTTTGAATTCGGAAGCCAAAATTGGATGCATTTGATAGGTATCAGTTGGATAAAAGAATAGAAAAAGCAGGCTGATTGTAGAAGATTCGGAAGTGATGTTTTAAAAAAAGCAAAAAAGGGAAGCAAAGGAATAGACCCAGATCTTCCAATGGGATGATGGTCATTGCAGCAGGTTAGGCAGGGATTTTGCATTGGAACCATACAGAAGTTGCAACACTGCATTGTGGGAATTGTCCATGAAGTTGAAATCTTCGATGGGCAGTAACTCAGCAAAATACATCCCCCAACTCTGTTAAAGCCTGAGACTTTGGATGGCTCCCACAAACTTGGTTTAATAGTTTCATCCAGGAAATGCTAGATCACTTAAAACTGACTCTAATTCCCACTAATTACTAAAATCACCTCCTCAGGTTCAACTGACGTCCTTGACGAGGCTAGCTGGGCAGAAATTTAATACAGCGCCAGAGCTGATAGATGTAGATTCTATAATAATGAGGGAAGTAAGGATTGAAATTCTGGTGATATGGTCATAATTTTCCAATCCTCCTAAATTCAGTGTGGTGCTCGAGGATTAAGGAATTATAATGGTACATCTTTGTCAAAAAAGCATGTAAGACTTAATCAAACCATTATAGGCCAGTCAATTGACTTGTGTGTGGGGAAACATGTTTGGAACAATAATTTGGACAAAGTCAACAGCCACTTAGATAAATGTGGTGTATTTAAGGAAAGCTGCCATGGGTTTTCTGAAAGTAAATCTTAATTAATTTGCATGAGTTTTTAACTGAAGAAACAACTAGGGTTGATAAAGGTAATGTTGTTAATGTTGGGTATATGAACTTCCAAAATACATTTGTAAAAATGCCATAGATCAGGCTTTTCACCAAAGTTAGGGCTTATAAAATAAAACAGACAAAAAAAACGTTAGCAAGGATAATAGACTGGATGAGTGACAGAAAACAGAGTGGTGGTCAAAGATTGTTCCTGAATTTGAATACTGTTATAACAGGTTTTCCAAGATCCTAGCTCTGCATTAATTTCTTAGCTTTGGGTGTACAGGACGTAGAGTCATAGGGTCATACAGACAGAAACAGACCTGTCCAACTGATAATGGATTCATTATTCGTTAATGACACAAAAGTTTGAAACTTTGTGCAGTGTGAGCGGGTAGTGATATAGATAGACTTAGATAGTGGAATAGGAGGACAATTGACAGATGAAATTAATACAGAGAAATATGAAGAGATACATTTTGATGAGAAGAACAAGAAGAGACAATTTAAATAAATGTACTTTCTGATACGGGAGGGATGTGAGGACAGGAGCAGAGATACCTGAGGTATATAAACACAAATCATTGGGGCAATGACTATGTTTGCTGTAATATAAAACAATTAAACATACAGGATTATAGTCTCCATTAATAGGGGCGTAGATTACAAAGGCAAAGAGCTTATGATAAAACTATTATAAAATAAAATAAAACTATTATAAAATGCCAGAGTTGGAGTGTTGCATTCAGTTCAGGGAAGGAAGAATGTGAAAGTATTAGAGGGGATGCAGAATTGATCCATGCAAATGATTCCAGGCATGAGGAATGTCAGTTATGTGGTTGGATTTGAGAATCTGCGGCTGACATCTCTGGAGAAGAGTGAGTTAAGATGAAATCTGAAAGAAGTTTTCAAAATCGTGAAACCTCTTGACAGAGTAGATCAGGAGATATGATCAGCAAGTGGTCAGGATCTGGCTGACACTGACGAAGGTGTAGAGGAGGTAGATTCAATTGTAATTTTCAAAAGAGAATTGTATTAATATCTGAAAGGAAGAAAAAACATTTCAAGGTTACAGAGAAATGCAATGCAGGCAGCCCATGGCATTGAGAGATAGCAAGAAGTACCGATGCTGGAGTCAGAGACCACACAGTGTGGAGCTGGAGAAACACAGCAGGCCAGGCAGCATCAGAGGAGCAGGAAAGTCGATCCTGATGAAGGGTCCTGACCCAGAACGTCAACTTTCCTGCTCCTCTGATGCTGTGTTCCTGCAGCCTGTGCGTTGAACTCAGTTTGAGGAGAAATGGTTCAAGTGCCCCTGTCCTAGCTGTGGATAACTCAAAAGATAAGACTATATTAAACTGAAAGCAAAGAATAGGGTTGATAGGGTTGTTAAGAAGGCGTATGGTGTATTGGTTTTCATCAACAGGGGAGTTTAAGAGCCGCGAGGTTATGCTGCAGCTCTACAAAACCCTGGTTAGACCACACTTGGAATATTGTGCTCAGTTCTGTTGCCTCATTACAGGAAGGATGTGGAAGCTTTAGAGAGGGAGCAGAGGAGATTTACCAGGATGTTGCCTGGGCTGGAGGGCAGGTCTTATGAGGAAAGGTTGAGGGAGCTCGGGCTTTTCTCATTGGAGCGAAGAAGGATGAGAGCTGAACTTGATAGAGGTGTACAAGATGATGAGAGGCATAGATAGAGTGGATAGCCAGAGACTTTTTCCCAGGGCGGAAATGACTATTACGAGGGGGCATAATTTTAAGTTGATTGGAGTAAGGTATAGGGGAGATGTCAGAGGTGGGTTCTTCACACAGAGTGGTGGGTGTGTGGGATGCGCTGCCAGCAGTGGTAGTGGAGCCAGATACTTTGAGACTTTTAAGTGACTCTTGGATAGGCACATGGATGATGAATGTATGCTGGGTAATTTGATCTTAGTAGGATAATAGATCAGCACAATATCGTGGACCGAAGGTCCTGTACTGTGCTGTATTGTTCTATGTTCTAACAGTGAATGGTGATATTGGTTATAAAATTAAAGTATAAAGGAAACTTGGAGTTTTCAAGATTAACAAAACATAAAAAAGAACTGGGCAAAAGAAGATGATCAGGAGCAATGTATGCCTCTTGAACTCTGTGAAAAATGATCTTGTCAATTAAATTAATTTCAGACATATTGAATAATTTTTAGTCTGAACACTAGGGAGTGGTCTGAATAATTAGCCAGTCAGAATTCCAAGTAAACAATATTGAATTCATAATAGTGATTGTCTAAGTAACAGTAAAAGATAAAATAATGGTACAAAAAAGAGACAAATGCCCAAACTCACATGGTTTCCATCCCAGGTTATTAATGAAAGCAGTCAAAGACATTGCAGATGCCCAATTGCAGACTTTTCCACTGTTTCCTTGTTTCAGAAGTTGTGTTTTAGATTGGAAAGTTGTATGTGTCACTGATTATTTAAGAAAAATGAGAGAGGAAAACTAGTCAATTATAGACAAGTTAGATTAACATCTGTTGTCAGTAAATGACTAGATTCAATAATTAAGGACAGAGGGACTGAATACTTGGAAAATGTTCCGTGGATCCGGGAGACCCATCATGAATTTGTAAAGGGTGTGTCGTGCTTGACAATTCTGATTGTTCGAACTAAAGGATTGGACATGGAAATGCCCGTAAACATTACATATATAATTTTCCATAAGGCATTTGATAAAGTACAGTGTAAAAGATTGTTAGCTGGCTTGAAGCATGTGGAATTTAAACAAATTATTGACCATGCTAGGAAATTGGCCAAATGGCAGGAGTCAGAGTAACACCAAGCACTCTGAATGACGGAATGTAACTAACATTGTCTCAGATGGATCCATGTAAAGGCCTCAGGTATCTAGTATATTATTGATGGCTGAGATGAGACTGTTGGATGCTTTGCCAATGACGTTTAATTACAAATTGGCCAGAATATCCAGTTGTAATTTGACTCTGGAATGCAAGGAGCATGTATGGATGCATCAAAGAGGTACTATTTCTGTCAACAAACGAAACATCTCACTTGAGAAAAATAATAAAGGCGTTCATCAGCTACAACGAACAGTTGGAGAGATAGGTGGAGTACTAATTTGTGTTCTCCATAATACAACTCAATCACCAAGAAATTTCTGAACACCATAGAGGGCCTGTTATCATGGAACAGCTGAATAGCCTGGCGGTCAGAAGGTATTGGATTGTGCTAATTCCAGTAGCATACACCTATCACTAAGCTGATGATGTCTTACTGGAAAAGCCGTGATCATTGGTTGGTAGATGATGCAAACTGGTCACTGAGTAATGACCTGATCCAGTTTCCGGAATGTAATGGAATAGAGAGTATGGAAAAGGTCAGGAATCTAACTTCAGGCACAGCAGGTAAGGGGGCAGCTAAGAGAAGGGAGTTGGTCAATGCAGAACTGAGGATGTTGTACTTAAATATGCACATTATACACAAGGTAAATGAGCTTCTCGAACAGATTGAAATTGGTGGGTACAATGTTGTGGCCATCATAGAGACATGGCTGCAAGGGCATCAGGGCTGGGAACTAAATATCTAACGATATACATCCTATTGAAAGGACAGACAGGTGACAAAGTTGCCTTTTTTGTCAGAAATGAAAGTAAATTGATAGCAAGAAGTGATATAGAGTCGGAAGGGGGAGAATTTATATAGGTGGAGTTGAGGAACTAGAGAGGGAAGAGACCCTAATGGGAGTTATATTGAGGCCACCTAGAAGTAGTCAGGCATTTGGGCAAAAGAAAATCTCAGGAGATAGAAAAGCCATGTAAGAAAGGCACTATTACAATAATCATGGCAGACTACAATGCACAGGTGGAGTGGGAAAATCGGGTTAGTAACAGATCCTAAGAAAAGGAATTTTGGAATGTCTATGAGATTTTGTTTTTGGAGCAGCTTGTAGTAGAGCTCATAAGACATAGGAGCAGAAATTAGGCCGTTCGGCTCATCGAACCTGGTCTGCCATTCGATCATGGCTGGTAAGTTTCTTAACCCCTTTCTTCCACTTTCTCCCCATAACCTTTGATGTACTTGGCAATCAAGAACATGTCTATCTCTGTCTTAAGTATACTCAATGACCTGGCCTCCACAGCCTTCTGTAGCAGTGAATTCCATTGATTCACCACTCTCTGGCTGAAGAAATTTCACCTCATCTCCAATCTAAAGTGTCTTCCCTTTACTGTAAGGCTATGCCCTTGGATCCTAGTCTTTCCTGCTAATGGAAACATTTTCCCAATGTCCACTCTGTCCAATGGAGAACAGGCAGTTCTGGATTTGTTGATGTGTACTGAGGCAGACTTGATTAGGGAACTTGAGGTGAAGGAACCACTAGGGTGCAGTGACCATAATATGATAGAATTCATCCTGTAGTTTGAGAGGGAGAAGCTGGAATCAGATCTAACAGTATTATAATTGAGTAAAGATAACTGCAAAGACATGAGGGAGCAGCTGGCCAGGGTGGATTGGAAACGAAGCCTAGCCGGGAACAAAAGTAGAGGTTTCCGGAAAAGCTCTGCAGATCTGGCAGCATCTGTAGAGAGAAATCAGAGTTAACGTTTTGGGTCGAGTGGCCCTTCCTCAGAGTTCTGAGGGAGCTGGATCAGTGTAAAGGACCCTCCACGTGTAAATAAAGGGTGACTTGGTGGATCGGATACTGGCCTCTGTAGAGTTATTTCAGCAACCACGGCTGACAGAGGAAGTCAGGGACAGCATGGTGCACCAGTGTAAATTTAAGAGCCATAAAATCAGGAGTGAAAACAGGAAGTATTTGTAACACAAAAATACATAGTAGTCATAAAGAACTCACCTTCAATTTGGGTATTTGATCTCTAAAGCTATTAAGGGATTTGAGACCATGGTAGACATATGGAGTTGGGTCATAGGTCAGCAATGCTTTCACTGAATGCTGGAAACAAACTTAAGTCCTGTCTTCACATTAAAGATATCCTCCATCATGTTGTGTGCCAGGGTTACCATGCTAAATAGGATGGATTATAGATAGATCTAGCAACTTGAGACCACAATCCATCAGGTTCTGTAGGTGATTAGCAGCAATGGAATCATATTCAACCACAATCTACAATATTATTGCCTGACATATTCCCCGCGCTAACATTGCAATCAGTCTCGGGCATCATCCCTAGTTCAATTAAGAGTGGTAGAGGACATGCCAGGAACAGCACCATCCATACCTAAAAGTGAAGTGCAAGCCAGGTGAAGCTAAGAAACAGAACAGCTTATGTGCCAAACCACATAGGCAGCAAGTGATAGACAGAGCTTAGTAATTCCTCAAGCAGCTATCATTCTATTACATCTCATTTGAAGCCCTGGAGAGAGTTCAAAGGAGATTTATGAGAGCAATACCAGGAATGAAGGATTTTAGATAGAAGGAAAGATTAGAGATATTACACTGGAGCAGGGAAAATTAAGAGGTGACTTTATTGAAGTGTTCAAAATAATGAACAATTTGGACAGGCCAAAGAAGGATATTCTCATTCCACTAGCTGGTATAGTAACTAGGGGATCATAATTTGAAGATTATCAACAAGAGAGCTAGAAATGAGTTGAGGAGAATCTTCTTTACTCAGTTGTTAAAATTTAGAATGCTCTTGCATGGGAAAGTGGTGTAGGGGGGTTTCATAGGAGATTTCAAAAAAGACCTGGTTATATATTTGAAAGTGATGAAGGGGCTGTGGAGATAGGGCTGGAGAATGGGATCAACTAAGTAGCTCTTTCAGAAGGCAGTACAGACATGATGGGTTGAATGGCCTCCTTTTGTACTGTAAAATTCTATGATTCAAAGCTCTGCAGTCTTGCCACATCCAGTCATGAATGGTAGTGGACAATTCATTTTACTGGATGGGGTGTTTCCAAAAATATCCCCTTCCTCAATTGTGGGAGAGTCCAGCACATCAGTAATAAAAAATAAGACTGAAGCATTTGCAACAAACTTCAGCCAATTCATTTCACTCCACGTGACATCAAGAAGTAGCTGAAAGCTTTGGACTCTGTAACGTCTGTGGTTCTTGACAATATCCCAACAATTGTAGTGAACTTTTGTACCACAGAACATGAAGTCAAGCTGGTCCAGTGCACCTACAACATTGGCATCTACTGACGATGTGGAAAATTGCTTAAGTGTTAAAGTGAAATCCAACTTGGCCATTTACTGCACCATCAGTCTACTCTCAGTCATCAATAAAGCAATGAAATTGATCATCAACTGTGCTATGAAATGGCACTTGCTTAGGAATAACCTGCTCAATGATACCCAGTTTGCATCCCTCTACTGAACACCTGACCTCATTACAGCTTTGGTGAAAACATGAACAATAGCTAAATTCTATTGCTGCATGTAAGAATGTCTGCCTTTAACCAAATGTGGCATAAAGGAGTCCTAGCAAAACTTCAGTTAACAGGAATTATGTGGAAAACTCTCTGCTGCATGGAGTCATACCTAGCACAAAGGAAGATGGTTGTGGTTATTGTGGGTCAACTGTCTCCAAGTCCAGGACATCTCTACAGGAGTTCCTCAGGGCGATGTCCTGGGCCCAACCAGCTTCAGTTGTTCCATCTATGAATTTCCCTCCTCCATAACTTCAGAAGATGGAGATGATCACGATGATTATTCAATGTTCAGCATCACCCCTCAGATATTAAAACAATCCTTGTCCATATTCAGCAACACCCACACATGCGCTGACCTGTGACACATATTAGGCCAGAGACTGGAATTTCAATGACAGGTGACTCACCTCCTAACTCTCCAAAGCCTAATCACCATCTACAAGGCTTGAATAAGGAATGTGATGAAATACACTCTACCTACCTGGATGAGTGCAGCTCCAGCAACAGTCTAGAAGATTGACACCATCTACCACAAAGCAACCCGCTTGATTGGCACCATATCCAGAACATTCACTCTGTTCACCACGGGTGCACAGTGCGTACCATGCACAAGATCCTTTGCAGTGTCTCACCAAGATATCTCTGACAGCACTTACCAAACCTATAACCCCTACTGTGCAGAAGGACAAGAGTAACAAATGCATAAAGACTGCAAACACCTCCAATTTCTTCTGAAAACTACATACTATTCTGATATTTGAACTAAATTACCATTCCTTCTCAGTTGCTGGGAATCTAAAATTCTAGATCCAAAATTCACAAACACCCTCCCAAACACATCTGTGGATGTAAATGGACCTCAAAGACTGCAGTAGTTCAAAAACTCTGCTCACCACCAACTTCTACAGGGCAATTCATGGATGGGCAATAAATGTTTGCTCAATTAACAATGCCCACTCATTCATGAATGAATAAGAGTGAGGTGAAAGATGTCCTATGTGGACAGGCTGTTGTTTATAACTGGTGTTCAGTTCTTAGAGAGTCTGATTCTGTTTGATCAGATGTTGCTATCTTGAAAAACTTTCTTTTGAGAAAGCCATCATACCTTTTAGAGCTCATAGCAAAATGGGATATTCTTCATTTGCATAAAGGATCAATTGACTCAATTCTAACAGTCCAGTTACTGGACATGAGAATCAATGCAATAGAAGGCTTAAAGCAGGTAGGGTAAAGGTAAACTCACCTTGAGTGGATCTAATTATTGCAAGACAGAATTGGAATGGTAATAATTTGCAAATGTACCCCAGGAGTACTCAAGGTATAGTTTTAATGTGCTGCAGAATTACTGATAGCCTCCACAACATGACATGTGATGAAGTGAGTGTTGAGGAACTTGAACTAGATGAAGATACTGATGCAATTTGGATAGTATCGGTTGCAAGTCCTGCTTTAAATATATTAATTGAGGATGTTTTTAACTGTGCAGTGTAGACAGTACTTGCACTTTGACAATACTAAGGAATAAGAATTGCAACAAAGTTACAGAATGCAAGGACTTTCCTTGGTTTAGTGATGACAAGTGCTGTACAATTGCCTTATAAAATAATTGAAGTAAGCTATTTTTTTTTAAGTACTGATGAAGTATCTTATGCTGTTGAGAATGCCTTCTGTGAAAAAGGCAAGCATGAACCTAGAGTATGATAAAGTCCATTATTTTTGACAAGTAAGCCGATGAACCCCTGAACAAAACCTGATGTTCCTGAACAGAGTATTAGAAAAGTGAATGAGGGAAAATAAACAAATTGTTTTGTGATTATGAAGGCAATTTGATGACCCTGTTAAAGATGCAAGTGTGGTTTATGAAGTGGTCACAAGGATAATTAAGGAGATTAGTGAGAAAAGTGAAATCAGCAGAAGTAACTAAGTCTGTTGTGATGTATTAGTGTTAGGCTTACATTGGAATATGACTTCAACTAGGTAGCTTTTACAGATCTATTGGTATAGAACAAAGAGAAGAATATTTTTCTGTTCTTTTCCATGCTCGTGACCAGGTTTTGACTTTCTACAACAAGACTATGTAAGAACAGGAGTGTTGTTGCAGAAAAGAAAGGTCATGGAGAAGCTAAGAGGGACTGTAATCGGGCACCAGCTAAGTTTCTGCCTGGCAAATATCCCTCTATTATGAAAGACAAGTTCAGAGACATGTATATGAATGTCATGCCAGGCAATTGAAAGTCCTTTCAGCAACAGATTCTGTGCAAAGAACCATATGGTGGTCGATGGAATATTGCATAAAATATTAGCTGAGCTACCAGATTGCAAATTAACAATCACCCAGTATGTGTGTTTCATGCAAATGATTGACTCCAGATGGTTAGAGGGTATGGTCCCCATCATTCAGTCTATGGAGAGATTCTTTAGTTGTCTTCTTCATTGTGTGAATGACCTGTTGTAGAAGGTACTACAATTAGTTCCACTTTTAATGCTTTATGTGCAGAAAAAGAGAACGACTTCCATCAAGTTTGAAGACTCGGAAAAAAATCAGAGAGCTGCGAGGTATCATGTAAGAGCGCAAAAATCAAACTTCAGGAGATTTGCTACATTTTTAAAACAGAGAATGTAAAGACCCTGGAGAGATAATATCGTGATGATAAGAAAGTGTGTAGGAAATATACCAATTTTTACTCCTCACAATCAATTAGAATGAATTACAAAACCTTGGGCTCTGAGCTGCTGGTAGATGTAAATGAGGCATATTGTACCTCAAGTGCTTGCACTTTGTGCTTTAGGTCCTGAGGAACAGAATGTATTAGATCAAGAGATGGATAATGACACAGAGAACAGAGCTGCAATATCTGACTGTCCATCGTTCAGAGGGGCGACATTCCAGCTAGAGTCAGTGAAAGGAAAGACATTACAATTATCCCATAAACATGACCAGCAATTGGTACCTTTAAGTATAGGTTGAATGTTCAAGGAAGTAACCAAGAAATGAGGTCCATTTAGTTGGCAAAGTAGGTTGAAAGAGCGGAGATTAAGAAAGTGCAGTGCAAGTGCCAGTAGCTTTTCCAGAGGGGACTGATGTCAGAAAATGTTGATGAACTGGAGAAGTTATAGGGTTACCTTGCAGTTGTCTCAGCTGAGGACAGCAGCTGAGGCCTAGAGTTTGAATAGATTGAGTAGCTGCCAAAAAGAAATTAAGTATAAACTAACAAGAGCAAACCAAAGTTAATTAGACAATTGGAGAGATTTCAGAGGCACCAGGTAAGGGTAATCAACTTTGCTATGTAGGTGAAATTGTACTGAAAATATCCTTAGAAAAAACTTCTTGCATGGCTATTTACTTGGGGTTTTAAAGAACAACTGAGTGATGCAGATCTTGAATAAACTGTTCCACAGCTGGAAAAGTCATCTTGGAAATGCTGAACCTGTTTGGCCACATATTCATGGGAGTGTAGAATAAGGGGCAAAGAAGTCATGTTTCTCTCTGAGAGAAGTATGTCTGGAATCTCTCACAGAAGCAGCAGATGCAGAAGGAAAACTATGGAAACAGTGAGAGGTGTGTATTTGGCCTGAATGATGCAGGTGCAATATTTTACACTGAGCTCTGTTTTGCTAATGATTAGTTGCATTCAACTAAAAGCAGATCTGATGATATTTTATTGGTGTCACGAAGGAAGACTTTCAGGCATCTTCATCATGCATGTTGGTGATTTTATATGGGGTGGTACTGTTCATTGAGAAATGTTGTTAATAAAATCAGAAGAATTGGATATTAGGCTTCTGAAGCTTTAGAATATATTGGTTCGGATGTTAATCAAAGTAGACCTGGAATAACTATTTATCAATAATCCTGCTTGGAGAGTATAAGTCTCATCCCAGTTGTGTTTGTGTCAATGCAGAGAGATGATGTTCTATCTAAAGAAGAAACTGAGCAATTGGGAAGTTTGATTGTTTATTTGAAATTGTTGTGCACTTATACTAGACTGCATAGCTTTGATGTATTGGAGTTAGGTGCTGAAATGCAACATGCTAAAGTAGAGAATATTTTAAGCTCAAATAAAATAATAAATTAAGCTCAATTTGAAGAAATGTATACTTGAATTCTTGCTGTTTGAACTCCCAAAACCGGTTTTGGGAAACCAGTTTTTTTTTAAATTAATGCTTCAGATGTTAATCTTCCTGTCAGCTATTCAAAGTAGTTCTTTTGGGTGAGAATGGGAAATACTGTCCTTTAGGTTCAGAAGCTAAAGTAAATAAAATGAATTGCTAAGTACTTCAGCTGCTGGATCTTTGGCTCTTTAGTGATAGCAGATAGGGATTCTAGTTATAACATATTTTAAGTGAGATTTTATACAAGTATGATATTGAATATTGTGTACCCATTGAATATTTCTTGTGAGACAGTACACTTTCAAGAAAAAGTGAGAGCGAAAACATTACATATTGACCTTGCTAACTTAAATTAAATGACTAGGAGAAAGAAACACCTAAAGTTAAATGAGTGAAGGTAAGTAAATTAAATGTTAAAAATCACCTCACTACATCGTAGTTTGCCTATGTGAAAATAATCTTTTATATCCTAAATGTGGGCCACCTCACAATGCAATCTGTTATTGAGAGCATAGCATTTTTATTAAAACAATAAAAAGGTTGTAAATATACACCCTAATTTTAAAAGAGAGAATGAAGTTTAAAATTTCTTGCACAGTTGACATGATTGTACTTTTGTTTCTTTATGGAAAAATTCTGCATTCATTTGATACTATCTTTTTTTTAGTCAATGTCCCTTTCTGAGGACATGAAACAAATTGCTCAACCAACTCACTTATTTCTTCGCATGAGCCCTTAAATTCTACTTCTTTAACCTTCTGTTTCTGGAGCTTTGCTTGTGCTGATTTCTAGACACACAACTTCTTTTTAGCCCAAGCTGTTTTGGAGACTGCCAATATAAAAGCATCTTTGCTGTTGTAAACATGCTCTCACTAATAGAAAGTTGCCCACTCTTCTCAACTCTGGATTACTGTCTCTTTTCTAAAATATTTTTTTCTTTCTGTTTCTGCCTCCCTCTGTCAAAGGACACCCAATTCTTTTTTCTTTTCTGCTCTTGTTTCTAAATCACAGACATATTCACCTTGAGAGGTTTTTTTCTTGTATAAAGACCTCGTTTAAATGCATTAAAGCCTCATTTTAAACCAATTTGCAAAACAACCTGGTACGCTGTCAAAACTCGAAAATGAAACTGATGTCTAAAACTCTGTCTCCTCTTCTTAAAGGTCACAATGTGTGGTACAAATCATACGCACAATTGTACATGGTTCTGTCCACTTCAGAACCCAATTTCCTAATAATAATATACCATGAACCTTTATCGCTACCATAACAAGATGTTGGATGTTATCAAAAATTTAATTGAAGCAGCCATGTAAATACTGTGGGTACAAAAAGCAGGCCAGAGGCTGGGAATTAAGTAATCAGACCAGTGCTGAAATCTCTTAGAAGTACAAGTCAGCAGTGAGATGAAATGTTCCCACTGACCTAGATGAATACAGCTTCAACAATACTTAAGAACCTCAATACCATCCAGAGCAAAGCAGTTTGCTTGAATGGTACCACATCCCCCAGTATAAACAATCATTCACCCCACCACTGATACACAGTAGCAGCATTGTGTATATACACAAGTCCACTTAAGCATCTTGTCAAGGTTTCTTTTGATGGTACCTTCCAAATCTACAAACTCTGCCCAATTTAAAAAAAAAATCAGGAGTCACACAATACCAGGTTAACAGGTTTACTTGAAATCAAACAAGTTTTCAGAGCATAGCCATTTTGTCAGGTGAAGTAAGATAGAAATGCACAGGCACAGAATTTAAAGGCAGAAAGATCAAGGGGAGAGAGATCAAAAGATCATACAAATGGTGTGAGTGGAGTGTCAAATAATGTCTCTGCAGGTGATCAATAGTGTCAGATGGTGGGAATAAAGTGTCAACAGCTGAATAATAAGTGAAGGGATGACCTTTAATACGATTAAATGAGGCAGAGAGATAATTACAAAAAAATTAAAAACAAGGTGGTGCTGAGATGGAGATAAACCAAATGGCTGGAATAACATGATAGCTATAAGAGTCGCATGCCGAGGGTCTAACCAAAGCACTAAGTAAGCCAAAACTGTACAAACTAGTTAAGGTAGAGAGATCATAACAATTTACCAAAATGATGGTGTCAAAACAGGATTTTACAAATACAGAAAAGTATGGTATCGTTACAAGTCACACGACATGAGCCCAAGATCATGGTTAAGGTTGTCTTCATGGGTACAGAACTTGGCTAACGGTCTCTGCTGAACGATTCCGCGTTGTTGTGTATCTCAAAGGCTGCCTTGGAGGGCGCTTGCCTGAAGTTTGAAGATGAATGTCTTTGAGCGCTGAAGAGTTCCCCGACTGGGAGGGATCATTCCTGTCTGGCGTGTGCATGGGAACATGACCACTGCAAGATATATGGGCAGCACGGTGGCTCAGTGGTTAGCGCTGCTACCTCACAGCGCCAGGGACCTGTGTTCAATTCCACCCTCGGGCAACTGTCTGTGCGGAGTTTGCACATTCTCCCTGTGTCTGCGTGAGTTTCCTCCGGGTGCTCTGGTTTCCTTCCACATCCAAAGATGTAAATGGTAGGTAGATTGACCATGCTAAATTGCCCGTAGTGTCCAAGGGATGTTTAGGTTAGGTGGGTTAGACATGGGGAAATGCAGGGATAGGGGAATGAGTCCGGGTGGGATGCTCTTCAGAGGGGTGGTGTGGACTTATTGGGCCAAATGGCCTGTTTCCACACAAAAGGGATTCCATGATATGCTGAAAGCCACACCACAACCTGACTTGAAATTAAATCATCATTGCTTCAATGTTGTTGCAGCAATGTCATAGAACCACCTCCTGGACAGAATTGGGTACACCCACACCAGAACAAATATGGCGGTTCAAAAATGTTGCTCCTACCATTCCTTGAAAAGGCCTGACAAGTATGCTTATGTGGCTTGTGACTTTTTATTGCTGAGATCCTTGTGGACTTTAGTTTAACTGAGGTTTAACAGTATATTCAAATTATATTGTGGAATTGTAAATTCTGTACAGCATAGCTGTTGCCATTCAGCCCAATGAGCGGAATTTTCCCCTTTTTTAAAGTGTTGGAGTGACTTTGTTTGGTGGTGACTAACACATAGCCGCTGATGAGATAACTCGCATGATTGCATACCTAACAGATCATCAAGAGCTGACAGATAAAACAATGAAATATCTCCTTCTATCACAGGCCTCAACACTGGTGATCTGGATCACCAGGGGCTACTGGCCGATCTGAGGCTGGATGTAGCCCGAGGTGCATAAGTAGTCCCTGTTCTTCTGTTCTGGCATTCCTTTAGACTAGTTCCTTTTACTCAATTTTGCCAATCCTCATTGCTCTTGTCAAAATGCATCAGTTCACTAGCCGCATGTCCATCCTTTCCAATAGCTGTCTATGTCCTCATGAAGTCTTTCACTATTCTCCTCAGCGTGCACAACTTTTGTCATTTGCACATCTTGAAGTTATTCCCTGTATACCCAAGCCAGATTTCTTTTTATATATAAAACATAAGTCATAGTATCCCAGAGGAACATCACTGTATGCCTTCTTCCAGTCTGTAGAACACTTGTGCAGCCCCAATTTTTGTTAACGGTCACTCAGCCAAATTTATTTGTGCTGCTGCTCTCCCTTCTATTCAGCACAGATTTGCTGAATTTCTTACATTGGCCTAATTTCCATCCCTTCTGGTGCCGGTCATGTTGGGAAAAGTGATAGAGATAATTATCATGTCTTAAATCAAATGGATTTGAGTATTATTTAACTGGAAATTAATTTACTTTGTGCAGAATCTTTTTGTATTGTGTGGCCATTGTAGATTTGCCTGGTAATTAAAAATCAATTCCCTATACTAATTATAAATCACTTTTTTTAAACTAAGAACTATCTTTGCTTGCTCTTAGTTCAAGCGCACACTTTTAATGATTCCACGCACTATATCCTACTCTCAAAGTATTAATATTTAATGTTCTGCAATCCTGTTTCTCAATCAGCAAATGCAGTTGCACTTAATATTTTTGATTTTAATCTTAGCAAATTGTAATTTAGTTTCTGCTTCTCTGCTTGGTATAATTATATTTCAGAAGGTTTTTTGCTACTCATTTACTTAGGTTTTTATTTCCTCATATGTTTTATCCCCTTTCTCCAATCCCAGTTCTCTGCTCTATGCTTCAACTAAGCTTTCAGACTTGTTTCATGCTTAAGTATGGTCATTAGAGTGCAGAGACTTGTTTAATTTCCCTGTATTATACAGAGTGTTGATCATATGTGAAACTGGGAGTAAATGTGCAATTTTCTGTTTTTTCCATTCCATATAAAAGATACTTGGGAGCTCCAAGGTATGGCATTATTCACAGCATTCACACAGTTTGCAATAATACTTTTCAGCCTTATGTGTAACTTTGAAGGTCAGCTTTCAGTTAACAGTTACATTTTTTTCTTACATGAACATATAGTGGTGACTATAGCAAAAGTATTCGTATTAGCATGAAATACCTATTAATATGTAAGTCTGCCAGAAGATGCTGGTACTTAGCACTTGTGTTCAACCATTCTGACAATGAACTGTGTTAAATTTTATTGATTATCTGTGGATTAGGTATCAGTTATTTGCTTCCATCACCAATCCAGTGAAGAGCTAAATAGGTAGTGTCCGCAGTAATGAGTTGGTTCTTGAGCCTGCTGTTTGAAAATAGTGATGTAGGACCTCCTTGAAATTTTCAGATCAAAAACTGCTTAAAAGTAATATGATGCATTTTCTTCAGCTAAAATTTGCATGAGGATGATTAAGGCCAATTTTACGTCACGATCTCACTAAATGGAAAACCAAATATTAAGATGAGAAAAGCTTCCAGAGTTGCATTTTTCTTAAACACACATCAGCTCTCAACAGCTATGCTTTTTTAACTAGAAACCAGTTCTCACAACTGCAGAAGGATTAGGAAGGATTTAAAGACACAAAACATAATGCGTGCTCCTTTAGGCAAATAATGCTTGCATTAAATTTATTCATCTTTGTTGGTTTTTAACATGGTTGCATATGCATTTGAGATTCACAACTAATTTGAATGCACAATCAGCATTAATTTCAGGGTAATATTGGAACAAGACAAATTCAGGAAATTCCAGGCCAACAATATCTGCATGTATGTCCCTACTCATGAGAATTTCTCTGTGGCTCATAGAATGAACTGTTTTTTAAATTCTGTAAGTGAATGTAACTGCTGACTTACAACAACCATATCTCCCGAACAGAATTACAATGGCCCATATTTTTCAATCCCACTGGAGACAATTGCTGAATCTCGCCACACATCTGAAGCCTGGCAGCTGAAGCCTCCTCTCAACAGCAAACAATTCTAGTTTATTTTCTAATCGATAACGTGCCCAAAACTGTTCACAGCATTCCAGCTATTGTCTCACTAGTGCCTTGTGTAGTTTCAACAACATCTCCCATGTTATCCACTCCCTTCCCTGTGAAATAAAAGGTCAACAGTCCATTTGACTTCCCTATTTCTCCCTGGTCTCAAATGTTACCTTTTTGTGATTGGTGTCAGAAGACCCCTAAACCATTTTGTGCTTCGGTTTTCTTCAGTCTTTCCTCAGTTGCTTGCTATTCCGTGCTTCTATTTTTCCTTGTAGAGTGCATAACCTCTCATTTTTCCATGTTCTGCTCTATCGGCCTAGTTTTTGCCCACTCATTTAACCCATGTCCCTCTGTAAACCTGTTGTGTCATTCTCACTGCTTAGCTTCCCACCTATTTCCATGTCAACCACAGACTTGGCAATAGTTTATTCATTTCTTTCATTCAAGTCACACACACACACACACATAGGGATGTTTCCTCTTGTGGGAGAATGTAGACAAAAGACTCAATTTTTCCTGTTGGTTTATTTCCCAACTGTCGTGGACCTTATCAAGTAGCTGCCTCCTTTAGGACTCAGCCAGTTCAGTAGGTAGCGGTGGGTCACAATAGGTAATCGCACAATGAATTACTCCAAGTAAAGGATTTCCTCAAAAATACACTAATGATAACATGGTAAAATTTGACTTTCAGATTGAGAGTCACAAATTTGAGTTGGAAGAAACTGTGCTAAACTTAAATAAGTGTAATCACAAATGAATGAGGGCAGAAGTGTACTGGGAAAGGAGTTTGGCAGCAAAGATGGTCAACAAATAATGGCAGGTATTTCAGAAAACAGTGCATGGCTCCCTAAAAAAGAAGTCCCAGTAAGAAGGAAGGACTCTAGAAAGAGGTTAAGCCAACCTGGTCAACCAGGCAAGTTAAGGATTGCATGAATTGGAAGAAAAAAGGTAAACAATATGGTAAAGATTAATGGTAAACCAAGGGATGTAAAAGTTTTAGAATCCAACAAAAGATGATCAATAAAAATAGATAGAGGGAGAAAATGAACTTTGAGGATGTACTAGCAAGTAATATAAAACAGACAGTAAAGCCTTCTTTAAAGATATGAAAAGGAAAAATAGGCTGAAGTGAACACAGGGTCCTGAGAGATTGGGACTGGGCAAAAAATAACAAGGAACCAGGAAATGGCAGAGGCGTTGCATCTTCATGGTAGAAGACACTAACTGCTTTCCAAAATATTAAAAAAATCAAGGATCGAAAGGGAACAGTAAATTATTGCAATGACTATTACTAGAGAAAAAGTACTAGGGAAAATAATGGAGCTAAAGGCCAGTAAATACCTTGGACCTGATGGGATACATCCTACATCATAAAAGAGGTAGATACAGACATAATGGATTCATGGGTAGTATTCTTCAAAAATCCTTAGATTTTGGAAAAGTCTCAGAGGATTAGACAACTACCAATGTAACAACCTTATTAATTCCAAAGTATTAGATCCAAAAAAAAACAAAGGTAACATTGCCAAAAAAAGCAGCAAGCCTAAAGATCGGAAGCATTTTATAATTCAGTGAAAGAGGACAAAAACACTTAGTCAAGGACGGGGAAGAAATAGAGTATGAGTAAAATTGCAGAAAACGTGGAAACTGACCATAAAACCACCGATCAGTATGTGAAGAGAAAAGGATTAGTAAAGCATATCATAAAAGACATGATAATAGAACATTTGGAAAGCATTAATGGGATTTGCCAAAGTTTGCATGGGTTTATGAAAGGCAAATCATGTTTAAGAAGTTTACTGGGAATTTTTGAGGATGTAGCTCATAGAGTAGATAAGGAAAAATCAGTGAATGTGGTGCATTTGAATTTTCAGAAGGCTTTTGATAAATTTGACCATAAGAGGTTAGTGGGCAAAATGAAAGCACCTGGGATAGTGAACAATAAAGTGTATGGATCAAGAATTGCTTGACAGGCAGGAAATGCAAAGTGGGAATCAATGGATCTTTATCTGATTGACAGGGGGTGACTAGTGGGGTACTGTATAGATCAGTGCTTGCAAAAACTTTAGGCACCAGTCAGTCAACACCTAGAATATTGTGAACATTTTTGGTTCCCTTATCTAAGGAAAGATATACTAGCTTTGCAGGCAGTCCAGAGGAGTTTCACTAGATTGATTCCATGTTTGGAGAGATTTTCTTACGAGAAGAAGTTGAGTGGGTTGGGCAGTTACTGACTGGAATTTAGAAGAATGAAGGGTGTCATAATTGAAATAAATGAGATTTGTAGCAGACTTGACAGGTGCAAAGAGGTAGTTTCCCCTTGTGAGAGAGCTTGGACCAAAGGGCATGATCTCACAGTAAGTATCATTTAAAATTGAGATGAGGAGGTATTGCTTCTCTGAGTAGTTAATCTGTGAAATTTTTTACTGCAATGTGCTAGCTCATTAAGCATATTCCAGTTCAAGATATTTTTTGGTCAGGAAATCAAGGATTATGGGAAAAGACAGGAAAGCGGAGTTGAAGATTATCAGATTCACAGTGATCTCATTGAATGACAAAGTAGGTCGATAGGCATAATGGCCTACTTATGATCTGGCCTGAGTCGCTTTTGATGATGAACATTGAAATCCTCCATCCCATAGAACCTTCTGTGTCTTTGCCACCCTCAGTGCTTCCTCCAAGTCCTGTTGAACATGGAGAAGTACTGATTCATCATCTGAGAGAGGGGAAGATAGATGGTAATCAGTAGGAAGTTTTCTTGACAATGTTTGACTTGTTGCCATGAAACTTCATGGGATTTGGAGTCAATATTGAGGACTCCCAAGCAACTTCTTCTTGACTATATAACACTCAGCTGTGCCAGTGGGACAGGATGTATCCAATAATTATGGCGCTGTCTGAGACATTGCTTGTAAGGTATGATTTCATGAGTAGACTGTGTCAGGATGTTGTTTGACTAATCTTTGGAAACACCATCCCAATTTTGGCACAAGCCTCCAGTTTTTGGTGTGGAGGACAATTAAGTGGTGAAAGAGTGGTGTTTGCTGTTTTCATTTCTGGCACCTTGATATGTGCCTTGAGATCCATTGGCTTTAGTTTCTATGCTTAGACCTTATAGTAGTTTGATACAACTAAGTAGCCATTTTATTTTTAGATTTATTTCCTTCCTTTCTTTTTCTATTCTCTCTCCTATGATGAGAGTGTCATTTGCATGGCCAGCATTTTCTGCCCATCCCTAATTGCCCTTGATTTACATGTGTTGCTCGGGCCAAATTGGGAAAGTATTTAAGAGTCAACCGCATTGCTTTGGATCTGGAGTCACATGTAGGCCAGACCAGGAAGGGACAACAGATTTTCTTCAACTAGCGATTTTTTTCCAAAACCAGCAACGATTACACTGTCGTCATGAGTCTAGTTTTTAACCCCTGCTATTTATTGAATTCAGGTTTCACTATTTGCTGTGATCAGATTCAAATGCATGTCCCCAGACCCTTAGCCAGGGGTCCTAAATTGCTCATCCAGAGACATTATCATTACACCACTACCTCCCCTAAGTTTCTTTTAGTTGGATAGAGAAAGGGAATTGCAGTTAATCTTATTGAAAAAAAACTGTTAGGGCAGGATTAAAAACCTCATAAGAAGCTTTTTGCGTAAATTCAACCTGACAACATGACAGAAAATGTTTCAGGAAGAAAAGAAAACACCGATCCCATTTCTCCACAGGACATTGTTGACCCACAATTTCTCATATATTTGGATCAATATCTGAAGCAGATTAATTTAGAAATAAGGGGCAAAAAGCAGGTCAGTGTGTTTAGTTCTGTATTGCATTGGCAAAATGTCATGTGAGATATTCCATATCTCCATGCGAGATATTTTCATTCTATGAAAAGCAATATCATGAGTTGATGCACTTGTGATCTTTTGCCTGCTCCTTGTTTTGCTGTCATCTTGATTTGAAATATTTCAGATCTATCTTTTCCACTACACATATGCAGTTTAATACTGAATAGTCAGAGTCCTGTGTCTAACATGAAGGGTTAACCTTTCTGAGAAATCAGCAATGCTTCTGTCACTTGGTGACTCTAACTGGACATAACATACAAGATATAAGCGTTACACTTCAGTTTGAGCATGAATTTGCACCCTACTGTTTTACCTTTATAATGTGACATTGAATTTACTTCCTTGAAATCCTTTTACTGCCATGGTTAGATACGTGTTTCAAATTATTAACACACTGGATAACTTTTGATTTCATTCAATACCATTTGTGGAGTGTTTACCATAATATGGTTGCATATCCTGTTGTTTTCCTGTGTATGAGAATTTCCAGTGAGCTAAATGCAGTACATTTTCTGTGCCGTTGTGAGCTGTAGTATTCAATGACCCTCGCATGAGTTGTTCGGCTGTTAAGATTTGATAGGCTTTCCTCAATAAGCATGGTTATTGGGTTTAGCGTTGGTAGTCAGCACAAGTATTTGAAACGCGTTACTTCGTCTGAGTGAGTTATTATTTTACGCTCCCACTCACATGAAATAACACTTTGTTCAGGCAGCAAGATGATCATCCCTGCCCACAGAACAAATAACATTTTCCCACTGCACCTCATAAAACAGCTGTTAATAAAATAATGTGGCACAATCCTGGAGCTGGTGGAGCCTATATTCAGCATTAATGACAAGACACATTCATGCTTCTGAGTATTGTAAAAAGCAAATCTTCTCTTTATCGTTGACTTGCCTAACAGTTTTACCAATGCCGTATATTCCATTTCTTACACATGGCCCATTTCCTCCTTCCATAAATATACTAAACCTCACTGAATGACTTGAAGCTGCTGAGAAAACAGGACCATTTCGGCAGCAAAGTAGAGCTTGTAAAAAAGAGCTGCTGTATGTTGAGTTCTTCCCAGTTCCCAAGTAATAGAATGCCACATGAATACCTTCTCATAACTCTTTTGTTTCTCCATTATAATTAGCTGCATACTGAAGGACATTTACTGTACTCTTGGGCTTGTTACTGGATTAAAAGCAAGCCAAAAGGAGTGTCCCTTAAAGAACAGTGAAACGATATTCCTTAATGATTCGAGGGAAAATTTTATTTTTTTCATCTAATAGTTATACCACAGTGCAGGATTAACCAGACACGTTCATTCATCTTATGGTTAACTTATCTTTGTTCTAAAAAAAATAGGGAAGTTGAGATTTCCTTATGGATATTTTCAGCAACATCATAATTGTGTGTATAAACTGAAGACCATTGCCTTAAAGCATATAGTTTTGTTTTACAAGTAATATCAAGACAGACACCAAAAGCTTCTTTAAATATATAAAAAAGGAAGAGATAAGCCGAAGTGAACATTAGCATCATAGAGAATGAGGCTGAGGAAATAATAATGTGCAACCGGGAAATGGCAGAGAAGTTGTATAAACAATTTACATCAGTATTCACATAGAAGATACTAATAGCATTCCAAACTTAATAAACAAGCAAGGGGCAAAAGGAGGAGAGGAAATAAATACAAAGACTATTATGAGAGAAAAAGTGCTAATGGTGCTAAAGACCGATAAGTCCCCAGGACCTGATGGGATGCATCTGCAAATATTAAAAGTAGTAGCTACAGAGATAATGGATACACTGGTAGTAATCTTCCGAGAGTCCTGAGATTTTGAAAAAGATCTAGACTATTGAAAAATTGTCAGTTTAACACTGTAATTTACAAAGGGAAGGAGACCAAAAAAAAAGGTAACTGCAACCTAGTTAGTTTAACAGCTAATTTGGGGAAAACGTGAGAGTCTGTTGTAAAGGATGTAATAGTGGAGTATTAAAAAGAAACTATTATATAGATCAAGCAGAGTTAGCATGGCGTCATGAAGGGGAAATCTTGCCTGATAAGTTTACTAGAATTCTTTGGGGACGTAACAAGCAGGATAGATAATAGGAAGCAGTGGATGTGATATTTTTTGGATTTGCAGAAGGCATTTGCAAAGGTACCACACATTAGGTGACTTATTAAGATGAGTCCATGGTGTTGGAAGGAGGACAATAGCATGGATAGAGGATTGGCTAAAGAACAGACAACAGAGAGTTGGGGTGAGAGGACATCTTCAGATGGTAACGTGTAATGAGTGGAATGCCACGAGGATCTGTGCAGGGGCTGTGTTTATTTACAAAATCTATTATTGACTTGAGTGAAAAGGGAATGTACTGTAGCCAAGTTTGCAGATGACACAAAAAAGAGTGGAAAGGCAAGTGGTGAGGATGACACACAGTCTGCGACTGAGTCAGAGACTGTGATTAAGTGAGTGGGCAAAAATGTGACAGATGGAATATGATGTTGGAAAATGTGAATTTATGTAAAAAGCTACAGAAAAAAGGAATTTAGGAATCTTCACGCATGAATTACAAAACCTGGTTGGTATCCAAGCAAAGCGGGTAATGGGAAAGGAAACAAAATGTTGGCCTTTCTTTCATAGGGAATGGAGTCTAAAAGAGGATAGATTTTTGCCTACTACAAAGCACTCATTGGACAACAACTGGAACACTGTGAACAGATTTTGGCCCCTAATCTAAGGAAAGATATACTGGCATTGGAGGCAGTCTAGAGAAGGTTCATTAGGCCGATCAGGGTATGGAGGGATTACTTTATGAAAAGAGGTTGATTAGGTTGGGTCTGTACATGTCGGAATTTAGAAGAATGAAAGGAGATCTTATTGAAATATACAAGGTTCTTAGGGTACTTGACAGTGTAGATGCGAATAGGTTGTTTCAATAGAGGTAGAGTGGTAGACTCTAGGACAGAGAGCATATTTTCCAAGCAATTAACAAATTGACATTTAATCATTAAATATTTGCGTGATGAACTTTGGGAACAAATAATTGGTCTGCATCTATTCTTGTGGGTTTCAAATCTTCCCATTCCTGTTAAAGGAGGCAGCATGCTATTCCTGTCTATTTGTTTGTAGCTGATTGTAGTGTTGGTCTAATCAGGATCTGACCTGCTTGAGAGCATTGCAGTGGGCTGTGCTGCATTAATGTCACATGTAACAGGTAGACTGCTCAACTTAAAGTCGATTCTTACTGAGCAAGAGGGAAATGCTGCAGTGTGTCTATACTGATGTTTGTTGGATGGGCAAATTGCACACAATGAACATCAGAGAAGAGGAAGGCCTCCTGGTGTGGCACAAAAGGCTTTTATGAATTAGGACATTTTGACTGCAAAAATCTTCATTGTCTTCAATGTGTCAGCTCAGCCTTCAGCCAAATGAGGAAGAGAATATTTGAGGATCCGAATCTCAACCGTGAGAGCAGGAAGACTGCTTTATTTATATAAATGAGTTTGCAACCAGAGTTTTCATCATTTTTTTTGACTTTTGGGGCAGTACTGACAATGAGACATGATAGTTGAAAGCAGCACCATATTCAATCATTGACAAACGTCATTAGCCTTAAAGACAGCGTTCAACAGTTCAAGGTCAAACTTAATCTTCAAGGAAATTTCAATGTAGAGAATTCTACTGTGCGCAACAGGTACGCTCTAGTGTCAAGATTACAAAAGTGGGAAACATTGAAAGCATGTCAGTAATTATAAGAAATGAGTTGCATTCTGAACTCTGTCTTCCATCCACTTATTTCCAGAGATGGAAAATGGTGTGGACAGATTGAATGTTAAACATGTATCTCATTGTGCCTGTATACCTGCTGTGTAGCTAACAGCAGAGAATTCTGACAAAGCTCTGACTAATCAAGAGACTTTCATCTGTTTTTATAGGTCATTTTAACTATGGAAGGTTGTAGTTGTCTTGTCGTAAGAGGTTCACTGGAATGACTGAATAGACCTATATTCTCACACTTAAAAGAATGAAATACAATATCATTGAAACATATAAAATCTTCAGGACATGAATAGGGTCGATACCAAAGGGCTGTTCCTGCTCTCTGGGAAGTCTCAAATTTGGAGCTATAATCTCAGGTGAAGGGGTCAGTCATTTTGGACTGAGACAAAGGGACGTTCGGATCCTTAGATTTCTTTACCAAGAGAGCAATGGATGCTGAATCAAGTCTGAGTATATTCAAGACATATAAGTAGATCTCCATGTACAAAGCAACTTTATAACCCACTAGGTAGCATGTTGTCAACCAAGTCCCACTATTCCTGGAGTCATACCAAATTGTAAATTTTAGAATATGTGCAGTATCCCAATTGGCCTGACTTTTAGACCAATTTCAGATGGAAAACATGGACTAAGTTTCAACACAAACAAATAGGGAAAATAAATTATTGATGGAGATAGTGAAAAGTCAATTCAGCAGTCTTTGTTTTCTGATTCCAATGTTGAAATCATCAGTTTTCAGCTAGCCAGGCCCCTTGGTGTTCAGTTAACTTTCTCTGGAGGCATCGACTGTTCTGTAAGAAGTAACAAGTGACTGATTCATTTGGAAATGTCTCTGATATAGCAATCCAAAAATCACAACTCACACCAACTGGAGCAGGAAAAATAACTAGTTTTCTTCAAGTCTAAATTGATTTTTCTTACTGCAGAGAGCATGTTGCTTCTGCTGGGGAAAACAACTGCACACACATGTATGCCTTTCTCTCTCCCTCTGCATCTGTGTCTCTGTAGCTTGTTTCCAGTTCCAACCTTCCAATTAACTGAGAAACTTTGCTTGTAAACAAGCCTTCAGCTCCTGATTGTCAGCATATTGCAGGAACCCATAGTCATTGAAAACAGAGTTCACAATGGGTATAAAATTCCTTGTTATGAAAGAATGCAGCCATCCTGGTAAATTATGTTTTTTTTTAAAAATAAAATATTTTTCCTTCCAATCTGCAGTTCTTTAAAGGCTGAAAAATGAAAAAAGACCCAATTCTTACATGGAATTAATGTGCATGAAATAATGTTGGAAGATTGATTTTAGTTAGGAGATTAGCTTTGTATGGCTCAATAGGCTCAAATAGCAATTACTCTTGCTCTAATTTCTTACCTGGATATTAAAATTTGCTTTGCAAAGTGAACAAGAGAAATTGATAACCAAATTAATTGCTGAGAAAAATTGCAGATCACGACTCACCATGCTTGAAATGTCTTCTTTTCTAGTTTGTCTTCAGACTGGATAAGAGCATGTTTTCTGTAGCTGGTATCAATGGAGTTAGGTTTTCACCTTTTACTGTTCAATTATTCAGTGAAGCCCAGAAAGAAAAGTCTGGATGGAATGTCTACAGTTGTTTTACACAACCTGCCCGATAGCCCTTCCATTAAATCAGACAGGTTTGATGAGGGGTGGTGTGAACCCCTTGATTTTTCTAAGTGTGAATTGCCCTCCATGACAATGAGTGCCCAAGCAATGAAGGTGAAAATCCACCCCCCCGACATGGTTCAATTGTACAGCCTTGCTCCCATGCACAAGACAAATCACACTTGGCACAATGATCCCTTGCTGCTTTAAGCTACATTTGCTGTCAAAATTGTTGGTTTATTATTTGCTGTCAGTGTATTTTTTTTTGTATTAAGTATCTTGGGAGGTTGTGGGGGAGTAATAAGCAGCAACTCAGGAATCAATACAAGACTGATTGATTGTATTCAGTGGGGTGAGAGAAGCTGTAGAAAGAAACCAATTAATTTCATGGAAATACAAAATAACAGTTTGAATGTCACAGCACCATAAATTTACCACGCGTAAATACATCTCATTGGAACTGAGTATGGAAAACGAGCCTTGAGAAGCTTCTGATCATACCTTAACACCTCAACATTACAAACATTATTGCGGTAAAAGGTTCCAGATAGAAAGGTAGTATATTTTATCATTTCTAATGTAGACATTACGCTGAACATAAATGCATTTGCTAATGCATCAGATTTTATGTCCTTACTTTTTTTTACTTCAAAGAAAGAAATTACGCAGCTTTTAAGTTTGAAGTTGTTGACTTGCTCGCTGAGTAGTTCTACTGCCAGCCAGCTCGGCGAGCAAGTCAACAACTTCATCCCCAACCTGAACTACAAATCTTCACAAGAACCTTAAGCTTTGAAGTTTCTTCCTGTTTCATTTTTAAGCTTAATTCAGGGGTTGCAATACTTAGACAGAAACTGAATTGGTACATCTGAACTATCCAATAATGTTTTTTTGCCAGAACATAAGAAATAAGAAGCTAGAGTAGACCATTTTCTCCATTTAAAATTATCAAGGCTCAAATCCAGCCTCAGTTGCACTTTCCTGCTGCTCCCCATTTCCTGAAAGTCCCTTGGAGACCAAAGATCTGACGGACCAATGTAGGCTTTGAAGAATTCAAATAATGTATAAATGAATTTTTGGAAACCATTTGTTGCCTCATCTGCCCTCTCAACACCTCAAATGTATTAGGAATAGAGGTTTTAAAACTATTTTGTATGAAGCCATTGAGTTACACAGTGGCCCCAAGAGCATACTCAATCTCCAAACCACAGAGATTGCATGGATCTGGTCTGTAGGCCTTCAATCAGAGCCCTAGTGGCTGGGTTAATCATACACTGCTCAACTAGAGGGTTTATAGTCACATGTACTGGAAAGTTACCTTATTTTGTCAAGTCTTTTTAGCCCAACAAGCAACATTATTAATAATTGTTTTCTCAGTCCAGTCCTGAAGCTCTTTTGTACATGTGTGCTAAGATATATGTGTAATGATTGAATGAATTGCTTATATTTTTTAAAGTAATCACTGTCCCACCCATCCTTTCATTCTGTCTTCAACCCATCTTAAAAAGACCAAACAAATGGATTTTTGCCAGAAGCATGACATGCACCTTAGTTTTGTTTTGATCAAATGGCTTTAGAAGAGAGTTGCTTGTTTGTATCCTATATCTCTAACGTCCTTGTTGACAATTTATTCACATATTTCAGTCATCTGTCAGTCTCTGTTCCTTGGAAATTTACCTGACTAGTTATGTGCAGAGATCAGCAACATGCAAACCATTTGAGCATGGCTTTCAGCTTTTAGAATTTATGTAGACATAAGCAGCACTAGGCTTCTTATCTTGAGTCTTGACAAATAGTTACCCATTCACATGGACAGAAATAGTCAAAATTGATGTCTAACACATCTAAAATAGCAAAACAGTGGTGGATGTGGGTGCACTTACAATGTTTAAAAGACATTTGAATAAGTACATGAGTAAGAAATGTTTGGAGGGATACAGGCCAAAGGTAGGCACGTGGGACTGGTTTAGCTTGGGATTATGGCTGACATGGGCTGGTTAGACTGAAGGGTATGTTTCCATGTTGTATGACTGTATGACTATGATTGTTATGATTGAGTCATAACATTCACATGTTGCCTGGAATTGTACCAATTTGTGACGTTTATTCAACTAGTGGTGTTCAGCAGATGTCCTCTCAACCACTTTAAAGAGAGCTGCCTTGCTTGAGTATTGTTTTACTGTTTCTCACCACTTTTACGAAATAATTAAATCTATCTGTTCCAGTTGTGATGGATACATTCTCCAAACTACCCACTATCTCTCACCTTTTAATGTATTTTTTACAGTAATGCCACATGGTTGATTACCATTAATCTGTTCTCTTTTCTCCTTCATTTCTTTCTTCCTTTCCCCAATGCCTGAGTAGAAGTGGAACAGAAAGGTAATAAAATACCTTAGAAATTAATCATTTTCAATCACTGTTAAGCAGTTATTTCATTAATATTTTATATGTAACTACTTTGCTCTTGATGCTTTTGTGTAGAGGCTTGTTTAACTAAGTTTTTGGTGCAGTGTCCACCATTCTGTTGCTTGCTTACAGAACATGCACATTAAATTCACCACATTCAGTTTTTCCGCTTCATTAGAAGAGATCAGATCATGGATGACCGTCATATTTCCTTGCTTTTCTTTTTTCCCAAAAATAACTTACCCATATCATGCCTCTTTCATTTTGTTGTGTTCTTAGCAGCTTTCACTAAATGGTGCAATTTTTTTTTTTGTTATTACACTGTGAGTTTTATTTCAAGATGAATGATAAATGTTTATAATGATCTAGCAATCGCAGTGAAAGGCCTAAACTGCCATTCTCATCTTATTTATTTGGTTTTTAATCAGTTTCTAAGTATCAAAATTTATCTATTCAGAACTGTTGAAATTTTCTTCAGTATTTGAAACTTTCAAAATTTTAATTCTGTTTGTGTCTGTATGTGTACACGTGCTATCCTTTGTAAATTTCAATGAAGAACATGTTTGATGTTAAATTATTCAGATAATCCTCAAAAGTTGAAAGCAAAACTCTATTGTTGTACCAAACCTGAGCTGCCTTTTTAGGATTTTAATAGCTCTGTCTTATGTTCTGTTTCCGCAGTTTTCTTATGCCCTGGAACACTTAAAGCAGTTTATCAAATGGACCACTTGTTTGAGTCTGATCACCAGTCGGGTGCCTGGTGCAAAGACCCACTTCAAGCTTCTGACAAGGTCTATTATATGCCTTGGACCCCGTACAGAACAGATACGTTAACTGAATACTCTTCAATGGGAGATTTTATTGCTGGTCGACCGACCATCACCTACAAACTTCCTCATAGAGTGGATGGAACCGGGTTCGTAGTGTATGATGGAGCACTATTCTTTAATAAAGAGCGAACAAGAAACATTGTGAAGTTTGATCTCAGGACAAGGATCAAGAGTGGTGAGGCCATCATAGCCAATGCCAATTACCATGACACATCGCCTTACCGATGGGGAGGAAAGTCAGACATTGATCTTGCAGTGGATGAAAATGGCTTGTGGGTTATTTACGCAACTGAACAGAACAATGGCAAAATAGTTGTTAGCCAATTAAATCCTTATACATTAAGGATTGAGGGTACTTGGAATACTGCTTATGATAAGAGGTCGGCTTCAAATGCTTTCATGATTTGTGGCATTCTATACGTGGTGAAATCAGTGTATGAAGATGATGACAATGAAGCCACTGGAAATAAAATCGACTACATCTATAACACTGAGCTGAGCATGGATGGAAATGTTGAAGTATTGTTTCCGAACTCCTACCAGTATATTGCAGCAGTGGATTATAACCCTCGTGACCATAAACTGTATGTGTGGAACAATTACCATGTTCTGAAGTATTCACTGGAGTTTGGTCCACTCAACGAAAACGGTATGTGGTATTTGTCTGATCTAACTTGACTCTGTCAGTGTTTCCCATTCGTTTAGGAGAATAATAACACTTCTCTCACAAAACATTTTGATGTTTCTCTTTGATAGGGTAAACGATTGAAAATCCTTGCACCCTTCTCTGGGTTTGAGTAACTGAATATAACTAAAACTCACCATTTTAGTTTAAGTTCCCTGTTGATATGAAATTACATCCCTTTCTGAAGTATTCAAACTTCTGAATGCTGATCTTCCATTTCTTTAGAACTGTGTTATCTCAGGTATCAAATGTTTCATTGGTACAAATCTTTAATTGATCCACCATTCTGAACTGGCATTCATGTCTGTTAAGCTTTGTAAAGTACTGTTTACAGGCTGTGTAAAGTACTGTAAAACCATTTAATTACTTTATACTAACTTCTTTGGATGCACTCTGGCAGTCAGTTCAAATACAGCCAGGTCAAACAGCAGATCAACAAATGACCAGTTAATCTTTGCTTTCTGCTGGCAAAAGTGAAAAAAGTATCTAGAACTCCTGGTGAACTTCCTGCTCTTCTTTAAAAGGTGCCATTGGATTTTTTATAGTCACCTAAATAGGCAATTGGGATGTGAATTTGGTATCTCATTCAAAAGATGGCACCTGCAACAGCACAACACTTCCCCCATACTACTCTGGAATGTCCACTGAAATTAACTTCCTGGAGCTGTGTTTGAACCTATCAGTTGTGGTTCAGTTGTAGTGCTGCATCTGAGTTAGATGGTTGTGCTTTCAAGCTTCATTCTCTAGACTTGGGCATTTGTCAGGGCAATGTGGAATAGAGAAAGTTCTGCACTGCTGAAGTTGACTTCTTTTGGCTGAAACGCTGAACCAAAGTCACCAATGCCCCCTCAACTGGACACCCCTTGGCATTATTTCAAAGAGCCAGGGATTTATTTCACAGTCCTTCTGTTAATTTACATCTCTCAACTAATATAACTAAAAATATGCTATCGGTTCATTATCGCCTTTCTCACTGTGGGGCGTAGCTATGCACAACCTGGCTGTCATGTTTCCCATATTACAGTCATGGTTACATTTCAAGTGTTCTCCACGAGCTGTAAAATACTTCACTATGATCCAAATGGTGCTCTGTAAATAAAAGTATTTCTAAAAAGAACAGCAAAAATTACTACCAATTGATTGAAGCTGGTAGTTAAAGTGGTATATTATCAATGTTAGAAATTGATGGCAAGCGTACAGTGATTAAGTAAAGGGACTAAGTTTTTTATTAAAGGAAATCTACTTATTTTACAACGTAAAGATAATTCATACTGGCGGAAAAAGATTATTTTTGTGAAATTTCCTTAAACCAGTTTGCCAATGGAGATAAAATCCAACAGGGGCCTTAATAACAATGAAATCCTTTCTTCACTTACTCTGTGGATGAACATTTTTGTTGTATTCAAATCAACTGTGAATATGATTTATCATAGTAACCCAGAAGGTGTAAAAGAATCAATGGCATTCTTTGAACAGAATGATTGTGTTGCTTTTCCATCTGTAGGTACCCTGAAGCTTCACAGCTCTAAGCAAGTGTGCTGCATAGTTTTATGTTGCCATAATTGGTATAAATTGTTTGCTACAGGTGAACTGTAACATGGTTGACAACTTGCATTGCTTCACAAAATAACTTGCCAGAAGTATTCTTGTGGGGGTCATCCTGGAACTCAGCTGCAATGAAATTAATGTTGATAGTTGTGCACCTTGCTCATACACCTACTCCGTGCTATCTTTGAGGCAGAAGACGAAAAGAACATTATGACCAATCTGCAGATATTTTGATAAGAGGACTGAGAGAAAATGCTCATGTTAAAAGTCTAATTTGGATCATAAATTCATAGTTCCTTTTATCTATTCAATTTCAGTTGAAATAAATTTAAAAGGGATGGCAGTAATCAAAACTGTGACGTTGTAGAGATGCTTGGACTCCTGGAAATTTTTCCAGGAAATTTGGAAATTAGTCCTACACAATTATAGCCTTTTTGCTTTTGACAGGGTGACTGTAGAACCATCCACCAACCCACCTGCTTTGGGTAAATTTCTGGTGAGTAAGTAACACAAGAGGGAAGGCAGATTATAGATTATAGTCCTTTACCCAAGTACCTGAAACATCATGACAAGTCTTCTGTGCTCAGATACTGCCCTATATCTCCTGAACTTTCCTGCTTTATTTCAGGCAACATAATGTGTTAACTTGCAAGCCAAAACAATTTTTTCTTCTTGCGCAGTACGGAAGAATAAATGAGCAGAAAATAGTCCTCTGGCAGGAAGGATCATAGCCAAAAGTCACAGATTTAAAATTTTTGGGAAGGGAACCACTGGGGAGATGATGGGGATAAGACAAATTGAATAGCTGTTTCAAATAATGTACACAAGCAAAATGGTTTGAATGGTTCCTTTTATGATGTAAGATTCTAAGACAATGTCAGGAATGAAACAAAAACAAATAATTCATTTCATCATGCCCTTTTACACCATGGACCTTGTACAATTTGAAGTATAATGGATTCTTCCAAACCAGTTCATCCTGCTGTGTGAGGCAGACCACCAGTGTTATATTTCTGAAATTTCTCCCATATTTCAAATGATAATTGGATTAACATTGCCCAATTTTGCAGACAGACTCTGACATCTGCATTTTGTGGATCACTCCTACGTGGGCCTGGCAACACATTGTCTTTACAGTACAAAAAAAATCTTAGTATCTTTTACCTGGTGAAAATACAAGAAGCATCAAAGTCCATGTACTGATCACTAAACTGTTGTATTCATCTACAAAAGAAAACAATTTGCAAAAAGCTAGTGGAATATAAAGCTTTATGGCTAGATTTTATATCAAGAATATAACATAGTCTATAGGACAGTATAGCACAGAAATAGATCTTTCATCCAACCATGTCTATTGGCGACCTTAATGCGATTCTAAACTAATCCCATCTGCCTGCACATTGTTCATATCCCTCTATTCCCTGTCTATGTATGTGTCTGCCTAAATACCTCTTAAAATTTGCTAATGTATCTGCTTTTACCACCTCCCCTGGCAGCGCATTATAACCACCTACTGTCCTCTGTGTAAAAAGCTTTCCTTGCACATCTCCTTTAAACCTTTCCCGTCTCACTTTAAACCTCTGTCCCCTAGTAATTAATATTTCCACCCTGGGATAAAGACTTTGACTATCCACTCTATCAGTGACTCTCATAATTTTATATACTCCTATGATCACCTCCTCAGCCTCCGACACTGTAGCAAAATGAATCCAAGTTTATCCGACCTCTCCTTAAAACTAATAGACTCCAATTCAGGCAATATCCTGGTAAACCTCTTTTCACCCTCTCAAAGCCTCCACATTGTTGTTATAGTGTGGCAACCAAAATCGCATACAATACTCCAAATGTGGTCTAACTAAAGTCTTATACAGCTGCCCAATGACTTACCAACTTTTATACTTTATGCCCAACTTTTATACTCCGTTCAACGAAAGCAAGCATGCTGTCTGCTGCCTTTACCATCTTATCCACTTGAGTTGCCATTTTCAGGGAGGCATGGACTTGCACCGCAAGATCACTCTGTATGGCAATGCTCCTAAAGATCCTGCCATTTACTGTATACTTTTGTCTTGCATTTGACCTCCCAAAATGCGTAACCTCACACTTGTCTGGATTAAACTCCATCTGCCATTTCTCTGCCCAACTTTCCATCTGGTCTATAGCCTGCTGTATCCTTTAATAACCTTCCTCACTGTCCACAACTCCACCAATCTTCATGTCATGAGCAACTTACTAATCAGATCACTTAGATTTTCATCCAAACCATTTATATATATTACAAACAATAGCGGTCCCAGTACTGATCCTTGCGGAACACCACTGTTCACAGTTTCTACTTTTAGAAATTCCTTCCACAATGACACTCTGTCTTCCATGACCAAATCAGTTTTGTATACAATTTGCAAACTCACCATGGATCCTATGTTAATCTTCTGAACTAGCCTACCATAAGGGAACTTGTCAAATGCTTTAGTAAAGTCCATGTAGACAACATCCGCTGCCCTACCCTCATCAATCATCTTTGTTATTTCCTCAAAAAAACCTATTCATGTTTGTGAGGCAAGATCACCATAAAGCCAAGCTGACTATCCCTTGTCATTTCATTCTTTTCTAAATGCAAGTAAATCCTGTCCCTAACAATCTTTTTTAATAATTTCCCTATCACTGATTTAAGGCTCACTGCCATATCATTTCCTGGATTATATATGCTTTCCTTCTTAAACAAAGGAACAACATTGATTATTCTCTGGTGTTATGGGACCTCCACTATGGCTAAAGATAAAAGGATGTATGTTTTGCTCCAGCTTTATAAAGCTCTGGATAAATAACATCTGGAGTTCTGTGTCCAGTTCTGGGCACTATACCCTAAAGGTTAGGTGTTTTGTTAGCTCAGTTGGCTGGATTGCTTAGTTTGTGATGCAGAATGATGCAAACAGCATGGGTTCCATTCCTCCACTTCCTGATGTAATCATGAAGGACTCTCCTTCTCAACCTCTCTCCTCACCTGGAACATGGAGATCCTCCGGTTCAATCACACTGAGAATGCAGCTCTGTAGTCTTCTGGGATCATGGCAACATTACCTTTACCCTAAAGGATATGTTAGCTTTGAAAAAAAAAGTGCAATGCAGGTTCCTCAGAATATTACCAAGATTCCAAGGGCTAAATGATGAGGAAAGATGACATTAACTTGGCTTGTAGTCAACTCGATATGAAAAGTTCAAGAAATGATTTGAATGAAGTTTTTGGAGTTTGAAATCTGGGTTTTTGAAGGTGGAATGATGTTGCCACCATTCCTCTTTTCTTGACTGGCTCTAAGGGCCTTATATGATTTACAGTGGTACAGCATCAACCGCTCGTCAGTCTTAACAAGAAGAGGCTTTTGTCTTGACAACATGTATTTCGTTCCATAATCTCAATTAGGACGAAGTTTCATTAGCTACATAGACATTGTTATTGAGACTATGTAAACGTGTCGTTACTTTTGGGCTAGAAGTCCCTGGTTCAAATCTGACCTGCTTCAGACGTGTGTCATAATATCCCTGAAAAAAAATGATCAAAAATATCTGAGATCTGTGGAATTTAGCCTCCACTCAAAAAATCCACAGATTTTCTGCCTCATCTCATTACCTTGCACAACAAAAATAAATAAATTAATAGCACAGATATAGACAAATTTCATTTCTCCTGGTAGGAAGTCTAGAAAAGGGGTGCATGACTTAAAGGCAGAGCTAAATCATTTATGTGAGAAGCAAGAAAACACTAATACAATGATAGATTTGTGAAATTAGCCCAAATTAAAAGCAGTAGATGCTTGCTCAGTTAATAATTTTAATCTGAAGTTAATAGGTTTTTGCTTGTCCAAGGTATTAAGTGATGCAGAAAAAGTAGTTGGATAGAAATGGGATACAGATTATCTATAAACTTGATTAGTGACAGTTCAGGCACGAGGGCTGAATCACTGATTCCTGTTTGATCACCGTTGCTTATTCTTAGTTATATAAATCGTGACTGTTTTGTTTACAAAAGAAGTAAATAAGCTATTCATAGCAAGATATTAGATCAGGAGGCTGAATGTACTCAGGAGAATTTGTGCATTGCAGCTTTCGCAAGTTCCATGGAAATGTAGGGATTGATGGGTTAAAAATCATGCTTCTGTTTTAGTTATAGCAAGTGTTCTTAAGAAAAAGTAAAGTTATAAGTGTTTCAGTTAGATAGCATTGTAATCTGAAAGTAAAAGCTGGTAGTCCAAAACAGGTCAGTTTTTTTTTTGGGTCTATTGCAGTCGCTGAGGAAAAATGTGTTGTCCCTTGTAGGGCTTGTTGATTTTTGTTTTGGTAGCCTTTAGTGTGCTTTCCTCTGTCAAGGTGACTGAACTGCTTGCAGCACACTCAAACCGCTTTAAGGTTTAAAGCCTGGGCCCAGTTTCTCCTTCCTTTTTCCTTTGCTTTAATGAAGCAAATTCAGCCTGCAGAATCTCTCAAAACTTTGGAATTCTCTTTCTGAACTGTTGTTGTTTCATCCCGTTCCATCAAAGTTCTTTGTGTCTCATTTCCCACGATTTCCAAGTAGAGCCGCAGATGATCAGACTGCTACAGCTGTGCGTTAATTAGCGCTCAGTATGTCGAAGTATCAGATGTATTGAAATATGTTGTTACTTTAATCACCTCTAGGTGTGAACTACAATTGTTTAGGCTTGTTTACAATGGCGTTCAAAATTTCAAGTTGAGCCTTCAAGAACTGACACAGAAATGATCAGCCAAACAGCCACCTTCTGTGCCATTGTGAGGTTTAACAACTCCATTTCAAACACTTTTTGAAGCTGAATTTGTGTTTCCAAAATCACTACTCTCTCCCACCGTGCTGAAAAAGTATTACCAAGAATTATTGCAGAATTTATAGAAGGCTGTACATTTGGAGCTTTCTGCACCAGACACTGAATTTTTATTAGGTAAAGAAGGCTTCACTTTGAATTAACTGCCCGTCCCCCTATCCCCAAGGCCTGAATTATGCTGCTGCTCTCCGTGGGGAGATTCAGTTTCTCAAGTATGAAGGTTTACATGTGCTGAACTGGAAATCCTTGTAAACTTCAGCAATCTCTTTGTAAGTTTTAAGCTCCAGTGGTAGCATATTGATTTGAGACTGTTCTAGCTGCATACATCAAATAAGCTGCACATAATTCTCCAACCATATCAGTTGCATGACCACATCCTCATGTCTGCTGTATTTTGACAGTCCTTCAGTATTATTCCTTGTGAAGTTGGGACAATCAGCAATCTGCTGTCACTAAGTTGAACTTCAGGCAAATACCAGCAACAATAAAACCACTTCCAGGGCCATGTCTAAATCACCTACATGCTAATTTTGAGTGTTTTTCTTGATTCTTTCTATTTGACGTAGGAGACCCAAAGCACATCACTGCTAGACCATTTTGTGTTGAGCATGTTTTCACCATGCTGCAAGCTTACTAGTGGGTTGTGAGGTGCAGACCCATTGCTCAGGATCCTTCACAGACACCACCAGTCTCTGTATGCAGACCTTCAGAGTGGTTGCACATGCACACAGCTATGTGGCTTAGACAGAACATTGTTAATGGGCAGGCTCCAGCAGCTGGAGAGCCAATAGCAGAAGCTCCAACTGGGAAAGAGCAAAACCCTGCATTTTGGATTGGAGAGTGAGGGAAGGGCACCTTCAACTAGAGGTTCTCACTGGCAGATTCGATAAGTTTCAAATTAGTTTAAGTAAATTCAGTTGAATCACCACTGTGACACGTATCGCCAGGGAAGCAAGTAGGCCTCAAAACTTGCCCGGAGGATTTTGAATCTGATCAGCTGACAGGTTGCTCACTCCTGTCTCAGGTTTTGCAAGCCAATTAGAAATTGTCAGTCAATCTCCGACAGTAGATCTTTAATGTTATTTATTGACCTCGGTTGGTGACTGGCCATTTGCTGTTCCCCAAAACCCTCCTCCAGAAACTTACCCCTGATTTGAGTTGGTGCATATTTTCAGAGTGAAAGGTCAGCCATATCTTTCAGTCCACATTTTAAACTCCTTTTGTTTTCAAAGTTTACCTGCTGGTCAAGTTGTTGGGGAATAATGTATGTTTCCCTTTTTTTGTCATTCCCAGTCCAGATACTGTGTAACAAACTAGAGGTCAACTATAGCTCGCTCGCTCTGAAAACCCCAATAGACTTTTGTCACAACTCCAAAGGATTCCTAAGCACTGAAAATACCATTGTTTGTTATATTGAAATCAATCCTTTTTTTTACACAAAGTAAACTTGATGTTCAAGTTACAAAGCCAATCCCAAGTAATTCTATTAACTATTAATTTGGTCCCTGTTGGTGTCCAATAGTTATGTTAACTAATTCAAAAACTACTGAGAACTACACTATGTGAGACTTTCTTCCAGATATTGCATTGTTAGAATCACATTTACAAAGGCATTGTTATTGGCCCACAAAAAAGCTATCCCCAGATTGAGTGAATATCCTAACAGATCTGAACTGAAATGATAGGATGCATCAATAGGCTGCTAGACATCACTGATTTCTTTTAATTTGCCAACAGGAGAGTTGGTTGGTAAATTTAACAAATAATATTTGTTAAAGGGTGTTACAGCATCCTGCAGCAAACTTGTTGGTTATTGGAAATTAATATTGACTCAGGATGACGTTTAGCCATGTGGTATAGAATTAGCATTACTTCCACCCAGTATTGAACTTTTAGCAGTTCTCCAGTTTGATCTTGTTCATGATCTTGGATCAGAACAGATATGAAGCATATTGGTGGAGGTATGAAATAAAAAGGGGAAGAAGACAGTGGTAGGAACACTCTATAGGTCTGCTAGTAATAGTGATACAGTGAGGCAGAGAATAAATCAGGAGATAATTAGGAGCATGTAAAAAGGGTTGTACAATAATCATGGGTGACTTTAATTTTCATATAGATTGGGCAAGTGGATAGGCAGAGCAAGCCACAAGGAAAAATATATAGAGTGTATTGAGGACAGTTTCCGAGAACAACATGTTGTGAGTTCAACCAGGGATCAGACTGTTTTGGATCCGGTGATATGTAATGAGGCACGTATAATAAAGGATCTCAGGGTAAAAGACCTCCAAGGAAACAGTAACCATAACATGGTAGAATTTAGCATTCAATTTCCTCCCTCAGTCCAAAGATGTGCAGGTTACGTAGTTTGCCCATGCAAAATTGCCCCATAGTGTCCAGGGATGTGTAGACTAGGGGGTATTAGCCATATTTAGTGTGAGATTATGGGGATTGGGTGGGGGACTGGGTCTGGGTGGGATGCTCTTTGGACAGTCGGTGCAGACTTGATGGGCCGAATGGCCTCTGTCTGCACTGAAGAGATTCTGTGATTTAATGATTCTATGAATATTAGGTTTTATTTCAAAGGCAATGGAGTATAAAAATAGGGTGGTCTTGTAAAAACAGTACAAGACACAAGTTTGATCACAAATGGAATACTGTGAAGTGTTTTGTTACTTAAGGAAATATATACTGACATTGGAGATAATCCAGAAAATGTTCATGAGTTTAAGCCCAAGTGTGGAGAGATTTCTTACAACTTGAGGATGAGTAGGTTGGGTTTGTACTCATTGACACTTAGAAAGCAAGAGGCAATCTTATTGAAACGTACAAGATTCTTAGAGTATTTGACAGGATAGATGCAGGGAGATTGTTTTCCCTTGTTGGAGAGTCTAGGACTAGAGGGCATATCTCAGTATAACGGGTCACCCCATATAAGACAGCGATGAGGAGAAATTCCTTCTCTCAGAGGTTAATTAATGTGTAAAATTCTTATAACAGAGAGCTGTAGAATCTGTTATTAAGTATATTCAAGCTGAGATGGACTTTTAATCAGTACATGAATCAAGGGTCATGGGGAAAAGGCACAGAAATGGAGTTGAGGATCATCAGATCAGCCATGATCTAATTAAATGGCAAAGCAGACAATGAGTTGAATGACCTACATATGCTCTTACGTCTTATGGTCTGAAGAACTTGACTCAGGTTGCTTAAATAAAAGCAATAAGCAAATCCTTTCACTATCTTCATCTCAGGTGAATTTGGTTACTCTTCATTCATGCATATTGTCTCCAGCACTTCGTTCCATCTTAAATGATCGTGGTTAGTTTACTGTTGTTGTGATTCTTCTCCCATGCATGTAAAAATACCTAATTTCACTTTTTAAAAACTGTTAACATTGCAGTTTTTCACAAGGACTCAAACTGCTGTCTTTGCAGACAGCACCATTATGATTGATTGTTTGATATACGTTAAACAACTTCTTAGTCATATTTGTGTCACTCAGACAAATTGGATAATGCAATAGATCATTAAGTAAATTAATCTTAAAGAATATCTTTAAAAGTTTTATTGTCATGTTCTATTCAGACAGCATTGTGATTAGTAAAGTGGACGTTATCTCCAGGGAAGATTTGATCTAAAAATTCAGGTTCAGAATCTACCACAGAATAAGTTAGCAAAATGTTAGCCTCACTTGACCAGATTTAACGATAAGAGGTTTTAGTTTGAGCAGTTTCATGTGGTTAATTTTGTGATAACAGTTATCAAGCTATGATGCTGTTGCATTTCTGTGTCGATAAATAGTATTCGTAATTAAGAATGGTCCCAAATGAGAGTTACAGTAGAGTTCTGAAAAACAATCATATTAGAATTGAAACGTCAGCTCTTTTTTCTCTCCATCTGCTGAGTTTCTCCAACAGTTTGGTTGTAAAAATGTTGTGTTTTATTGAAATAAAAGCGATTTAACCATTAAATAGTTGTGTTGAGGAATCCAGCCTCAATTTTAGTATTAAAGAATGAAAAAAGTACATCCATATGATGCCTTACACGACTTTAGGACATTTCAATTTTTTTTAACCAATGGAGTAATTTGAAAATGTTATAATTATTCTGATGTATAAAACTGAGAAGCTAATTTGCACGCAGCAGTGTTCCACAAACAGCATTAATGTTGTAATGATGGTTGTTGAGGGAAAATACTGGCCAGGACACCAGGGAAAATGCCTCTGCTGTTCCTAAAATAGTGACAAGATCAATCTGAAATAGCAAGCAGGATATCAGTTTAATGTTTCATTTGAAAGACATCATTTCCAACAGTGCAGCATTCCCTCAGTACTGCAATCGACTATCGACCTATATACCCACCCTGGTCTCAGATGATGATATTCTAGCTGCGATATAAATTGTACAAAGTTTTTCTTCTTTCATCCACTATTGTAATGCCTGGAGTGTGCTAATGTCACAGTATCAAAACTTCTGTTTCACAAAAATCCATAAACAGAGATTAAGACAGAATAGGTAAGGAAAAGAAATTGTGCAGCGGAAAATTTAACTATGAGCACAATTTTCCCATTACTGTCTGAGCCCTAAGGCGCATCATGGTAAACATTTGCTATCCAGCATACAAATGGGGATTTTTTTTATGTGTTTGTGGCAGCTGAATGACATTGACAAGGCAGAATTTAATCTCCATCTCTAATTTCTCTAAGCGTATTAAAAGTTAACAAAGTAAATTCTGTCAGAAGATCACCAATCTGTATCATTAACTGTATTTCTCTATCTACAGGCACTGCTACGTCTATTGGGTAGTTCTAACACTACTTTTTTTTTTGTTTTTTTTTAAATATTGCTTTTGTTTTAGGAGTCAGTTAAGGGTGACAGCCTGTCTTCCCCAAAGCTCATGAGTGTACCTATGGATTTTTAAAAATACCTGCCTGGTTATTGTGGTTATTTTCTGATGATAACACATAAACGACCAGACTTATTCAGCTTTTGTTTGATTTGTTTATGTGCGTATATGCATGGTTGCCTACTACTCATTGCCCTGGAGGACGTGGTGGTGAGCGACTGCAATCCTTGGGATGTAGAGATATCCACAGTGTTACATTTTTGCAACTTCATCCAGTTTAAAACCTTTAAAACATCAAAACTGCAACGTAGTTGATATTAGTTGTCATTTTCTTCCAGCAATTTTTTTTTCATGGTGTGAATGTGATCTTTTGCACATTGCGGAGTGAAGGCAACTCATGATTTCCATGAGAATGAGCGAGGCTCAGTAGTTGCTGCTCCAACTTTTGAGCCTGGGAGTCATCGAATGCAGTTGACAGTGTGACTGAAGATGCATAAGTCTAAAAGTTCTGAAATGCATGGCAAAATGATGGCCTAGAGTTTTACAGTAAGCGGCAAAGTGGTGTTTTCAATGCTGAAATTTTTTTATAAAGGTATAGAGATTTTTATGGCATGGATGCCATTTTTCCTGACTTTAATTTCATTTTTGCATCGGTACTAAATGATCTCCAGCATGCCACAGCGGTAAGCTAATCAGCCAATCACATGGAAGGATTCTCACAGCCAGCAAATCAACAAGTGACAAGCACTGGTTATATTTTTGTTTTAATCGTTTCACAGAACAAAATGAAGATTGAAACTTACACATGGGATTAAGATAGAAGCTAAAGTATCAAAGCTATGGATTTTTATAATCAAATATAAATTCTTTTTTGAGCCAGTGTGACTGTTCAACAGTAATATTAGTATGTCAGAAGATGATGATTGATCAGTAATGTTACTAAATTTGTAATCAAGAACCCCAAGTTAATGCTGTTAGGGGCAGGATTTCAAATCTCACCAAGTCTGCTAGTGTAATTCTATTAATTCACAAAATTTTGAATTGATAAAATCATCAGTGGGGTTCGGGGCAGCATGGTCGCTCAATGATTAGCACTGCTGCCTCACAGTGCCAGGGTCCAGGTTCAGTCCTACCTTGGGCAACTGTCTGTGTGGAGTTTGCACATTTTCACCGTGTCTGCATGGGTTTCCTCCGGGTGCCTCGGTTTTCTCCCACAGTCCAAAGATGTGCCGGTTAGGTGGACTGACCATGCTAAATTACCCATAGTGTCCAGGAATATGCAGGCTAGGTGGATTAGTCATAGGTAATGCCTGGTTACAGGGATAGGATAGGAGAGCTGAGTCTAGTTAGGCTGCTGTTCGGAGGGTCGGTGTGGACTTGATGGGCCAGATGGCCTGCTTCCACACTGTAGGGATTCAAATAGTCTATGAATTCTTGTTATGAATTATCTGCTTCACTCAGATCCTTTAAGGAAGGAAACCTGCCACTCTTACCTGGCCTTGTCTTCATATGATTCCAGAAATGCCAATGAATTTTAATTAGTGTCTAAAATGGACTAAACATCTACTCAGGTCAAAAGCAGTTAAGGATGATCAACAAATTCTGGTTTTGCCTTGGATGCCCATATCTCTTGAGAATGAAAAAAGAAATGCTGTTCAAAACTGTGGTGTACCTCATTCAACAAGGCATTTCAATGATTTGTACACTGAAACTAATAGTATGACAACCAGGCATTCACATAAAATAAAGAATTTAAGTCCTACATCTGCAAGAATAACAACAGCACACTGCATGGAGGAACAGGGAATCACTGGTAGCAACTCTTGGATTTTTGTGTTTAATGAAACATATGCGAATACCAGAAGTCCTGTCAATTTTTCAGATGAAAGCTGATCATTTCGCTGTTAGTACAATTGCAGAGTTCATACCAAAAACACAAGCATCTGAAGCGAGTTTATTTTTTTCATAAAATCTTTCTACAGTTAGATTGTTAAAGCTTATGGGCTAGATATGCTTAACTGCCAAGCTCCTTCTGCATCAGGTGAGTCAATACTATGAACAGTGCAGGAATCTGTGATATCGAGTTTATATGACACCAACATCAAATTCAAAGACGATGTTTTGTTTGGCTTTCCCAAAAAAGCCAGCGGTGTAATTTTCTGATCTACGTGTGCCATCTCCAGCCAACAGAGTAGTTCTGGAAGCAAGATTAAATGCCACGTTTGAACTAGATTCTCGTGTTTCTGCCCAGATGAAGTACAGTGTGCATTGTATCTTGAATGGGGCAAATTTAAATATACTTCAGCATCCATTTCCACTTCTGATTTGAGAGGGTTTAAAATTACCATTTGGTGCTCTTGGGCTGAAGTAAAAAAAAACAAGCTTCAAGTCCCTCTACATAAATTCCCTCCCTGACATTTCAGTCTTCCAGATTTATATCCCAGTTTGTGCAGTCTGTATGGTAGACAACAGTTCTCATTCAATGCTGTTTTCACCTCATGTTTGGTAACAACAGAACCACTGCACCTATTTACAGCAATGTCAAATCTTGTTCTTGTAAGAGGTTACGTGCAGATTATATTGACTCTGAAGTGGTAACAGTATCCCAAATGTGTACTTCTTTGAATTAAATACTTTTGTGGGGTATGACCCTATGGCCTAGCCAGTTCTATGCTTACTGCTTCTACAGCACCATTCAAAATGACCTCATTAGCATGCACTGTCAGCGACAATTTGTCCAAATGAACAATAGCTTTTACACTTAGGCAGTAATTCCCACAAATTTAATTTCATTGTATTGTATTATCCAAGTACTTATGTTATATATTCAGTATTTTTTAATTGGTAAAACTTTTGATGAAGTCAACTGAGCATTACCTTTCAAATATGAGCTTATTTAAAGAAATATTACAATTAACCAATCAACTTCTACATGGACTTTGGTATGTGCATGCATGTCCACAGACAACCAGAAACTCTGAGCTGGAGAGTACTCAAACGTGTAGATCAGATTACAGTAAAGAAATAAATTTCCTTTGGATGATGGCAAGTGAAGGTTAGTGATTGTACAACATAAACTTTTGTTTTCACAGTCAAAAATCACAAGCCCTGTATTCTGAAAACACATGGTGAGCATTCAGCAGCTGGCCTAGAAATAATGTTAAGTTTCATACATACTTTGTTGTTCATATATTGTACAAAAGATGCAACACATGCGTGCAACATTTTTTATAGAGAGTATAATATGTTGAAAACTACATATTGCATTTTTTCCAGAGCATTATATGTGTGTCATGATTTCTTTTTGCACCAAGTCTTGTGCAGGAAAATGGTACACAACATCTGTTTTATCTCTCTTGCTCTCATTCTCTCTCACTCTCATTCTGTCTTTTTCTCTCTCGCTCGCTCTCTCTCCCTCGCTCCCTCCCTCTCTCTCTCTCTCTCCCTCCCTCTCTCTCTCATTCTCATTCTCTCAATTAATTGTCACTTTACTTGAGAAACATGAGTGAGACTCAACCAATTTTATAATTATAATTTTATTATCGTAGTCTACTTCTGCAGTCATTGCGTCAATTTTAATATTTGACCAAAGTAATTGTGGAAGTATTGTGATAAAATACAGCCTTGATAGTAAAATAGCAAAGCTAATCATTTTGAAGTAGCATTATCTTTATGTAAGAGAGTATCAAGCCAAAGAAAACTAAGCTATACAGAACAGAAGTCCACATATGTGTCCAGCTACGTACACACTTATCACAATCACTGGCAGTAGCTGAGTACCTGCAAATCATGTTAGTTTTCCCTCAACACTGAGGAGTCAAATAGTTTGTTGAAAATCGCCGCTGAGGCTCTCAGTATATAAATTCTACTTTCAGATGGAAAGCTAGTTTGAGGGAGTTTTAGTGGCTTGTAGACTTAAGTTCCCAAATAATACAGTAAAATTTCACGCTCTGAAATGCAGCTAAATTGGGCAAGTCATTGAAAATGTGGCTGTAGTTCATTCCTTTTAAGTACAGATCAGTCCTAAACAAAATTTGACAACTTTTGATTCAAGTACAAATAACATCACCAAAGTAGGTGGTGAATGTATTTTAATCTTTGTAGTAAGCCCTGTTTCATCACCTCCTGAAGCTCCAACTTGTATCCAATCCAAGGAGAAAACCTTCTGATCCCTAACGAATGTGAAGGACTGCAAGAATAATTTTAAATTCTGGCAATCTCTGGTCTTTGTCCCCAGTGAACATGAGTGCATTGTGTAAACCTGAACTGAATTTGACACTTCATTTAACAGTTTGAATTGTAACTACCCTGAGAATGTGGAGAGCTGAATTGCAGCTCCGCTGTTCCAGGGGTCCGAGCTTGAGCTCATTCTTGGGATTTGTGACCTCTGCCACTTCTGACCCAAGGGTACTTAGCATATTCAATAGATATACTATTCTTCACCAGTGACATTTCTGACTTTCAGCTGCTCTATGGAAACGCTAACAATGTTGGTGTTTGTATGCCAGCCAGCCACTGAATGGACTTCCCTGTTGTTAGTGTGATGAAGTTCTCCCAACCTATTGTGCATGGATAGCAGCAATATATATTGGAAAATTTCCATCTAAAAGAGCCCAGAGCTCTGGAATGCACCACATCAGTTTACATCATCAACAAAGGTGGAAGCAATAAAAATGTGCACGGTCATTTGCGTCAAACGATGATGCTCATTCCCGGGGTCCAAGTAACTTATTTTGATTTTCACAGTTTAGTACCATTGGAAACCTCATGATTATCGATGCTGTATGTTAATTTCCCTTAAAATACTGCCTTGTAATTCACTTTTGGCCATATGACTGTACTGCATCTTTTGTTGCTTTTTTTCACCTTTTAACCTTAACATTATGATCTTAAGGGAGACCATTAACTTCTGAAAGGAAATTCGAACTCCAGGCTATTAAATGAAAGCACCATGCCGCAATATTTCACATTTTAAACAAAAATTTTCACAGTTATTCAAACAAGTACTAGCTAATTAATTTTTTTTCTTTTAGAAACATTTAGATTTTGAATTTCAAAATCTCAACAGCCCACTTCCTGTTCTGATTTTAATTTCACAGAAAAGTTTCCCAATATGTTACATCGATCTTATAGGTTCCTGCACTTAGAATCATAGAATCCCTACAGAGTGAATCAGGCCATTTGGCCCATCAGGTCCACCGACCCTTTGAAGGGCATCCCACCCCGCTATCCTATCACTGCAACCCTGCATTTTCCATGACTAATCCACCTTACGTACACATCCCTGGACACTATGGTAAGTTTAGCATGGCCAATCCACCTAACCTGCACATCTTTGGACTGTGCGAGGAAACCGGATTACCTGGATGAAGGCCACACAGAATGTGCAAACTCCACATAGACATTCAACCGAGGGTGGATTCAAACCCAGCTCCCTGGCGCTGTGAGGCAGCAGTGCTAACCACTGAGCCACTGCGACACCCTGGAAGCGAACCGCTGTGTGCCACAACTCTCTGCCATTCTCTTTAAATCTCCTTAGTGTTCCTGCTGTTGTCTGAAGTATTAACTTTCTTTGATTTCTACCCCAAGTATTTGGCCAGGTAAAAATTACTTCAAGCAACTCATCGTAGTGGACATCCCAACTCAGGCATGTGTTTCATTGGATTCTTACAAAGTGGTTTACAGTTCCTATTGGATTGCTTGCTCTGTCTCGTAAAGTTACTTGCAGGCTCCAGATAAATGCTACTGAAAACACCCAGAGAAATCCAAAGTCAAATCATACCTCCCTATCGTCTATCTTTCTAGCCATAGGGAACATCTGGAATGTCTGAAATTTAAGCAAACTAACTTCAATTTTAAACCAGTCCTTTGATCTGAAAAATATATGGTTACTTTAAAGACTTCCCCGTCTTGTCTTTTGCTTTCAAACCTATCTCCGCTCGAGCTTCCACCTGAATCAAACCTTCTGAAGACTCATATCACCAACTTGTCTGTACCAAAAGGGACCACTTATTGTTTTCAGTTTTCACACAATAACTCTGATCTTTTTGGGTAAACTTGGATCTTTTGAATTGCAATTATGCTAGGTTTTGTTTACCAACTCATTAAGCCTCTTTTTCATATTTTATTAAAAAAAATTTTCCCAAACCAAAATTTATGTTCTGGAAACACATGGATTATCAAATTACATATTCAGAATATTAATTTCATGTCTTTAAAAGTTGGAAAATTATTTTCCCATAAAAAGTTAGCATGGCAATGCCTAACAAATTTGCAGTAAAATTTGTTGCCCTCCACTTTAATGGAACATCAACTTGCCTCTTTTAAACAGCTTAAAAACGAGACAGTGAACTTTAGAATTTTATGTGAATCAAGCTCAGTGCTTGATTGTTAAATGATATAGCACAAATTCAAAACTGAAACTTTCAATGAAAGAATTGTTGAGCTGTTGGAAATAACTTAGGAGTAGCATTTCACATGCACCCTGGTGCATGGAAAATATCTTGCCAATAGTTTATTTGTGCAACAATATTGACTAGGTTATTTTAATATGTTTAAACTATTGATCGCATACATTGTTGAATATAGATAGGCAGTTGGCACCAAGTGTAATTTTAATTGCTGCGATGTTGCAATGCAGAAGATAATTGGACATTGGTAGATTTAGTTCAGTTGTCACCTTATGTATACATTTGACCCTTTTTTTATATACTTCTGAATTTTAAATTATTTTAATAGTAAAATAAAAAGAGCACAGCAAATTGGAAAGCAGAAAGTTAATTTAGTAAGAGCAAAGAACTTGCCCTGCATGAATATAAAACAAAAAAACTGTGGATGATGAAGATTTGAAACAAAAACAGAAATTGCTGCAGAAACTCAGCAGGTCTGGCAGCTTCTGTGAAGAGAAGGCAGAGTTAACGTTCCGAGTCTAGTGAGCTGCCTTCAAAACTCAAAATGTGAACTCTGTTTTCTCTCCACAGATGCTGCCAAACTTGCTGGGTTTCTCCAGTAATTTCTGTTTTTGTTACTTTGCCTGCATTGTTTACTAAAGGATTGGATAACAAAATTGAGGCGTTGCAGCTTCATTGCCGGCTGAAGGATGTGATTGCTGCGTGATCAGATGGTGGAGGCAATTTCCCTTGTAAATGTTGACTGAGGCGTTTTAAAGAAATAAAACAACCCACACATGTATTTGAGTTTTTTTTATCTCTTCCTGTAAAGGAAAGGGACTGACCACACTTCCTTATAGACTCATACACTACGGAAATGGACCCTTCAGTCCAACCAGTCCATGCTGACCATTATTCCAAACTAAACTAGTCCCACTTGCCTGCCCATGTCCCTCCAAACATTTCATACTTCTTATTTTTTATATCTCTTTTATGTTTTAAATTTTATTTATTTTCTTATTCATGTACTTATCTAAATGTTTTCAAAACATTGTAACTGTACCTGCATCCACCACTTTTTTTCCTTGTTGCATCAACTGTAGTATAGAAGCAGAATTAAGATCCTGTGCATAACATATGATCAATTTGTTCATACCAAATCACATCCTGGGTCAGCAGATTGCTAATAATCAGGTCCAGACCTCTGGGCTAACATTGTTTTCATGTTGCTTCAGCTCATTACCTATACAGCAATCTTGCATAACTCCTTGTTCTGTAACGAGGCTCCCACAATGTCTCCATACAGAAGAAAATCCTCCTTACAATTAGTCGTTCACAGGAATAATCATTCTCCTGTCTCTATGATTCAGATTTGAGAAGAGGTGGCTGCATAATTTTAGACGTGGCATTTATCCAAGAGAACTCTGTCAATGCAATACCTCTGTTTGAGACTGGAGCAGGATGTTGTGGGAGGGGAGGTTGGTGGTGGGGGGAGAGCAGGATAAACCAGCAAACTCAATCACCTAACAACAAGTGATAAGCTTCTTGAGATTATACTGTAAGATAAAAGTACCAATTAACTACAAAGTCATGGATGTAAAAATACTGATGCAGACTTTTTAAGTGTCAAGTTATCTTTGATAAATGGAATAGAATGTTTGAGGAAATAAGTATTGATAAGGAAATGCAGTGATATGTATTACCATTTTTAAAAGACTTTTGATAAGATGCTGAAGAGGAGGTTTATTAATGAAGTTAAGATGAATGATCTCAAACAGACTGGGATAGCAAGAATAAAGTTGTCTAAACAATGAAAAATGCGCAGAGATTGAGGGCAAAATTATGTGGAGGTAGCCAGACTTCCTAACTCCAGCATAGAAAGTGGGGTGGCAGGAGTCAAGGTACATTTTTCAGTTCAGTGGCTGTCATTGGCATTTCCAGAACAACAGCCCACCCTGAACGGTTGCAGTCTAATTGGAGATCTGGCAGCTCAAAAGCCTGGGGAGCACCATTGCTACCACTACGGGGCAGCACCTGGAGGATGAGAGTGCTTTATTGACTGTGCACACCTTCAAAACGTAAAACATGTTATTTTGGTGGGGGGCACTGGACCTAGGCTGACAGGTCACACCAAGGGATGGGTGTTGGATGAGGTTGCTGGAAGGAAGCTCCTCCTAGGCCAAGGAGTGTCTGATGAGGAGCCTTTCCCCACCCTTTCTCCATCCCCTTCTGTTCCAAGTCAGTCTGCCAGGATTTACTTGGCAGTCTCCCTAGATGGCAACATGCTCCCCTGCTACTGGTAAAATTCCAGCACAGATGGGATGAAACTCTCAACTGATGGCAGTATGTGGAGGCAGCATAGCCTTGTGCTCTGGGCCTGCAGGCACGGACGATAACATAGGTACTTACGGTCACTTATTATCATTCTGGACTTTTTCACTGTTTCATGCTCATCTATTTTTTTTTTATTCTGTAATAAAACAATATCTTTTTACTCTGTAAGATTTGTACCTGGGTCCTTGTACCCAAGATGGCACCATGAAAAACATTGGTAAAAACTTTTCACTGTGCTCCTGTATACTTGTACTGTTACTGGAGTACATGTGACAATAAAGGGTATTCTATTATAAAAATAGCTTAATTGGGAGTGTGTGGGTAGGCTATTTTGACCTTTCGCACCACTGTGCCATGTTTTTGTGAACAGCTGTTCACACCCTCCAGTGCATTGTGAAAATAAGGTTTTTTCTTTATTCATTTACGGGATGAGGGTGTTGCTGGCTAGGCAACATTTATTACCCGTCCGTAATTGCCCAGAGGGCAGTTAAGAGTCAACCACATCGCTGTGGGTCTGGAGTCACATGTAGGCCTGACCAGATAAGGATGGCAGATTCCTTCCCCAAAGGACATAAGTGAACCAGATGGGTTTTTCCCAACAATTGACAATGGATTCACGGTTATCATTAGATTCTTAATTCCAGATATTTATTGAATTCAAATTCCAACATCTGTCATGGCAGGATTCAAACCTGGGTCCCCAGAACGTTATCTGGATTTCTGGATTAATAGTCCGGCAATAATACCACTAGGCCATCACTTCCCGCCTCATCCTTGTCAGGACATTCTCAAACTCAGAGAAAATTCAGTCTTGTTTTTCGGTCCGCAGGGTTGAAAACAGTGTGGTCCATCTCCTGCTCCCCACCAATTAGTCCCCAAGAGACCAGTGTTAAAACCACTGCTCTTCTCACTGCATAAGAAAGAATAGTCTGGACTTTGGTTGCAATATCAATATTGTAGAAAACAAAGTGGGCAGATTAGCAGAGAAGACAAAAGTTGCATGAAACGTAATGAAGAGAAATGTGAATTTGATACATTTTAGGTGAAAATAAGGTCACGAAAGACAAGGTTGATGATAAGGTCCAAGAAGAATACAGCGGTAGGGAAAAAACAAGATTTGTAAACACCAACCTTTACAAGTGGGCAGACAAGTCAATAACACTATTTTAGCAAAAGCAGCTTCTAAGATCCAAGATTTTATAAATACCAGTGTCAATTATAAATGAAAAAGGTACAAAGTAAAAAAAAAATTCTGTAAAAACCAAAAGAAATCAGAAACTAGAACAGAAATTACTGGAAAAGCTCAGCAGATCTGGCAGCATCTTTGGAGAGAAATCAGAGTTTCCGGATCAGTGACCCTTCCTCAGAACAGTTCTTCGAGCTGGGTCTTCTAGCTTAGAGGTAGGGACATTAGCACTGTGCCACGGGAACCTCTCAGTGGAGCTTCTTGTTGACATTGCCCCAAGGCTTATAATAATTTCATTATGAATGTTTTGTTGAATTTCAAAAGCAACAATTATCTCAACATGTGGAATTCAAGTTTTGATTGATATCTTAATTAGGCTATTCAAAGATAATCTAAATATGATGTGGTGACTGAATATGAAGTTACGTCTTATTTTGTGAGATTGACCACTTCAAAAGATTTAGAAACTTTGACTGGATTTATTAGTTAAAGTCTATTTATTTTCCACTCTCGAGTGTGTAGGTGCGAGACCTGTATAGATTGTTCATTTATTCTTTCTCATCTTATTTGTGAAAACTGCTGAGGCAGATATTGGCTGTGTGACTGTGAAGGTGGCATTAAGCCCATGAGGGGCCATGGTGGTCAGTGAGGAGATATGTTTGCATTCAGCTGGAATGGAAGATATGAGGGCCATAAAGATGGATGAGGCTGAGGGTTTGTGGGCTCAAACAACTGGGATGCAGCTTGAGGAATTGAAGTGGCCAGGCTTCAGCCTTCCTCAGTACTCTTCCACCTCAGTGACCACTTCCAAGCTCAGCAGCCTTAACCCTTTGCCGCACCTACTGCTTTCAGAGCAAGCATTGTGCGGAATGGTATCCCTATTATTGAGCCGAGTCTTGACTGAACTTTCCACAGTGTAGGGATTCTATGCACAATCTGGACGAAATAAGATTTAATTTTTCAATTAATGCAAGAGATTGTTTGGGCATGCAATGCCCTTCTCAAAGCAGTCCCTGCAGCTTCACATAATACCATTAGGCTATGATGTGTTTAAATGAAACAGAAACCACTGGATCTTGTTCAGGGATGGATGGAGGCTAGCAGGCAGCGGGGCTCTGATCGGTTAATTTCAGCTTTTGACACAATAATGAACTATTCTGTTAAGACTGACCTGAGATTCTCTCAATCATTTGTCCCTGTCACTCTCACGTGAAAGGGTAATACATGCTGAAAGTGATTAGCAGCTCCCAAATCCTTTGTTTAAATTTAGATATATAGTTCACAAAACAGTTCAAAATCTACTGACTGCTTCATGATTTGTGCTCCAGGCTCAGTTGTTTGTCAGATTGCATTAATTCAGTCATTGGTCCTATCAAATCCAAGAAACATCCATTTTGAGCCACTTCTTGCATGCATGGCGTTATATAACAGTGCTAGCCTGGGGCCTTCCACTAGGCTAATGCTCCAACTCTGAAACACGCTAACCAAAGTAATTGTGAATTCAAGCAAATGAGAACGCAAAACTGCTTTCTCAAAAAAAAGACTGTTTTTGTTTTATAATTCTGCTTTCATATGTTCAGAAATGTTTATTTCCATTTTTCTTCTGTGTGGTTGGGCTATAGATACTAACAAATAGTAATGCATCTTTTCTTCAAATTTTTGTTCATTGTTTCTTCACATTTTAAAATTTTTCTCATTTCTCAACTAAAATTCTTCTCATTTTTTAGAAGAACCCAGATATACTCCAGATTATTAGGAAACTGCCCCTTCTAGTTCACATCTCAGTTACCAGTCAGATCTATTCCCATTGATATTTAATTTGGTAATGAAGTCTTCCTGTGACTCACTTATCTTTATGGTCTTTGAGGTCTGTCATTCTAAGCCTTACTGGATTGCATAATAACATCTGAGAGTCTCCCAAGATGCGGCTTGAATTTCCGAAGCGCTCCTGCTGACAGCCCTAAACTGCATCAATGATACTTGAGCCTATAGAACATTTGTTAATTTCCTACATTTAACCTTTGTGAGAGTATCATCACCAATGAGGATTATAATGTTTTAAGGAGAAGGCCCATCATCACCACCTTAAGCTAACAAGGGATGTGTAATAATGCAGCCTTGCCACCAGCGCTCATAAACCAAGAGCAAATTTATTTTACAAAATCTAATGTTCTAATTGTCCTTTTGTTAATGATATGATTTGACAGGACTGCGTAGCTGATCCATTGGTTGTGGGATTTCTTAACTCTGTTTATCACTTGCCTTTTGGCCGATAATCGTGTGTTGTAGCTTCACCAGGTTGACACCCCATTTTTAGCTTTGCCTGATGCTACTCCTAGCATGCCCTACTGCTGCCTTCCCTGATCCCAGGGTTGATCCTCTGGCTCGAAGGTAATGGTAGAATGGGGAATACAGATTGTGGTTGAATACTATTCTGCTAGTGGTAGTCCATACCTTATGAATGCACAGGTTTTAGTTGCTAAATCTGTACAAAATTAGCACGGTGACCAGACCACTCAACATAATGAAGAGTATCCTGATAATGGGTATGTCAAGACAGAACTGTTTCTCCATAAAGACGGTGTGATATCTGCCTCCAGTCGAACAGTGCAGTGGTCACGACCACCAATATTGTCATGAGCAGTTAAATAGCTTTCTCCCTTTGATTGATTCCTTCCCCAAACGCCACACACCCATTCCTTTCACGTGGGACCAGCTTGATCAATAATGGTGCTACCAAGCCACCCTTGTCTTTGTGGCAACTCTGTGTAGCACTGTCATTTATGAATCAGAGGACGTCAGAGATATGAACACGAACTCAATGCTAACACCACCATGCAATACCAAAGGAGTGTTGTTTTGTCAGAGGTACTGTATTGCAAATGAGACATTAAACCATGCCCCCACCTCCACCCGCCATTTGTTATCTCAGAAGAGTGTAATGATTTCCACAACACGATATCAAAGGCGAACAAGGGAATTCTCATGGAGGTCTTGTCCAATGTTTATACTTGCTAACCTCCAAAGTCAGCTTCTGTGATGACAGTCACATTGCAGTTCATGGTATCTTGGCCTCTTACAATTTGGCTAGAACACATACTTCAATACAGCTGTGACTATACTCCAAAACTATTTGTTTCTCTGTGAAGCATGTTGGTACATTGTGATGTTGTGAAAGTGTTATACAAATTCTTTTTTTTCTTTCTTTGCTATTTTAATGGTAATTTCCTGTTTCTGGAGATTTTCAGTCCCACTCTATAGTAAGTTCTAAAATCATCCTCTCTTGCTGTTATGGCTCAGAGAGAAAGCACTCTTTAGTGTTTCAGGGGCAAGAAGGCTTAATGCCTGCAATGGAAGGACTTGGGTACCATATTATTGTGAAACAGACTGTTATAAATTAAAGTGGAGATAGGTAGACAGCAATCATGAAACACAAGGTTTGTTTCAGTTGACCCATAGCTACTAGATTTTTTTTGAACAGAAAAAAAGATGGCAGTTTCTGGATGGTAGAAACAGGGACAAGATAAAATGTTAGAATTGTTTCTGTGCAGGGGGAACAAAGTTATTGATGTGGCTTTGTCTTGTAATCGAACTCCACCACTGAAGTTCCTTCTGCAGTCTATGTTGTGGACAGATCTTCAGTTATGTCAGACATTTGAGCCCCCAGTTATGTTCCACAAGCTCTCAAAAACATGCTTAGTTGCAATCTCCAGTTTCAGCTCCTGAGTTTTTAATTTTCAGGAGGAAGTGTTTATAGTTCTGCAGAAAGAATAATCTAAACACTGCAATTGATTACACTGTGTATAATTATGGTGCTTGTGGCATTTATTTCACCGGAATCCCAGTCTTAATGCGTTAAGTACGTCTAGATTTCCCTAGCCTTTATTTTTTTCTTTAAATTGCCGCAATTAAATTGGTTCTGAAGCAAACTTACAAAAGATACTGCACATGATTGAGAGCAGACCTCACAGTGGAATTTGCAGACCACCAAATTTTCTTGAATCACCAGGAATGAACTTTTATAAATAAAATAAAGGAATTTGCTGCCAACCCCACTTAGCCTAGATATATGGGGCCAAGTCCATTTATGAAAAAATGAGACATGTTGAAACAAGATTGAGTTTTTGTCGACAGCACAAGTGAAGCTTGCTGACATGAGTGTGAGTTGAGTCCCTCCTTTTGGCAGTTTTAATTATGTAAGCACACTTATACAGTCTTCATACTGGCCACACACATGAGTTGAGGTTTATCTTTTGCTAGTTTTAATGTACATGCCATTGGCTAGACCAACATTTATTGACCATCCCTTCCACTCCTTGACAAAGTGATGTTGAGCACCGTTATTGAACTGCTGCAAGCCCATTGCAGCAAAATTGCTCCCAACAGCGCTGTCCGTTCGGGAGTTCCAAGATACTAATACAGTTACATTGTTCCATATCACAGTGTTGCTGCTGGGACAGTGGTCTTCCCATACAGAGTTTGTCCCTGTTCTTCCAGGTAGTTGTTTTTAGGTGATGATGTGGAAGACATCTTGGTTAGTTGTGGCAGTATTCTTGGTGTTGCAGGAAGCAAATGTTAAAGGTGGTGCATGGAGTGACAATCAATGAACTCCTTTCTCCTGGATTTGGCAAAGCCTCTGGAGTGTTGTTGAAGCAGCAAAGATCCAATCAATTGGAGAGTATTCCTGACTTGCAAATTGTGCACAGACATTGGAAAGACATGCAAATTACTCGCTGCAATATTCCCAGCCTCTAGCCTGATCAGAAACTCAGAACTCAGCATTTATATACATACATTCTAATAAAAATGGGCAGCACGGTGGCTCAATGGTTAGCACTGTTGCCTCACAGTACCAGGGATCCAGGTTCGTATCTGCTCTCGGGTGACTGTCTGTCTGTGTGGAGTTTGCACGTTCTCCCCGTGTCTGCGTGGGCTTCCTCCAAGGGCTCCGGTTTCCTCCCACAGTCCAAAGATGTGCAGGTTAGGTGGACTGGCCATGCTAACTTGCCCGTAGTGTCCAGGAGAGTGTATGTTAGGTGGATTACACATGGGAAATGCTGTGTTATAGGGAAAGGGTAGGGGGATGAGTCTGGGTGGGATGCTCTTTGGAAGGGAGGTGTGGACTTGTTGAGCCAAATGGCCTGTTTCCACATTGTAGGGATTCTATGATTCTACGAAGAAAATCCGAGATGAAAAAAGTAGTTTTCATTGGAAGGGAAACAGTTTCTCTGATTAATGCCCAAAATTCAGTTCTGTATTCACGTGCTGGCCTGAAACATGTACTGATATCCTGGTGTGGGGCTTGAATCCACCACATTCCCTTTCTGAGACAAGAACACCATCACTGAGTCGACTTTCATGGATGGGAGATTGAAAATACATTTCTTGATTTGTTTCACAGCTTTTCCAATTGCTATTTTCTTTGTGTATTTTATGACTACAGAAAAATCAACTCCATTAAATCGAAGATCAGGCTTGCGTGCCATTTTCCATTCATGAATTATTCCTTTATTCTTGTATGGGATGGCCGTCACTGGCAAGGCCAAAGTGTGTTACCCATTCCTAATTGCCCTTGAATGAGTGGTTTGCCGGACCATTTCAGAAAGCAGTTAAGAGACAACCATATTGCCGAGGGTCTTGAATCACATGCAGTTTAGACCAAATAAGGAAAGCAGATTTTCTTCCCAAAAGGGCATAAGTGAACCAAATGAGTTTTTGCAACAATCATTGGTAGATTCATGAAATATTTACTGAGATGCACTTTCAGTTGCAGATCTTGCTAATTGAATTTATATTCCATCAGCTGGGATGTTGAGATGTGAACCCCTGTTCCCGGAGGATTTCTCTAGGACTCTGGATTAATAGCCCAGTGACATTACTATTTCATCACCATTCTCCCTCATCCAAGGGTTATGACAGTGGAGACTGCTGACAAAGTACTTGCTCTTAGACTGACTTTCAGCTTTATTTTACGAAAACACTTAACAACCATCAACTGTAAGTGTATAGAAGAGTATAGTTCACAGCAAGCTGGGTCAATTACTTCCCCTTCTCACCACTTTCAGGGCAGGGAAAGTTCTACCTGTCGCCCAAACCAAGTACAGAGAGAAATTGCCTCACTTCCCCGAAGAACATTTGTGAACCAGAAGAGTTTACATGACAGTCTGGGAGATCTTTGAATAACATTACCAATATAAGCTTCTATCTAATTAATTGTTTTTAAATTTCTTGCTACGTGTAGGGATTTGAACTCATGTTACTGGATTGTTAATCCACAACTGTAGATTGGTAGTCGAGTAATGAAGACATTAACCAATGGTATTCTTCTGTTGGTGAGCAAACAAGACTCTGACATATTTCCACAGTGGTTAAGTCTTACTGCATCATATACCTCACCCACATACTTTTAAGATGACTTAAGCCTGGGAGGAAACCATTCCAACTGCAGTACAATGTACTATCACTTATTTAATTGATGTCTTGAGTGTCAACCTGACTTGACCTGTAGCAAAACATTTCAAACGTCCTCTTTTTGACTTCTTCTTTCTGTTATCATGAAAGGGGGCCAGATCTCTTTAAGCAGGTGGGTGATCACTTATAGAGCATTCCGTCAGGTTCTGCAATCACAGTTGTGTTCTCAGTCCATCTAGAAAGGTATTAAAATCACTTTGCAATGCAAAGCAATTCTGATCTGAGTATTATCTCTCCCAAATGTTGAAAAAAATTAAAAATACTTGCAGAGTATCTATTCACTGCTTTACTCAATTTTACTACTGCGGCCATGCCTTGGATGTGCAGCTTGTGATTGAAGGAAATTTTAAAAATCATATCTAGCATTTGTATTGTAGAAGAACAAAAGCTGAAGTCTAATTTTATCAGTTCTAGAGACTGTTCAGTAGTGTTTATTTGTTTCATTTTTCACAAGATGTGGACACCCCGTCTAGGTCAGAACTTTTGGCCAGCCCTAAGTGCCCTTCAGAAGGCTGTGGTGAGCCACCGTCCAGGACTGCTACAATCCTCGTGGTGGAGGGTCACCCAGATGCTATTAGGAAGGAAGCTCCAAGATTCTCACCTAGCCAACAGCGAACAAACAATTTCAGGTCAGGATGGTGAATAACTTGGAGGGGTACTTGTAGTGGTTGGTTTTCCTTATGCATCTGCTTCTCTTCCACATAGCAGTGGTCATGGATTTGGGAGGTTGGTAGAGCCTTGATGAGTTGCTGCAGTGCAACTTGTAAATGGTGCACATTGCTGTCACTATTTAGTGGTGGCGGAGGGAGTGATTCTTTAAGGTGGTGTACACGGTAACAATCGAGTGGGTTGATTTGTTCCGGACGCTGTTAGGCTTCCTGAATATAGTTGTAGCTGGACACATGCAGGCAATGGAAGAATATTCCATCACTGTCCTGCTTTGTGCTTTGTAAATGGTGTACAGGCATTGGGATGTTTCGGAGCTGAGTTACTCACTGCAGAATTCCCAGCCTCTGACCTGCTCTTGTTGCTACAGTATTTAAATAGCTGCTCCAGTTCTCATTGTGTTCTGCAGATGTGGTTGGTGCACACATGCTGGTGGATGCTTTGTGTGGTTTGGTACGGGATGGTAAAAGTTTTGTTCCTTATCCAGTGATGGTTAACTCCACTTTATAATCTTGAGGATTTCAATTCATCTTAATACCATCAGCAAAAACCACTGCTCAGGAAAGTCATTTTTATTGTCTGTTTTCACTTACATAGATTAGGAACCTACCGCAAAAGAAAGCTTCAGAATAGACTACATATTCTGCCACTCTGATTCTTTTATCCAGTTTCTGGTTGTGACACGTGCACTGTGTTACATTTTATGGCCTTGCAATAAATCAGATTTCATCCTTGATGTGTACTTTTTTTTGTGCATTTAGCATTAGTTGCTGAGAACAACAGGGAATCACTGATGCTCGTAGACTACCTTCGAAGCACAGGTCACTTAGCTCACAAACAAATAATCAACTTCGTTATCTTCTTTCGTTCAATGACATGCCGAATCCAATTTGCTGGCACAACTATTGTACAGCACCGATGGTAATCCTATGGCATTTGCAACACATTTCATTTCTGTTTTTGCAATGTGTAATTTGGCTGCCATGCTTAGCCCATTCTAATAATACCTGTATTCCAATCATGGTTAATTGGCTGTAAAGCACATGGGAGTGTTCTGAGATCAAGTATAATGGGATTTATGTGCAACTACTTTATGCATGAAACATTAATTAATTTATTCTCACACAAGGTCACATTGAGTGTTTTTTTTTTCTTAATCAAGGGAATAGGAATCACAAGAATTTGGGGAATCCCATCAACTGTATTCGGCCTTAGTATTTTGGGCTGCCTGAACTTTGTATTGAAATTCTCCCCTTGTTGTGATGGCACTTTGACTTTGCAGAGCATGGGAAACAATACCGCATTGCAACATAAGAATCTGGGTGAGGCCAGAGGAGCAGATTTGCACAAAACAATCACAAATTAAAAGGTAGTACTGTTCAAAAAAAAACTCTGAGCTGCTGACTGGAGATTGGGGTTAAGAAGAAAAAGCAATCGAGATCTGGAAAGTAAAAGAACAATTCCACTGGAATAATCTAAAAATCAAAAAAAAAGCAAAGGATCCAAAAGGTTATTGAACATGAAGAGGAACACTGGATCGATCAGAAGCAGAAGCAAAATTATTATAGCACAAAAACAGAAGTTGCTGGAAAAGCTCAGCAGGGCTGGCAGCATCTGTGAAGAAAAAAATCTTAACATTTCGGGTCCGGTGACCCTTCCTCAGAACTGGACTTGAAGCGTCAACTCTGATCTTTTCTTCACAGATGCTGCCAGACCTGCTGAGCTTTTCCAGCAACTTCTATTTTTGTTCCTGATTTACAGCATCCTCAGTTCTTTCGGTTTTTACAAAGTTATTAAAGGTTCAGTTAGTAAGAAAATAGCCAGTTCTGAAAAGAAGAGCTGATATCTGACATCCAAGGACATCCAGCAAAGTAGGGAGAAAATTTAAGCTGAAAAATCTCCAGACGCGTTAGTTACAAGCAGCTGAAAACCTGCAATGAATAACACACAAGCTGCAGAGATCAGAGTGATACTATAGTCCTTCCGACATTGTGCCACTGAAGTAACAGAGACGGTGCTATCGAATGGCACTTACTTGCCAGTAATCTGCCCAGTTTGGTTTCTGCCAGGATCACTCACTGGCCTCCAGACCTCAATACAGCTGTCATCCAAACACGGACAAAAGACCCGAATTCTAGAAATGAGGTGAGAGCAACTGCTTTTGACATCAAGACAACATTTAATCGAAAGTGGCACCAAGGAGCCCCAGCAAACTTGAAGTTACTGGCTACTCAAGGAAAAATTCTCTACTTCGTGGATTTAAATATAGCATAAAAGAAGATAGCTGCAGCTGTTGACTAATTGGGAACTTAAGCATTCACTGTATCAACCACCAAAACACCGTGGTAACACTATGTATCAATGGTAACATGATGCATGAAGCAACTGATAAATTTGCCTTCAATAACACATTTCAAACTCTCAGTCAGTACTGCCTGTAAGAAAAGCTGCAGATGCATGCGAGCAGCACAATCTGCAATTTCCTGTCCAAGTTGCACACTATTCTGTAATAGACCAGGAGATTGAAAATACATCGCAATTTAGCATTCCATGACAAGGAATACACTTTGCAAAAATTAAGCCTTTGCAATTGTATTGAGGTATCTCAGAGTAGAGCACACTGCATAAAGCAAAAATATCAACTGCACTTCCTGTATTTTATAATTTGAAACATTTCATCTTTGAGCTGTATGCCTGGCATGGAATGTATATTGTGAATATTAAGAGTATTACAAATATTTAATGCACTTGGAAAATGCTGTATAGAGGCAGTTTATTCTGTAATTTGCAAGCAGGTCTAATTTTAATTTCCTTTTGCAAATTTAATGGTAAAAGTATATTTTAGAAAAATTCCTTGTCAGACATTCAGTCCCTGTATACGCCTGGCAACAGTTTGTAGGCCACAGAGTCCTATATCATGGAGCAGCTCAGAATTAACCTCAACAAAAATAAATGCATCTCTGTCCAGACCATTCTAATTATATGGCTGTCAAAAATAGCCATGGGATGCTGAGCTATGCAGATCTACCTGAATTTGTCCACTCTGTGAGTTACTATTACATTATAATGCTGTTAATGCTATTGTTTACAATTTCCAAGGATGATCTGGAATCCCTCCAAATATTATCTCAACTACCTGCCTGTTTAAAAGCTTGATTTTAGCTGCTTATTTGTAAATTGCTGGTAATTGGATTCTAAGTACCCATTAGCCTGCCTTAAAAGGTTTTGTCCTTGGGTTTCTGTGAATGCAGTGGTAGGTTCACTTTCAATGGAAACCGATGGATTGTAATTCCTCCAGTTGCACCTTTCTCTGACCTGATTGACCGTATCTCATTTGAGTTGAGTTCCTTTTCTGACATGCTGTCAAGCTGCCTTGTGGCTTGAAAAGCTGATGATGGGCATGTATGGAGCTAACACTGGTAAATCATTAACCTCAATCACCTGAAAACTAGTAAAGTTGCCAGCTTGTAATAAAAATGGAAATAGCATAAAATTGTGAGTTTATTTATCAGTTGAATATTACAGTTCTCACCTTCTGATACCAGGGTAATCCTGTGTTTATTTGTTTGGATTGTACTTTCCATCTGTTGTCACCAGTGTGAAATATTGATTATGCCACCTCAGATGTGAAGTAAGACTATGGAAATTTGAATGCTATTTGGAGGTATTCAAAGTACAAGGCTGTTTTAAAGCGTGGTTCTGTGTTCTCAATGACCAGAGTGTCACTGGTCTGCACTTTCTGACTGAGCAGTTAACCAGAGAGCAGTCTTTACAGCAGGTGGCTGGTTATCTGCACTGTGGCTACCTCCTAATGTACAGAGCATGTGGGGTTGTTTGAGTAATAGAGCTATGTTGGCACATCTTCCAAATGATTTGTATGTCCTATCATCTGTGCACCTGGCACTGAGAAAATAAATGGGCAGTTAATAACCCAACAGTGTGCAAGTTCCTTCCATTATAACTTAATTATGTAAGATATTATTGTCCATTACTGAGTCTCTGTTGCATAATTTATAATAGCCGATCTTGGCAGTGTAGTCATCGGCAAATGAGCACGAGATCTACTCTATCTAAGTGTTCCAACATTAATGGAGCCTCCAGGTTGACTTTGCTTTTGAAGATGACAAGATTTGTTTTGTTTTGGAAATAGTGAATACTCATTGTATGCAATGACTTGTATGTGTATAATAGTGTTGTACTGTGGCTTCAAATTTTGCTGCTCCCCATCATGACTTGCGTGGATTCTCATTGATAGCTATGATGTTGCTGTTACGTTAGTTAAAACTACAAGTAATCAAGGTCTGTTCAAGCTAGCGCTCTTAAAGAAGCAAATTAAATACATGCATTAAGCTGTTCTCAGAACAGGTCATTTGACTTGCAGTCTACAGTTGTGCTTTCCTCACATGGCTCACCTAGCAATCCCTCTTTCTTGCTTGTCATATGGTTTTTACTGCTTTCCATTTCAAACAAAATCTAATTCCTTCTTTGAACATTGAAATGAATATATTTTAATAAACTCATCAAATGTTATAGTATGAACAACAGATACAAAGAATTCCACGTTCCAATTATGCACTCTCTATGGAAAGGTTTGATTTTCTAATTTCCTTTGAGAATTTTTTTTTGTATGGTGATGTTTATTTGCTCTTGCAATAATATGTTTTCACGGTTCACTTTTTCAGTTAGTTAATTCCTCTGTTTGATTTGCCAGGGAAGAAACTCCTTGGGTACCTACCATTCCCATTTTAGAACTAGAATTAAAAACAGTGTATGAGTTAACATTCATGTTAAATGGGTGTTTATGAGTTTTTAGTGAAGCATATTGCTTTTTATTCAGTTGTGATATTATCTGCTATCTTCTGTCAACTGCTCGAGAAAATGGCACCTAATGAGCATACATGTTATGATGCTGTTATTTGTGTGATTCATTTAGATAAAATTGAAACGCTATAGGGCAATTTATAGTGCAGCAAAACATGGAATTATGCTATTTCTGTACTGAGTTTTTCAGGATAATTTCCTGAGACCTTCCCCTGCTCCAGCAGTGTGACTTGAACAAAGGTTTTGCAGATGTTCACCTTTTTAGGGGTGAACTGGGTTTCTGTCAAAATTGCAGCAACACAGCAAGAAATTCTTAAAGGAAATTCACCCCTATTCTGAAGTCATTCTCAATTTGCTTTCCTACAAAAGAAAGGTAATTGCTCCCTTTTGAGCATAATTACAACTAATAACAGACTTCAAATCCGGTTACTAATAAAAAAAATTTAAATTGGCACCTCTCTTCTCAGAAATATTTGTAAGCTCAGAATGGTGTTCTATGCCGCAAAGTCCTGGATCTTTCAAGACTGCAAGAACCCTGAGGGAAAGGGGAAGCAGCCAGGCTGAATGATTTAATAACAGCGGAGTATGTATCTGCAGACTGAAATATTTAAAATAGGTTTAAAATATGTTCTTATTGGCAGATGTCTGTTCAGAGGACACCTGCAAAATCAAATGGTATGGGATAGTTTGAGACAGACAGCTTAGGAAAACACTTTTTCTTTTCCTAACAACATTAAAGAATTGGTGCATATTTCAAATGGAGCATCTTCAATAATGCTGAATGTTAAAGCTGAATATTTAATTTCACAGTTGCAAAATGCTGTACCAAGCAATTCGGATATGTCTGGTAGCAGTTTCTTTTCATAGTTGAAGTAACTATAGAGCCATTTTAGGGATGCCAAGGTATTTGTTTCACAAAGAATGACCCACCTGAAAGGGTGGCTCTGCTTGAAGGTAAGGGAAAGGATGGAGAACATAGAACATAGAACATAGAACATTACAGCGCAGTACAGGCCCTTCGGCCCTCGATGTTGCGCCGACCTGTGAAACCAATCTGAAGCCCATCTAACCTAAACTATTCCATTATCATCCATATGTTTATCCAATGACCATTTAAATGCCCTTAAATTGGGCGAGTCTATTATTTTTGCAGGCAGGGCATTCCACGCCCTTACTACTCTCTGAGTAAAGAACCTACCTCTGACATCTGTCCTATATCTATCACCCCTCAATTTAAAGCTATGTCCCCTCATGCTAGCCATCACCATCCGAGGAAAAAGGCTCCCACTGTCCACCCTATCTAATCCTCTGATCATCTTGTATGTCTCTATCAAGTCACCTCTTAACCTTCTTCTCTCTAACGAAAACAGCCTCAAGACCCTCAGCCTTTCCTCATAAGACCTTCCCTCCATACCAGGCAACATCCTGGTAAATCTCCTCTGCACCCTTTCCAATGCTTCCACATCCTTCCTATAATGCGGTGACCAGAACTGTACGCAATACTCCAAGTGCGGCCGCACCAGAGTTTTGTACAGCTGCAACATGACTTCATGGCTCCGAAAGTCAATCCCTCTACCAATAAAACCTAACATACTGTACGCCTTCTTAACAACGCTATCAACCAGGGTGGCAACTTTCAGTGATCTATGCACATGGACACCGAGATCTTTCTGCTCATCCACACTACCAAGAATCTTACCATTAGCCCAGTACTCTGTATTCCTGTTACTCCTTCCAAAGTGAATCACCTCACACTTTTCCGCATTAAACTCCATTTGCCACCTCTCAGCCCAGCTCTGCAGCTTATCTATGTCCCTCTGTAACCTGCAACATCCTTCCGCACTATCCACAACTCCACCGACTTTGGTGTCATCCGCAAATTTACTAACCCATCCTTCTACGCCCTCATCCAGGTCATTTATAAAAATGACAAACAGCAGTGGCCCCAAAACAGATCCTTGAGGTACACCACTAGTAACTGAACTCCAGGATGAACAGTTCCCATCAACCACCACCCTCTGTCTTCTTACAGCTAGCCAATTTCTGATCCAAACCGCTAAATCACCCTCAATCCCATGCCTCCATATTTTCTGCAATAGCCTACCATGGGGAACCTTATCAAACGCTTTACTGAAATCCAAATACACCACATCAACCGCTTTACCCTCATCCACCTGTTTGGTCACCTTCTCGAAGAACTCAATAAGGTTTGTGAGGCACGACCTACCCTTCACAAAACCGTGTTGACTATCCCTAATCAAATTATTCCTTTCTAGATGATTATAAATCCTATCTCTTATAATCCTTTCCAACACTTTACCCACAACCGAAGTAAGGCTCACTGGTCTATAATTACCAGGGTTGTCTCTACTCCCCTTCCTGAACAAGGGGACAACATTTGCTAGTCTCCAGTCTTCTGGCACTATTCCTGAAGACAGTGACGACATAAAGATCAAAGCCAAAGGCTCTGCAATCTCCTCGCTAGCTTCCCAGAGAATCCTAGGATAAATCCCATCCAGCCCAGGGGACTTATCTATTTTCACACCTTCCAGAATTGCTAACACCTCCTCCTTATGAACCTCAATCCCGTCTAGTCTAATAGACTGTATCTCAGTATTCTCCTCGACTACATTGTCTTTTTCCTGCGTGAATACTGACAAAAAATATTCATTTAGCACCTCTCCTATCTCTTCGGACTCCACGCACAACTTCCCACTACTGTCCTTGACCGGCCCCAATCTTACTCTAGTCATTCTTTTATTCCTGACATACCTATAGAAAGCTTTAGGGTTTTCCTTGATCAAGGTTTCCTTGAGAAGGTTTAGAGTAGGACATTAGGTGAAATTTGAAAGTTGCAATTTTTTTTCCATTTCTTGTCTTTCCTTGTCTAGCATTTATAATTCACTCTAGCATCTTGCCCGAGAAGGTATATTTCAATCTGAGACTGAATAGCAATTGCTTTAAAGCCGTTTGATTGCAGGAGAAAGAAACTACCACCCAGCCTAATTCAGCCCTCAGTCAACACTTCCACACCTCCAGTTTTGAGGAAAGGTCGATCGGTTCCTAACCAGCACTACCAACTAATTCTCCCTTTTAAGAGATGTTCAGGGCAACTGTAGCAATGGTCCTCCAGCCTGGCAGAGACAGGAATGTAGTATATGGAATGTACTTTGTGAGTCCTATGTATGTACTGTCTCTATCATCTTTTCCACTGGGAGAGTTTTATGCTGTTGAGGGAAATATATTTTTGATTGGTTGAATTGATGGAAACATCAATATTAGCATTGTAACAAAATGCAAGATAAAGGTCAACTATGAAAGCACAAGTGTTGCTCTGTACTCCTACTTTCATGGCTGCTGCTTTCTATGTGATTTATCTGGGTTTTGTTTTCTGGCGTCACTGGATAGAAGTCTTTATTGCCCTTCACTAATGGTCCTGGAAAAATGGTGATGAACTGCCTTCTTGCCCACTTTGTAGTTTGAAAGGGATTTTGACCTGGTGCCAATGAAAGAAGAGTGATGTAGATCCAAGTTAGGATAGTATGTGGCTTGCCACTGATGGCACTCTGATGCATTGGTTGCCCATAAGTGGTTGTGGACATGGGTGTGGAATGTGTTGTCAAAGGAGCTTTGGTAAGTAGCTACAATGTATCTTATGATGGTACACACGGCTGCCACTTGCACATCAATGATGAATGCAATAAGTGTCTGAGGAGGGGCTACTCAACTCAAAACATTAACTCTGATTTCTCTCCACATATGCTGCCAGACCTGCTAAGCTTTACCAGCAATTTCTGTTTTTGTTTCTGATTTACAGCATCCGCAGTTCTTTCGGTTTATATTTTGCTCTGTCCTGGATTGTGTCAAACTTTTTGTGTGTTGTTGGAGCTGCTCTCATCCAGTCAAGTGGAGAATATGTCATCATTCTCCTGACTTGTTGATGATGTGCAGGCACTGGGGAGACAGGAGATGAGTTACTCATCATTGAATTTCTAATCTGTGACCTAGTTGCAGGTTTGTACAGCCTGCATGCTGCGTTTGACTTAACTCTTTCGGAATTGGCAATGTCATGAGAGCTGATTTGCTTTCAAGATGTGTTCACTCAGACATTTAAGCAAGACATGATAATTTGGAGAAAGAAAATTTATATTAAAAGGAAGAGTACTGGAAATGCATTTTTGTTCTGTCAAGTTTCAAGGAAAGTGATATGTCAGAGTATGTCCTCATTGAATGATGATGGATGCTTGTTGGAAACCATGTAACTTTTCTGCAGGCTTCACTCTGGCATATTCTGTCTTGCAAGTAGCATTAATGAAATGAAATGTTTTGTATTTGAGCCAGTTCTTCCTTAAGATGCTGCGTGAGTAAGTTATTGAACATCCTGGTGATGTAGTTTAAAATAAGAACGATAACTGAATATTGCAAATCGCACCACCTGAGTTGTGTTGATGCCTGTGCACGCTCATGAAGAGCCTGTTGCATCAATGTCAAATAGTTAATGAGGAGGCTGGAAGAGCTTGGGCTCAGGTGGTGCAGTGGCTTGGTTTGTTTCACGCTGTGACCTTGGTCTGAATCTGAGTTGGGCCCAGTGTAATGAAGGACAGCTGGAAGCTGTTAAATAACCCTCGTGAAGTGATTTTCCAACCTAACACTGTAGCAGATGGTAGAATGATAGTTAGAGGGTGACCACTAGTCATATAGCTGAACACTGGTGTCAGATAACAGTGAACAGCTTTGTCCAGCATCCTAAATGTACAGTACTTCTTCCTCTTGATATATAGACTTGAATAATCTACCGGGCAGGTATGCGCGGTGCAGTATTCTAATAGTTGTTGGTTGCCTTTTCATTTGGAGTATATATTGATGTATTCTAGATAGTCTTGAAAACAACAAATAGCCAGATGTCTTAACAGATCATTTAAAAAAAATACTTAGTTTCCAAAACATAAATGTAAAAGCACTCAAATAGCACTTAGTGACCATAAGACTACTTGTTATCCATATTCACTCCACAGCTTAGGTGCTCAACTCTTAGTTGACTTTTACCTACGTTTTGGATAGCTGAACATGAGGCTTGGAACTGTTCCCTCTCCACTTGCTGTTCTTTGATTTAAAACATAGGCAAGGTCTATGTCCAGAAGAACAAATCATTTGGAAACTCCACACTCCAATTGATACAAATCACCAGCCATCTGTGTGAAACAGAACTGCATTGAATCACTTGGCCATGGCAGATCAGTGGATCTAGGACATGATATTGCTGAGGGTAGTGATTATTCTGAAAAAGAAAGGCAGGTTATTGCACTTTAAATACAAACCCTTTCAAAATTCACAATACAAAGCATTAAAAATAGTTTGTTTTATCTCGATGAAAGCTGACATGCCTTGCTGTGTATTTCCAATAAGACTAAGTTTTACCAAAATGTATAGTACACTATCCTGACTCTTTTGGATGACTCACACACACACACAGACGCACACACACATACACATACACTTAAATAAAATTACAGCTAACAACTACTTTTAGAGAGACTAATCATACATATGAATTAAATTTATGGAATTATACAATGCACAAAGAAGTTGACACATCTTTTCAATGCTGGCACTTTGAGAGAATTATCCAATAATTCCTAATTCTCTTTTTTTCCTAATGGCTGGGTAAAATTTTCTGTTCCAAATCCTATCCAGTTCCCTTTTGAAAATTGCAGTTGAGTATACTTCCACTGCCCTTTCAGGCAATGTATTACAATTGTTGTGTGAAACTGATACTCCTTCAATCCCAGAATCCCAGAATTGTTATCCTGCAGAAGATGGCCATTCCGTCTATTTTATCTGAACTGCCTCCCCGAATGAGCATCATAATGTTGTACTATTCTGCCAACCTTTTTCCATAACCATGAGTACTATTTCTATTTAAGTAATTATCTAATGTCCTCTTGACTACTTTGATGCATACACTGCACCTCCAGCCAGTGCATTCCAGACATGAAACATATCACATTTACTTCTTTCACAACTCATTTACCCGTAATATGTCTCCTGTCATTCTTGATCGTTCTATGAGTTATCAGCTCTTAATAATTATCTTAAAAGTAGCTGTTTAAAGCAAATGAAGTTGTTCTAAATTATTACATTTCTAGCCTTACGTTACCTGCTGCTATATGTTAATGATATGGTCTTGTTCACTTGTTGATGCCTTTATATTATCAATGGTAATTGACAGTTTTCAATTTAAATGGCAACCATGCAAGAAGATTGGATTTTTGTTTTGGAATTAATTAAGAAACCAAAGTGAAGGTTCGATAGTAACTTGAAAAAAAATTAAAATTGCACTTGGACTATTATCAATATTAAACCCAAAAATGTTGGTAATGCACAACAGATCAGGTAGCATCCAAGAACAGAGAAAGAGTTGATGGCGAGAGTAATGGAGTTGATGTTTTAGCTTGATATCATTTCATCAGAACCTGTTCTTGTTCAGTTATTTTTTTGAAAACACTGATTTCCTTTCTATGATCTTAACAAGAAATTATCTTTCCCATTCCTAATATTCACCCTAACCTTACATTCTTAGAAATAATTATTTGCTTATGAAAATTGTACTTTGGGCTGCCAAAGAAAATAGCTATATTTTGTGATTTGCATCACTGATCACTGAATTATCCTGGATAATGCCAATTCAATTCTTTTGAATGTACATTAAATGGCATATATCCTATTTCACTTTGACTTTCAAATACATTATTTAAAGTCTTGATATCACAGCCTATTACTAAGCTAACTTGGCTAAATTCTGATCTTTCTCTTAAGAAGCTGGAACATATAGGGTTACAAGTTATTACAAGTGAATCTTTGCTAGATCCCATTTAGAGAACTGTGCTTAATTTTGGGCATGACACCTCAAGAAACATATATTAGTTTTATAAATCTACACTGTATCCCTTCCCAAAATGATGACTGTGGCTTAAACTGTTAAATTGTGGTAACTGGTTGCATGGGCTAGTCTTATATTCCCTCGAATATGGATGATATGGGGTGATCTAAATTTGAAACATGCTAAAATGGGTGAATGTGTTGATCAGACAAGAGAGAAGCAATTTCTTCTAGTGGATGAAAGCAAGTAAAAGGTGCCATATCAGCGTTATGCAAGTAGCACTTCTTTGCACCAAGTGTCTCAACTACTTAGAGTTCTCTCACTCTCACTTGATTGAAAATTTTACAACTGAAGTTAGATTTGTGATAGGCAAGAAATTAATGGTTATACCACTAAAGTTGACAAAGCTAAGAAACCAATCAACCATGAGGTTACTTAAATGGTAGAACAGGCTCGAGGGACCGAATGGTCTCCTCCTGTTCTGCTCCAACTAGCTCAGCGAATGAAAAATGAAATCGAAAATAGATGTGACAACCAATAATGGGAAACAAAAGGGACTGATTAATGGTTCTAATTTAATTAGCCTTTTGTTTACAATGTTTCAATATTTATGATAAAGTTTTGAAAAGAGGGCCATCTTGATCTTGAAACGTAATTGTTGAAAGTAGGACTTTCAGAAGAAAGGAGAATTAAAAGTGTATGAGAGAATTGTTTGCATCCAGCACTTGTATTTGATTTATGCCAGGGGAAATGAGTGGCAAATGGATCTGGAGAATTGGTAAGGGACCAAGGAAAACCATTTAAAGCATTCATGAAGACTTTCATAGCTAGCTGACTTCTAGCGTTAAATCATAAATAACTAATTTACATTTTTAAAAAAATCCATGGGTGGCATCCATGCGATGGTGACCAGAAGAGTGTAGTTTTGAGGAAACAGGTGCAATACAAGAGACTAAAAATAAGGAAGTGATCGAGGACATGTATTGAACCACCGGGCCTATCAAGGCTTATTAAGTTTACCTGGTCAGTAGAAGAAAGGTGGAATTATTGCTGTATTGAAGATGCATTGAACATAGAGTTCAGCTGCAGGAAAGTGAGAACGAGTCATTTTGATAATGCTGCAACAAAATTGAACAGTCCTGCAAAATTATTAGCTAGGAGACTGAAAGGGAACATCAGATAAATTTAATAAGCTGAGGGAATGATGTTTCCAGCTACACCAGGTCCATGCAGGCTGAGTAAGTTAACGCTTGAGGCCAACAGAAAGGATATTTGAACATAAGTACGTAATCTTCCTTTGGATAGGAGGATAAAAGAGAATTAGGAAGAGTCAAAGCGAAAGCGTTAGTGAAAAAGAAGGACCGAGGAAAAATGTAAGTGATTTGGTGGGATGGTTTCTCAGGTTGTGGGCCTTGGGGAGAGGGGATGTAGAAGCAAGGGTAGGAGAGGTGATTCTCAAACTCCCTACCCGATGTCCAGTCCATCAATCAGACACTGACGGTTTTTGATCAAGAGAAAGCCCTCCCTTCAGTACCACCATCTCCCTGCCAGTGCCCCAAGTCCAAAGACTGGAGCACTCCCAAACGCCTTATTGCAACAGACTCACCTTCTACTTGGTTGATGCCAGTGGCAGCAAACTAAGCCTTTAAATAGTCATTAATTTGCTACTTCAGTTCTTATATGCAGTAGCAGGACAACAATGTTGACCATGGACCTTTGCAACCAGATGCAGACCTAATTTTGGTGGAGGCTTGAAGGTAATGGTGTTCAGGTATGCTAGCATCCTAGCTCATTAAGTGCCCTTTCTACCTCCAAGTCCACTACCAACAGAAACAGAAGGTTCTGCTCCTCAGTGGGGAGACGATTGAAGCCATAACTTCCTGGTCTCTACAGTTGAATTCCACACAAGATCATAATTTTTCACAGGGGCAGCTCATCTGTGAAATGTGAACACAACAGTCCTGCAAAAAGTCTTTTGAGTTGAGCTTGTTGGTATCTCCACTGACATTGTCCATAGAGCTCTGTTGATTGTATATTTACATCTACGTAAAGTTATGTCATTTAACATGGTTAATTATACTGGTTTGACAGGGAAGGAGAATCTTATGACTTAAAGATAAGTAAAGCAGAGATATGCTAAACCTCCATGAAACATCACTGAGACCAGATTTAATGTAGAATTATCAATATACTTAAACATTGAGGTGGTGAAATGAATTCCCAGGAATATTATTTCAGCTTCTATATCAATGAGCTGTAAAAAGAATTAAAGAAATTAAATCTATTACTGATGGAATGATTAAGAAGGAACACAATGTTAATTTTAAAAATAATGAATTCATTGATGATGTGAATTTAGTGAGTTATGTTATGCGAAGTGAGATAAGCAGTTCTGCAGCACAATATCAGAAGCTGCAAAAGTCAGTTACTGAGGCTAATTTTATAGCAATATATTCAATGGACGGCAAAGGAAAGTCTAATTCGTGCTAATGAAAGTTGTCACCATGGGTTTCTAATGTAAATCTGGTTGACATTTACCTATCCATTAAATTAGTGTTTTTAATTTCCCGAGTGACTGTTTGAGGATGCCAGAAGGTGCTGTCATTTGCTGGGTTTCCAGCTTTTCTCGTGTACTACCCTGATTCATTGACGCAAGCTGATGTAATTTCAAAACCTCAAACCTCTGACTTGAGTGTGAATTCATTAATATCAGATTTAATAATCAGATTTTCTCAAATTCCCAGCTGCTGTTCATTTTGTGATGTATTACGCAGACTCTCAGTAATCATGGAGCAGATTACATGTTGTTCAGGCACAGAGTTGAATTTCCCCTCAGGTATTGGAAATAAAGAGGCTGGGAGTCAAACCTGCTCCCAAATTTTCGCAAGTTGCGATTTTCACAGAATGGCCTCCCTCACTTTAGTTGCTCAGGAGACATGTTTGCCATGCAATTCAGGATGGTAGGTGAGCACTCAGAGCTGGAGGGACAATTAGAGGGCTTCAAATCGAAAAGAGAGAGGGTACTTCCAAACAGAGACAGCCTCAGATACAAAAATTGGTGGGATGATAAATAGTGAGGAGGTTAGGCTAGACTACAAGACAATGAAGACAGTCTCGTCAAATGAGCTGATCAGTGGCAAATGAATGTGTATATTTTGGTCTTGTGGAGTAAAGTATACAAAATAACAAACTAAGGACTGAATCTTGCCAGAAATCTGCTGATATTTTTGTCAAATTTCCTGGAGTGTTTCTGTCTGTGAGACCTGACAAGATTTTCATTGCTTTTGTTCCAAACTCACCACATTAATTGGTTACAATGCCTGTATGGTGCTTCACTTGTCCAACGCTGACACAATCCTCCTACCCACTGTAAGTGAAAACTTTCGGCAATGCCGGAATATTCTGAGACCCCTGGGGCCACCAGTGTCTTGAAAAGGCTGTTGTGCTAAGAGCTGTCAGTCAAGACCTATCCTGCACAAATCATGACATTTGCCCCAGACACGGTGGATAAGATGAAATTGCTCCACACATCACAGACGGGGGCCTGGAGGTTTCTGGTGGATGGGTTGGTGTAGAGGATGTCCATCCTCCACCTCCAAGACCATTAGAGAGGGTTACAACACTGGACTTTGCCAGTCTGGTACAAGGCTACCACCACCCTCAGTGCACTCTCAGCCATCTGGAAGAACACCCAGCAGTGTAGGAAGATAATCAGTGGTTTCTCTGATCTGCTGTGGCAAGTACCACTATCTTTTCTCTGCTACTTCAGACCTCACTCTGTTTTTGCTACTGCAACCACCTCCCACCAAGACTCATGTAGAAGCAGACCATTCAGCTCTTTGAGCCTGCTCTGCCATTCAATATGATCATGGCTGATCTCACAGCTCAATACCGTGTTCCCTGTTTTCTCCCTATACCTTTTGATCACTTTAATCCTTAGAATTTTATCTAACTGTTTCTTGAACAGGTTGTGTTTTGACCTCAATCATTTTCTGTGGCAGAGAATTTCATTCTCTGGGTGAAGAAATTTCTCCTGACCTCAGTTCTAAGTGGCCTACCCAGTATCTTTAGACTGTGACCTACGGTTCTGGACTCCCCGTTCATAAGGAACATCCTTCTTACGGTTACCCTGACTAGCCCTGTTTGAATTTTTTTAGGTTTCTACGAGATTCCCCCTTCATTCTTCTAAACTCCAGTGAATATAGTCCTGTCTGATTCAATCTGTCCTCATGGGTCAGTCCCACTAAACCAGGACAGCAGTGGGCAGAAAGAGCCAAGATGGATGGTAGTTTGCCTGACATTGAGCTCTTCACCCTCTACAAGGAGGAACATGACCCTGATTACCCAAGTGACTGACTAACTGACTGAACTTCCCCAAGCCCTGCACTGAGGAGGCTGCCCTAGACTTAACGTGCCAGGACTCACTGACTGAAGGTGGTCTCCCTTGACTTGACTGAGGATTACTCCCCTTCAGTTTTAAGAATGCCATTTACTAAAGCACATGTGGTGTGCTTGGCATGTAAGCTGCCAGCTGTAACACAGATATAGTATGTGCCACACAGCAACATACCCAAAGCCATGATGAATCACTGCTAACGTGCATGATAAACTGACTGGCTTTGTGTCTGCACCAAAAGGTCAGGCAAGATAGCAGTACTGTGAGCCTGTTGGCTGTAGCGAGGGGCGGGGTCAAATTGCAAAATAAAATCAAAGCAAAAATGCTATGAGCATCCAGCTGAAAATGAGTTAGCTCTGAGGGAGCAAAAGAGCATGCAGTTTGGCCCAATTTGTGACCTGGGTCTACCTGTCCAAGCATATAGTGTCCTTGCAGTAGCATTGCAATAATAAGTGCTAAAGTACTCCAAAATGCAGCAGAGTAGTGAAGAGGTATACTGTAAGTGGGTTGGAGGTGTACCATGAGGGTGTAGTGAGGCTGGTACATGTTAGGTTCCAGTGTCTGTGGATGAGAATGCTTGCACTTGTTTCCCTTGGAGTGGACTCTGAGATGCTTCTCCTGAGTGTCCAAGATTTAGGTCCAGAGGAGCGAGCAGTAAGCTGGAGTTACCAGACACCTGCTTTGCTTTTCAATGCAGCAGCTTTTGACCTCCAATTTTTATCTGATGGGTGGGTGAATGAGAGACTGCACATTACTGAGGTGAGATTAGCAAATAATCAGAGGGAATAATGTGCAATAATCAGCACTCACAAGCGAGAATTTCATCTTGATGGCCCGGACTTGGTTGGAAAATCCAACTTTTCGGACTTGATGTGAGGAAGTGCCTCACTGGTAATCTCACTGGATTTTCCCGCATCTCTCACCATGGCCCAAGTCATAAAGAGCCTGGGAAGATTCCATTACGAATGTCAGACAACATGCATCTTGACACAATTGCAGCATTAAGTTTTTAAGAAAGTCTACTGACATGGAACAACTGGTCAAGTGTTAATGTTCTCACTTCATATGAGACGCTTATCCATAATGCTCCAGGCAAGACAGATTGGCCACAGATGGACTGGGAAACTGCAAAACCACCTTTAATTAATAAATAGTCTATTTAGTCCACTTCGTAGAAGCACGTTGTCTGACTCCAGCTGAGTGTGATCAACAATGGCTGCAACGCTTAACTTTGTCATACTCCTGAACTCTGTTTTTGTTTTAGATTCTAACTTATCATCTTGTGCAGGCGCATGAAATTCAGCATCTGCAGTTTCATAGCTTTTGAAAGCAGGAAAATAATTGTGAGGATTCAGTGTGACATCATTATAATGTTCCAGGCTGCCCGGCCTCGATGCATCAGAGTGTAAAATATAACACTCTGAATCCTTGCCTTTTTCTGACAAATGCTTCACAAATGTTACAAGGCTTTTGAGAAAGGAGATGTCACTGACAACAGTATCATTGGGTAAAACATGTGTTATGAATGTGAAATCCATGGGTTTCCTCTCTATTTTGTTTCTCAGCTTAAAAAAGGATTCTGTTTAAAAAGAGATTTGAATACAGACACCACTCACTGAGAAAACAATTCTGCCTTATATCAAAGTGCAAAAAAACAGTTAGAATGTCTCACCAAACTATTAAATAATGGTACAATCTTCGAGAACCATTAATTTAATATTAACTGTGCTTGTCAGACACCTAAGGTGACCCTAACCTTGGCTTTGTGTGTTTGTAGAGTCAGCTGAAGTGAAGCCTCTGTGAGATTCAACTTCTCAAAAGTGAGACAGTATTTCAATGAGATGATGGGGATATGGGCTCCTAGATACTAATGGTTTGGGTATGATCCCAATGGTTGTGAAGAGATTAGAATCCTCACAGTATGGAAACAGGCCATTCGGCCCAACAAGTCCATGCCAACCCTCCGAAGATCATCCCACCCAGACCTATCCCTGTAACCCTGCAATTCCCATGGCTAACACACTTAACCTTCACATCCCTGAACACTATGGGTAATTTAGCCTGGCCAATCCATCTAACTTGCACATCTTTGGAAGCGGAAAATATGATGGGAGCATTCATATAGCACCACAGAAATCTGAAACTGGCTCAAAGCAACAACTCCCTCTAGCAAAAAAAATGAATATATTTTAGTTCCTTTTAATTTTGATAGACCATCTTTCGTTTTGCACGGATCAGAAGTATTTTTGTACTTCTCATCCAGTTGCACATAATCAACGTCAGATCCTCAGTGTAATCTGACAGAAATGTTGCATATTTTACTCATCATATGCAAAGTTTGAAGGAACAGCCGCGTTACTTGGGCTCAGGGTCTGGTTTATGAGTTGACTAATTTTCAACATAGTCAACAGTTAATTAAACCCATATATTTTTGTAAGTGTTTTTTGAGATAATTAAGATGCTGCAGGTGATCAACTTTTTGCACCATCTGGCTTGAACCTGCGAGTGTATCATTGAGACTATCACATCGGGGAAGATGTATCTTGAACTGAATTTGCCTAAAACTTGTTTGATCTGCAAACAGAGCTTCCAAAGAAACACAACTAATCAATTTGTCTGTTTCAAAACTTAACTGTAATTTGAACAGTTGATGCTTGCTGATTGTAATCATAAAAAAAAATCCTCAATATGTGGCAGTTTGCAGTTTTTCATTTATGACATGTAGTGGGAATTTTAATTGAGGCATTATGCCTCTACTGCTTACAATCTCGACCACTCTGAAAAATTTTCCAAATGTTGCAATAACTTTCTACATTATAAACTAACCCAAAAGTCAATGCCGTCTGAATTAAGATCTACTCCCCAATTCATCGTGTGCTTGTAAACTTTTCTTCAATAAATTACTTTTTGCTTTGCTTCTTGCTCTCAGGTCTCAGTGAGTAATAGTTCCCTCAATACATACACTCCGGTATTTCTTTACGTGCCCCATAATTATTCCACTTTTTCCTTTCTTTGCTCCACTAATGGCTACAACACCTTCTTTTGTTTACCCTTGTGTTCATAAAATATTACTTAGTTAGACTTCCTTTTCTTCATAAGCCCTCGCCTATTACTTTGTAGTTTTTTTTCTCCCATACTTGTAACACGTGACATAAAATCTAAGATACTACAGGGCAGATATTGCACTGACCAGACACTCGCTATTAAATAGAATATGTGCATGGGAATCCCTTAAATATGTAGTTATTCAGGCACAGCTAATAAACAAGCCCCATACTTATTGCACACACCCCTCAACTATTCGTACCCTAGACCACTAATAAACCCCAGGCAAGTCCCTCCTTACTCCTCCTGCACTGCACCCCCCACCCCCCACAGTCTTTGGGATCTGACCCCCTCTTTCTCCCCTAGACACTGGCCCTCACTGTCACTGACTGCCAGGATTTTTAAATGTCAGAATACAGCAGCGGACTGATGTGAAAAGTGGGTATGGTTTACCGTCACCTCACAGTTCTACACTGCGAGAGAACTGTCACAGTGGCAGTATGGGGCCGCACATTTTTGAGTGAGACCTGAGCAGAATCTAATGTCGGAAATGTGGAACTCCTTTCTTTCGCCAAATAAGAAGGGCCAAAGTGTCACTTTGTATAATCTGTGTCAATCTCTCCCTGCACAATTGTATGTTGCTGTCTGGTAGCTCCCAAGGGAGGCCAGATTTTCTCTTTTGTAGAGAATGTGGAAAAGAAATGTAACTAAGGAAGCTTGAAAAATAGCATAAATATTTACAGCAAGTGCACTTGATGTTCGTACTGAAAGTCATTGGAGCTGTCAGTGAAGATGACACCGATTACGTTGGCTTGAATGATTGGAGCTGTTTTTATTTAGTTCTTTCATGGATTTGTGTGTCTCTGGTTAGGCCAACATTCATTTCCCACCCTTAATTGCTTCTGAGTAAATGGTGGTGAGCTGCTTCTTTGAACCACTTCAGTGCATGTGATAGTGATATCAACAGTGCTTTTAGGAAGAGAGTATGTGGACTTTGAATCCATGATATCAACGGAATGAAAATTTAATTCAGTGTCAGGATGGTGTGTAAATTGGAGGGGAACATGCAAGTAGTCTTGATCCCTTTCATCTGCTACCCTTGTCCCTTCGAAGTGGTAGAGGTCATGGGTTTGGAAGGTGTTGGTCAGTACTTAGTGAATAGCTGCTATGCATCTTATGGATAGGACACACAGTTGGCACTGTGCAAAGGGGACAGATGCTGTAGGTGGAAGGGCTGTGCGACAAGTGGGCTGCTGTAACCTGGATAGTGTCAAACTTTGTGAGTGTTGCTGTCTCCATCCAGGCAAGTGGAGCTATTCTGTTGTACTCCTGACATCTGCCTTGGAAATGATGGTCAGTCTTTGAAGAATCAAGAAGTGAGCTATTTGACACAGAATTCCCATCTTCTCTTCTAACCAAAGTATTTATATGAACGGAGCAGTTTAATTTCTGGTCGCTGGTAACTCCTTACACACCCAAACACCCCTGCTCCCGGATGTTGGTTTTGCTTTTTTATATGGAGGGGATATGTACAGATGCTGTCTAATTGGTGGTGCTCTTTGTCTGACATTGTATGGTGGAAATGTTATTTCTACTTGTCTGCCTGAGACTGGATGCTATCCAGCTCTTGCTGCACATGGACACATGAATATATAGGAAATATTAAGAATTGTATAATAATGCAGTGTCATCATGCAAGACCTGTGAAAATTCGGGTTGGTAATAAGTGTAGTCAATTATAGGTGTGCAGTTAACCGGCTTGATGTTATAGGCTCTTATTTCTGTTTTCCAGTTTCTTTCTGTTTTATTCTTTCTCTTTGCATTATCTGTGTCTTGTCTCTGGTGTACATCAGGATCTTCTGCAACATAAACTCCAAGCTATATGAAATACTGAAAATCTGAAGGAGCAGCTTTTAAAATTGCTTTGGGAGGTGATGCTCTAGTCATATTATCACTAAACTGTTAATCTAGAGACCCTGGAAACGTTCTTGACCTGGGTTTGAACCCTGGAATTGATGGCCATGAAACCTTTGTTAATTTGTTAGGAAAATCCCATCTGGTTTGCTAATGTCCTTCAGGGAAGTAAACTGCCATCCTTACCTGGTCTGGCCTACATGTGACTTCAGATCCACAGTAATGTGGTTGACTCTTAACTGCCCTCTGGGCAATTAGGGATGGGCAATAAATGTTGGCCTGGCCAGTAATGCCCATAACCCCTAAATGATATTTTTTCTCAAAAATTGTTTTAATATTTTTCCAGTCTTTTTTAAATTCGTTTTTTCTGATCAAATCAGTATAAAAATTTTAGCCATTGACTGGAGAAATAGTATGTCAAAAAATAGCTAATGTGTCATAAGACCATAAGAAATAGGAACAGGAGTAGGCCATTTGGCACCTTGAGCCTGCTCTACCATTCAATAGGATCATGGCTCATCCAGCATTTCTCACATTCATATCCGTGTGTGCGTTTTCCCCATGACCCTTGATTCCCCGACTGATCAAGAATCATGTATCAGGAGGCCACATTGTTCAGAGTCTGTGATTTAATATAAATCTGCAGCACTAATCCCACTTTATAAAGTTACCCTCGATCACTAGAAAGCAAAGATGTGTTCTGACATAACACAATACTAAACAAAAACTGGTGACATGGTAAGCAGCAAAGAGGAGAGCCTGAGACCACAGGAAAATACTGACAAGCTGGTCAGATGGATGAACAGTGAAAGTGGAATTTAATCCTGAAAAGTGTGAGGTGATGCATTTTCCGAGGATCGACAAGGCAATAGTGTGCATGTTGAATGGTAGGTCCCTAAGATCAAAGGGACCTTGGTGTGCATATCTGTAGATTCTTGAAGACAGCAGGACAGATAAATAAGGCAGTTAAGAAGGCATATGGATTTATTCAGTTTGCTTTTATTCATCAAGGCATTGAATACAAGAGCAAAGAGGTTATGATGAAGCTGTATACCACGTTATTTAAGCCACAGGTGAAGTACAGTTTGCAGTTCCAGTCACTACACAATAAGAACATTGCAACTGCACTAGAAAGTGTGTTGGGTGTTCCTTTAAACCAGAGATGGCTGCACACAGATCTGATTTGAGGTGCACAAAGTTCTAAGGGGCTTACACAGGGTAGATAGGGAGAAACCTTTCACCTTAGTAGAAGGGTCAATAACCATGGAGCACAGTTTTAAGGTAAGAAGCAGGAGATTTAGAAGGGATTTGAAGAATTTTTTTTTAAACCAGAGGGTTTTGGATATCCAGAACTCCCTGCCTGAAGGGATGATAGAGGCAAGAATTCTCAAGACAATCAAGAACTATTTAGATGAGCACTTGAAACACTGTATCATACAAGCTTATCAGCCAAATGTGGGAAAATGGGAGTAGAATAGATGAATGTTTGATGACCAATGTGGACACGATGAGCCAAAGGGCCTCTTTCCTTGCTGTAAAATGTGTATGTCCCTATGACTGTCTGGTACTGTACTTACATGACTTTGTTCCACCGAGAGAAGAGAAAGTCTATAGGAAAATGAAGGTTAATTGCAATACTCTCACCATTGCCTCGACTGAGACTTGCACACACAAGTAATTAAATGTGCTTTTTTTCCTCTCTGTTTTGTAAACCCCACCACCAAATAAGTGACTGTTTTTCCTTGGAAGTATGATTTGATGCGCACAAAATGACATGGGTGAAGCTGTAACAAAATAAAATTAACAAATGATGACTATCAAGTAAAATAAGTAAAATGCGAATTTATTATTCATGATCTATTACATTTATCAATACTTAACTGAGTATTGTTATCTAATGATAAGAGGTAGAGATTTTATAGAAAATTTTTATTGAAATTCGTCAGTGGAGTGTTTTTTTTTTAAATACTGATGGTGCCAGATGTTGTTCTGAAATGGTTTGTCTTGAAGCATTAAGGAAAGTTATGTGTATTTACAGAGGAATCAGATGATGAAGTCAGTACTGGGGTTTTCTAGATTAAGGCTCAAAGATGTAATGCATCTATGTAGCAGATTGTGAGCCAGTGTCCTGAGAAATGCAGAATGTATCAAAGGTAAAGGAAATAGGTGACAATTGTAGGTTTGTTTTTGGAAGGCTTTTTATGGTTAGCTGAAGATTGTCATTGTCATTGGTGGGGCTAAGGACAGCTCTCAGCTGAGGTGGTCAGTGACAGTCAATGAAAAACATGGAAACAGTCCTGAAACTGATCGAGAAAGACTGACATGTTATCAGGATGGGTGGCTGAGGAGAGCTGGGTTGGACACAAAGGTACTCTGACAAAGTTTGATGCTCCTAATTATGTGAACATATTATGGAGGGGAAGCAGTAAAGCTTTCATATATGGAATAGCTCATGACTGCTCACTGTCTCGGCTCACATCAAGAGTAACCACTCGGAGAAAATGTGGGACTATCGGCGCTGGTGAAGCTGTATCTTGAACAACAGTCACTGTCTTCAGTTGGGCTTAGAGAAAAAGGTTTTAGGGATATTGTGATGTGAGCTGCCTGTTGACGTGCACATTAAGGAAAATCGTTCTTCATTGTACTGATATTTTGATGGCGTATTGAAGGACATTTCATCTCTGATACCCTTTTGCTGCTTTTGTGGAGAAACGAGAAAATTGTACAATATAATCTCAGAAAAATCAGTATAGAACCAGTACTATCTTCTTCCAAAATGTTTCCACTGCCACCCAGCTTAGTAGTACTGCGCTCACTTAGTTCCATTCTTATCTATCTCCTTGCAGCCAGAAAACCACATGCAATGCTTCTTTTTCCACCCTCCATCATTATCTCTGATGTCCCCGAAGGATGTATCCTTGACCCGTTTATTTTTCTCCTGCATGCCAGTTTTTTGCACTACGCTGAAGACACCCAGCTGTACTTCACAAGCACCTCTCAAGAACACCTCTCTGACTCTAAATTGTCCAACATCTGATTGAGAAGCAATGTCTTCCTTCCAATGAGCAGACCAAACCAATTGTCTTCAGTGATCACCGCAAAATTCCATTCCATTCCCTGGCTATTGACCCCATCCCCCTCAGTGATAATTATCTGACGTTGAAGAAGACTGGGACATTGGAATCATTTTTGAGGGCAGTGCGTTCTGTACAAGATGAGAAGTTGTACCTGAACTGATATAGGAGCATTTCCTTGCAGGGAGGTTTGCTAGTGATGTTGGGGAGGATTTAAACTCACTTGACAGGGTGTTGGATCCAGAGAGAATGTTCGGTAGGGCAGGATGAATGGCCAAAATTAGAGACAGTAGGTGAGTCAGGAAGACATGGACATTATATGCCAGTTAGGGTACAAGGGAGTTTGGCAATGTTGAATGATATTTATTTTAGTCCAAGAATCTGACAAACAAGGCAGATAAGTTGAGAGCAGAAATTAAAACATAGGCGTATGATATCATTGCTCACTGAGAGATGGTTGAGTGGCAGGATTGGCAGCTCAATATTCGAGGACGTAAGGTCTTCGGGCAAGACAGGGAAAGAGAAAAAAGAGGAAGAATTGCAATTTTGATCCAGGGATTGATTGTAACAGTAAGGAGAGATGACATCTTAGAAGGCTCCTCAATTGAAGCCATATGGGTAGAACATAAAACCCAAAACGGAACAGTCACATTGCTGGGAATGTGTACAGGCCACCTAACAGTCTGAGAGAAATAACAAGGCAGATATGTCGGCAAATTTCGGGGAAGTGTAAAAGTAATAGGTTAGTGATAGTCGGCGATTTCAATTTCCCCAACAGTAACTGGGATAGTCATTGCGGAAAGGGTTTAGAGAGAGCAGAATTCTTAAAATGCATCCAGGAGAGCTTTTTAAGCCACTGTGTAGAGTGCCCCACAAGAGAGGGGCAGTCCTGGACTTAAGTAATGAAGCTGGGCAAATGGTTGAAGTATCAATGGATGAGCATTTTGCAGACAACAATCATAACTCTGTTAGACTGTCATGGAAAAGGATGGGCCTGAAATCAAAGTTCTCAACTGGGTGAAAACTGATTTTAACAAAATCATATATGATTCCGCCAGAGTGGACTGGGAGCAGATACTTTCAGGTCAGTCTGTCTTACATCAGTGGGATGCATTCAAGAAGGAAACAGGGAGAGGACAGACCTACCATGTTCAAATAAAAAGAGAGATTCAAACCATCAAATCCTGTGAACACTGGATGTTAAGGAATATACATCACTGTATTAAGAGAAAAAAGGATGCTTATGTAAGACACTGAGGGATATAACAGCAGAAATCCTAGAGAAGTATATAATGTGCCAGACGGAACTCAAAAAAGAAAAGATTAGGAGAGCTAAAAGGCAGGTATAAGAAATGAAAATCATACACTTTTTTCACATTAAGACTAAAAGGATAATGAGGGAAAGAGTAAGGATCATTAAGGACCATAATAGTATTTTGTGCGTAGAGCTATAAATTAATACTTTATCTCATTGTTCACACATGAGAGGGATGATATAGGTGTAGAAATCAGGGAGAAAGTCTGTGAGACAATGAAAGAAATTAGTGTAAACAGAGAAGAGGTTCTGAGTGGTCTAGGAGCCTTAGAAGTAGATGGATCTCGGAGCTGGATGAAATATATCCCAGGTTGTTGAGTAAGGCAAGGGAGGAAATAGCAGGGGTGTTTGCAGAAATTTTCAGTTCCACTCCAGCCACAGAAGAGGTGCTGGAGGACTGAAGGACAACCAATATTATACCATTATTCAAGAAGGAAGCAAGAGATGAACTAGGAAATCACTAGCCAGTCAGTCTAACCTCAGTGATGGGGAAACTATTAGAAGCAAATCTGAGGGATGGAATTCATCAGCTTTTGGAGAGGTAGAGATTAAGTAAGAATTGTCAGCCTGATTTTGTTCAAGGGAGGTCACGTCTGGCCAACTTGATTGAATTTTTTGAACAGGTGACTAGGTGTATAGATGAGGACTATGTTTTTAATGTTGTCTACTTGGATTTCAAGGCTTTTAATAAGGTCTCACACGGGAGACTGACAGCAAAATTAAGAGCCCATGGGATCCAAGGAAACTTGTCAAATTGGATCCACAATTGAATAAGTGGAATGAAGCAGAGGCTGATGGTTGAGGGGTGTTTTTATTCTGACTGGATGTTTGTGTTCAGTGGGATCCCACATCGGTCAGTGTTGGGACCTCAGTTAATTGTAATTGATGTAAATGATTTAAATTTGAATATAAGAAGGTTAATCAGTAAGTTCACAGATGATACAAAACATAGTGGCTTGGTAAATAGTCAGGAGGATAGTCTTAGATTAGAGGAGGATATAGTTGGTCAGACGGGCTAATTAGTGGCAAATAGAATTTAATCTGGTAAATGTGAAGTGATGCAATTGAGTAGGGCAAGAAGGCAAGAGAATATATGATGAATGTTAGAACCCTGGAAAGAACCAAAGATCAGAGGGACCTCGGTGTACATGTACACAGGTTTCTTAAGGAATCAAGGCGGGTAGATAACGTGGTTAAGAAGGCAATAGTATAGTTCCTTTTATTAGTCAAGGCATTGAATTTAAAAGCAGAGAGGTTATGCTAGAACTGTATAAAGCATTGGTTAGGCGACAGCTAGAATACTGTATGTAGTTTTGGAATACACATTATAGGAAAGATATGATAGCATTGGAGACGGTGCAAAAGAGATTTACCAAGAAGTTGTCTGGACTGGAGAGTTTTAGTTGTGAAGAGAGATTAGATAGGTTGGAATTGTTTTTGTTAAAGTAGAGAAGTATGAGAGGGGACGTGATTGCAATGTACAAAATTGAGGGGCATAATTGCATTGACAGGAAGAAACTTTTCCCCTTGATGGAGACATCAGTAACCAGGGAGCAGAGATTTAACGTAAGGGACGGCAGGTTTAGAGGAGATTGAAGACATTATGAATCTAAAAATCACTGCCTGGAAGGGCGGTAGAGGCAGAAACCCTCATAATATTTAAGAAGTGTTTAGATGTGCAGTTGCAATGCCAAGGCATAAAAGGATATGCACCAACCCTAACCCTAACTCTCCTGCTCCTCTGATGCTGCTTGGCCTGCTGTGTTCATCCAGCTCTACACCTTGTTATCTCAGATTCTCCAGCATCGGCAGTTCCCACTATCTCCATGCACCAAGTGCTTGTTCACGGGATTCAAATAGTTGAGTGGTCATTTTGACTGGTGCATATGCAATGGGCCCAAATGTCTTTTTCTGTGCTGTAGATCCGTGACTCTGTGACTGTCTGACTGTTTAAATTCCTTGACCCAGACAAGAGTTTACAATCACATAGTTGCATCATCATTCTTTCCTGAGCGCACGTGTTCCAGTGCATTCCTTTCTTATCCCCAGTAAACTTGAGATAATCTAAAAGTATGTTGCTTGTGCCCTAACCTTACACCACATCCCATTGACCCATCACCCTGTGATCACCAACCTACACAGCCTATGGTTCACCAATGCTTGTACTTTAAAATTTTCATGTTTATTTTCAGATTTCTTCGTGGTCTCATCCCTTTTCAGTATTCTCTTATAATCCACATCCCTTTAAAATATCTGCAGGTCTAAAGTGTTATATGCTAATTTTGATTTGTTCTATCATAGGCAGCCTTGCCTTAAGATACCATGACCCAAAATGCGAAATTACCCTTCCTAACCCTTTCTGCCCGTCTATCTCTCTCTCCTTCTCTAAACCACTCCTTATAATCTACCTGATTGACCAAACTGATGATCATTTGCCCTAACATTTGTTTTTGTGGCTTGGAGTCAAATTCTATTTTGTATGTCTGACTTTTAAATGTTTTACCATGTGAAAAGTACTATACTTCCATTGTGAAATTGAATTCAATTTGTTCCTTGACTGCAAAATTAAGTGTCTGACTAAAAATGTATGGATTCACAAACGGGATCCCCACGGTCTTGATGTGAATGCAAGTTTACCATGTAAATAATAAGATGTAAATAAGATAATGCAAATAAGATAAAATGTGTCTTATTTAGTCACCATAAAACCAATTGTTCTGTAAATGAGTGCTTTACTGCTGGTTCTCAGCTGATAACCATAATTTTGGATCCTTGTTTCAGAATCAACATCTTCGTCATTTGTCATGGAAGTTACAAAAAGTCCCAGTGTTAAGGTGGCCACTACCATAGCCACAACAATAATAGCTTCAGGAAAGAGTATCAAGACCACAACAACCCCAGCATTGGAGAATCCTCCATTAATTCTTGGGACCACGACAAAGACACCAATAGCATCACACCTTCCTGCTGAGGGGGCTGAATGTTGTGAAGCCACAGACAAACGTGATATATCTTGGCCCAAAACTCAACCTGGCGAGATGGCTAAAAGACCATGTCCTCTGGGAACAATAGGTAAGAAACTTGTTGAAATTTCATGTTGACCCCACCCCCACTGCGAACGTCCATGCTGGTCTTATTGAACAGATTGAAATTTTTAAACTATGATTTTCTTGTAAATGATTAACTTAATAAGATTTAACTTCAGTTTGTTTGATTGTAATTAATGTAAAAGGGTTTCAACACTAATAAAGGGTGATGTATGTTTTGGTCTAGGATCTGATCAATTCCACAATCTGTAAACACTCAAATTATGAGTCTGTGTGTGTGACTGAAATTATGAGGTTCTATTCACTTTGTGGCAGATTTGATTCCAACCTCAGTTTCATTTTAGTGTCGGAGGATGCCATCAACCAGTTTTAGCCAATCATTAGAGCCATACAATATAATTCCTTTTCCATAGTCTTTCATTTTAGATGATAATATTTTCCAGCAACTGTACTAAAAACCAGAGATTGATGAATATACTGTGACATGTACCAATCTATGAGGTGTTAACATTCAGCAGCAAATAATGTCTGCCACAATCAGATGAGTTAAATCTATTATGATTGGATAAGGAGGGGGTGAACTGGCTTCTCTCTTTTCAACCCCCTCAATTCGCTGTAACAAAGTTTTTTTTTTTTTGTTTTCGTTCACAGCTATAAAACACTTAAGTAATCGTAGTTCCAAATGAAGAAACTAATTAGAGGTTTCTCGAGTGAAAGAAAATTGAATTTTGTTACTTACCCTGCGAAAAATATTAAAATGTGGCATCAAACGCATACACAAATGCAGATATAAAGGTTAAAAAGGGGAGAATGTATGGTAAAAGAAATGGGAAGATATAGAATATGCAGTTTACAAACTCCAAAATAGAATATTTGAGGTGTTAGCTTTACCTTGAGACCATGACCAATTGATGTATCCTTCACAGTGTGACATTTATAAATATCTGAATTCTTGGTGAATGGACGTTTCTCCGATTTGCTTTTCTAAGGGGCTAAGAGGAACATAGACTGAGAGGGTCTTCTCGTGCTGTTGCTACCCAATCCATTTTCCTTCTCTGTTTCTCTGTTCATAGGCTATTGCTTGAAATACAGTTCACTTTAATATGCCCATGTCTGTCTTCAGTGTTTTTTAATAAGCAGACCACTTTCATCCCAATATAAAATCCTAGAATCATACAGTGCTGAAGAGGTCCTTTGGCCCATTGAGTCTGCACCAACAAAAATCAACATTAGTCCCACTTTCAAGAAAGGTGTGAATCAAACAGGAGATACAGATCTAAGTTTAAATACTTTTTTTTGTAATGAGACTAATTTCGGTTCAAGCAGATTCTTGCTTATCATTAGATTCATGAGGTTATCTCAACCTAGACAGGAGATCACTGTGTTCATCTTAAGTTTATCCCTTTTTAGAAAAAAGTGTTTTATTCCAAGAAAAGTCCCAGCCATTAAATACAGATGGTTAAAAATTGATAGTCAATTTAAATTGCTACTGTAATAAATCAGGGAATGGGGATGTGGAGGTGGAGGGAGGGGGTGGCGGGAGAAATTTTCAACACATTTTTCAATTTGGGTGCTTATCTAGCATCGCCCTGTTATATTACTTGGCAGAATTCTGTCACATTCTATGTTCTACATGACTTTCATGTTCTCTAGTAGATAGTTATGGAGCAGTATTGACAAAGACTAGCTAGCCACTAACTTCTTTGCCCTTATTTGATTATTTGAATCTTTATGACAAAGGAAGTACCTGAAATTTTGCTAAATGAGGGAGTTGCTAATGAAATCTATTTCCAATTATGTACTTGACAATTTTTCAATGTTTACAGGTATAGCTACCTACACATGCTTGTCACCTGAAGGACTCTGGGATCCATTAGGTCCAGATCTAAGTAACTGCAGTTCTCCTTGGATAAACTTGCTGTCGAAAAGAGTAAGTCTTCAAATTTGATGTGTTTTATTTTGTTTCATTTTGCATTCATACAGAATTTGTATTGTCATTAAGTAACCATTCGCAATTTGACATTGTTTTCTTTGCACCTTTGTTCACCATGGTTGGAATTATACAATATGGACCTTGGAGCTTTTTTTGCGGGGAAAGAAGCAGGGGAAATTATGAAGGTAAATGTAGGATGGAATCTTGTTGCAGCAAAGAATGTCCCAGTGGTGGGCCTGGAAACAAGTATGACTGACATTTGGAGCCAGGAGAACTGGCTATGTGCATCCAAACAGTGGCCAGACAATTAGTAATGCACATTTGAAAGGCTCAGCCAATGCACACAAAGTCACAGACCATGCAATTACCTTGTAATGATCAAGATCTGTTTGCCATATTTAAACTGCACCAGGACAAGCACCACTCCCTATCAGGCAACATTGTCATTCTGTCTGCCTTTCTGTCTGAGAGGGGTAACATGAGCTCGCACCGACCTCCCACCCCACCCCACCCCCACCTGCCAGACATGGATCCATGGAGAAGCAAGCCGTCACTCAGCACCCTCCCTCAATCACCTTTGCCCTTTTTCCCATTATCCTTGATCCTCATTCCATTACCTCGCTTTGTCTTTTGTGACCCTTGATCCATCATCCATCACCCTTGATCAACTGTCTGTCAACCTAGTGCCACCAACTGTCACTGTTGCCCAAAAAGGAGTACTCAAACCTTTCATTCAGGTACTCCCTTGTGTGACAAACAAGAGGCACGAAACCAACTCAGAACTTAATTAAACAAACCTTTCTTTATTTTAACTCTTTAAGTGCCAGTACTCAATACAAAACATACAAGTTTCACTTGAATTAAACACTACCCTGATTCAAGTGATGTGGCCAGCTGAGTTCTCTGTGCATGTCTCGTCTCATGGTTCTCAGTCTTCTCTGAAAGTAACTTCAGGGCACATGCTTTTCCAATGTGGTCTGGAAGCCTTCTTCTCCTCTGAGAGAAAAAAGAAAGTCTCTTTTGTTCTGTTAACTTATCTAAAATGTGCTTCGTCCCAGAAAGACCTCTGGCACTAAGCCAGTGAATTGATCAAAGCCTGATCATAATGTTCGATCTCAGCCAATGGAATTTACTGGTAAAGAGCTCCCAAATGTGTACACCATGCCATAAATGGTGACATTCCATACTCTATATTAAGGTAGCAGTGGTGCCAGTATGTCTGGAGAGCACCATGACACTTGCCTTATTTGGTCAACATAGGACACTACACGTCACAGTATGTCCTGGCCGCAGTTTAATTGAGGTCAGAGTTTAAACCAGCTTGACCAAAGTTCCCAGCATGCTTGATTGCAGCTCTTAAACAGTCTCGCAGCAATTTCTGCTCCTGGCCACCTGACCATCTCATCATTGAGCTCTGTACTTGCCTGCTGGCCCTGCTCCTTGCAAGATTAATTGGGGTGGCACGGTGGATCAGTGGTTAGCACTGCTGCCTCACAGCACCAGGGACTCGGGTTCAATTTCACCCTCGGGCAACTGTCTGTGTGGAGTTTGTACATTCTCCCCATGTCTGCGTGGGTTTCCTCTGGGTGCTCCAGTTTCCTCCCACAGTCCAAAAGTGTGCAGGTTAGGTGGATTGGCCATGCTAAATTGCCCGTAGTGTTCAGGGATGAGTGGATTAGGTGGGTTATAGGGGGATGGGTCTAGGTGGGATGCTCTGAGTGTCAGTTGGGCCAAAGGGCCTGTTTCCACACTGTAGGGATTCTATGAAATTAATGGAACAGCTCACCCTCCTCTTCCTCTGATCCAACCAAGTTCCACATATGAAGAAAGCAATTCCTGCTCCCTCCAAATTCTGCAAGAAGACCACATTGTTCCCTGCATGCCACTTTTAACCAGTCGAGAATCAGAAGGCACATGTTTCTCATTTTCGATTGATTTAATTGCAATCTGTTAACCATGTGTTTTAATAGATATACATGACATGCTTATTCTTGACTTAGTGTCAGGAACCACACTCCACTTCTAATCGACTGCCAACATACTTCCCAACTTTCATCCCACCATCAGCAAACTGATACTTCGCCTCCCACACACATAGCTGCCCCACCCACCTCGTTTTCTTATCCTGGGAGATTGACTGGATTCCGTTCATCGCCTGGGTGAGCAGCAGATTTCTGGTGAATGACTCCATCATACTTCCCCTTTCTCCAGTTGAAGAGTGCAAGATTAAAGCCATGGAAATTGCTGCATCAGTCAGTTGCAAGATGACAGCATCGAAACTCTAGATAGTTTCAAATATTGTGGATACTGGAAATCAGAAATAAATACTAAAAAACGATGAACATAACCCAGAAAATCAAGCGACTCAGTTCAGATGAAAAGTCATCAGCCTTTTTTATCTCCTCATAGTTGTTGGCAGACTTGCAGGTTATTACCAGAAATCTATTTTTATTTCAGTATAGTCTGCTCCTTGCACAGTCTTAAATGTCTATCTTAAAATATAAAGACAAAGGTGTTTTAAAATTTTGAACAAGTGGCTTCCATATTGCTTCATATAGAAATATAACTTTGAGCCAGTTGCTTAGTCTAAAACAGAGCCCCTTTAAATACATGTCACGGTTTGCTGCAGTCTGTAGAAACTTAATGAGCTGTACCATAAGCACTTCATTTTGTGGATATCTGAATACATTCAGTTCTTCTTCAGCTGTTTTTAAAAATGTTAATGTGTCATAAACATTCATCAGCGTTAAGAAGGCAATAAAATGTGGGATACAGTTTTTTCACAGATAAAAAATGAGGTGAAATTAAACTATCTGTTCTGTCTTGAATCCATATTAGTAATGTGCAGTGGTGCTGTAAATTGATTTTTATTAGAAAATGAAGACCAGATGGGACTTTTCACCATGAAGTTTTTTAGTTTGAGGTTTTGTTTTGCCTGCATGCTTTTGTGGTAATGTGGGTATAATTTGTGTCAGTTCAGTTTGTTCGCTTATTAGACCAAGATGATGAAATATTCCCTGAATGTGGGATAAATTAGTCAGGTTGTTGATAGAGTTGGAGAGGTGTTTAACTCCTGTTTGCAATGTTTGTGTTAAAGCTACAACAATAGGTAATATTTCTGCACTGGTGTATCTGACTTATTTTAAGGAAGTGGTCCAGCTTTAATAAACTGAATTTTTTTTAGTTCTAATTCCCTTGAGTAGTAGTTTTTTTTCATATTTGGTACTTGAAACTGCCAAGATCTCTCTATCTGAGATTACTGGAGTCTGTTTATATTATTTTAAAGGATGCAAGTTAAAAATCAACATTTTTATATGTTTTCATTCTCTCCTGGAAGGGGTATTCACAATTTTTTTTTTTAAAGGCAATACTATAGAAGTTGCAGACTTTAGGAAAACAAATGCTTATTGGTTAAGTGCCACTCTTGTCTTTTGTGGTACATATCGCCTCGGAGTCAAAAGGTTGTGGGTTCAAGCCCCATACCAGAAACTTTAACAAGAAATGTGATCTGACATTGCAGTGCAGTACTTAGGAATGCTGCTCACTCAACAGGGTATAAGGATCTCCCATAATGTTCTGAAGAAAAGTAGTGAAGGTGTTCTTACCAACAATTAGGCCTCAACCAACATTATTAAACAGATTCTTGAGTCATGCGTATAGTTTGGAGGATCTCACTCATTAAAATTTCATTATGTAATTTCCTATATCAGAAATAACTGTACTTAATTAGCAAAGGAAAGCCTTCTGCAAAAAAAGTGCCATATAAAGGTATATTGTTTAATTGCAACCAAGCCCAAACGGTATTTGCATGTTCTGTGCAATCAAAGTCTTTCGAAAAAAAAATGTTGTAACACTGTGGCCGTTGTTGTATATTATTGATCTGAACCAATAATCCAGAGGCCTGAACTAATGATCTAGAGTCAAACCTAGAGAATGCTGGAGAAACTCAGCAGGTCTGGCAGCATCTGTGGAGAGAGAAACAGACTTAACATTTAGAGTTTGGTACGACTCTCCTTCAAAACAAGAAGAGCTTCAGAACACACACTGAAGAAGGCATACTGAACCCGAAACATCAACTCTGTTTCTCACTCCACGATACTGCTAAGTTTTTTTTCAACAATCTGTGTGTTTGTTTCAGATTTCCAGTGTGTTGCCTTCAGTGATCAAGAGGTGTTGTGTTCATTGTTCACTATGGCACTTGGGGAATCTGTGTGTGACCATCACATTACTGGATTGTCAAAAACAACACCTGCTTCCCTTTACAACCTTTAGGGAGGGAAATCTGCTGTCTGTACCCAGTCTAGTCCCTATGTTGTCATGGCTGGATAGAGTATTGCACTGCAAATCAGGCCCTATCATTTTTGGAGTCATCACAAAAGTTTTGAAAAATGATTAAAGTACACAAAATTTCCCATTTATTTGTCAGCTGGACCTAGGCTAACAGAAAATACAGACTAGATTTCTGTACTTAATAAGAATAACTATTCACTGCAAAAGAAAAAAGATTCAAACCACGGCTGAACAACTATGAACTGGTGACTGACAGTTCCAGTTAAAACTCTAATCTGCTTCTAAAGCTCCACTCCACCTTCATTGAACCAGACAAAAAAAAAAATAGTGCTTTGGATAGAGAAAAAAATCCTGGGGAAGCAGTTCAAGTACACCATCCACCAGGTTCACTGAGAAGATTGCCAGGATGCTCTATTTTTCAATCTCTCTTCTCCAGGTTCTTTTGATCTCTTCGGTCAAGATACAGACATTTGGTACACTAACTGTAAAGTCTCTTATTCACCAGTTAAAGCAACTGACAACAGCGAATGATGAAGGAAATAATCTGGCTTTCTCCAGGCTTAAGGTATTTTACTGGAGAGAAAAGCACATCATCTGTCCTTTCAGCACATTATTGAGCTGTTTAGTCACCAAGAAGCCAATCAGATAGTTGTTGTCAGGCTGATGGCCTTTGGCAACCACAGCTGGTCATAACTCCTCAAACCAATCAGCAACCTGTTGCCATCCAAATCTCACTTTTTGTACACCTGTGGTAGTGGCCCATCTACAACTTTTCCCCCCACTGCTTAAACAAAACAGCAGCGTAAGCATAATAGGGTAAATTTCAGTAACATGCTTACTGAATATACAGCAATTCCTTCCTCGGTCCTTTTGTTTTGAACTAGTCCTTTCTCTATTTCAGTCTATGATCAAACACACAGCAAGATAAAGAAGATACAGTCTTTGCTATGTGTGACTCGATACCTACAGCAATGCGGTTAATTCTTAGCTGCCTTCTTAAATAAAAAAGCCTTGTAAATCCCTCAGTTATTTAGAGATCTGCAAAAAATTTGACTTGACCAGTTTTCAGAAAGCAATGCGATCCACAAAGTCCATCTTTTTTTTTCTCAAACTGATGCATAATACAATGTGCATAATTTTGTTTGGATAAGTATCCAACAGCGTATATGTGAATTGTGGAAAAACCAACAAATCAAGCAGCAACATACATAAAATGCATGGAAATATCAAGTAGAATTATGTAAAAACAAAAAAGATTATTACACCCTTAAACAAGAATATGATGTTTTCAGGCTTTTAACAATGTGATCTTCTCTCTGAACTATTTACCCTTTTGTGGTCGTCATAGTTGTCTATTCCAAGTATGCCAAAGGACGATCAACCACAACGTACACAAAGGAGAAAGGCATTCTAACTTTACTTGCTTCAGTTGCTTTGAAAAGTTGTATCACCGCTGATTGAATTTAATTCTCCGTTAAATCACATTTTTAATAAAAATCACCATTTCTGAGAGTCCATTCCATATGTTGATAACTTTTCAGGCAATGAACTGCTTTCTGGCATCTGTGCTAAACTTGCCTTTTGTCAGGTTAAAACACTAGCATGCCAGATTTAGATAATTCTTCATCATCCATAGTTCCAGAAGGTCCCTCGGGGCGGGGGGAGGTTTTACGTTTTTAAGGATGACACATTCAAGTTTTTTTTTAGCCCTTTCCTTTGGTTTAGGCGTTTGATGCTAGGCTGATACACCTCATCCCCACAAGACCTTGAATATCTTTTGTATGCTTCTAGATCAGAAATGAGCACAGTTTACAAGGTTGAGTCCGATGAAAGCTCTGCATTGTTTCACCATTATGTTCTGTAATTTGTATTCTACTAATTTAGCCGTCTTATGCAGCCTTCTTTATGTTTAGTTAACTAACTTGGGAGGCTGCAGAAAAGATTTACAAGTGCATTGCCAGGTCTGGAGGGTTTGAGTTATGGGGAGACGCTGAATAGGCTGGGGCTTTTCTCCCTGGAGCATCAGAGGCTGAGGGGTGACCTTACAGAGGTTTATAAAATCATGAGGGGCATGGATAGGGTGAATAGTCAGGGTTTTTTTTCACCAGGGTAGGGGAGTCCAAAACTACAGGGCATAGGTTGAAGGTGGGAGGGGAAAGATTTAAAGGGACCAAAGGAACAACTTTTTCATGCAGAGGGTGGTGCGTGTATGGAATGAGCTGCCAGAGGAAGTGGCGAAGGCTGGTACAATACAACATTTAAAAGGTATCTGGATGGGTATATGAAGAGGAAGGGTTTAGAAGGATATGGACCACATGCTGGCAAGTGGCAGTAGATTTATTTAGGATATCTGGTCAGCATGGACGAGTTGGACCGAAGGCTCTGTTTTGTGCTGTATGACTCTATGTTGTTTCACATTAACCAGGCACAATAAATGCACAGTCTTTCACCATTTTAAGTCTTTGCTATTTCATTCTTTCATAAAAGTCATATCACCTGCATCTTTATATCCAATATCAATTACCAGTACTGAGGCCTGAATATTTACACAATTGGAACTGCTTTCCATTATCACAAAAATGGCAGCAGAAACCTGAATTGTGATGTCCCATTCCTGAAACAGGCCCTCAGTATTTTCACAGTGAGGGATAAGGGTGAATTCTAACTTACACATCCATTATTCACAGAGACAACTACCTATGTTAGAATGCATCTGATCTTTCTTAGTAGAATGTTCAAAACTCAACAGAGTTCCTTCGAAGATTCAGTTCACAACATGGTTCCAGGAAAATTTTGGGAGTCATCAGGTGCCTTTTGGGATTCTTAAAAGTAGACATGTATGTGTGTAAAGAAAAAGTGCTGACATTCATTGGAACTGTCAAGAGAACTGTCAAGCTAACAGAGCACTTATAGCTTCTGGCTTTTAGAAGTAGTATTTAATCTGTATTGGCATGAGCCTGAGGATTATAATCACAGGATTATTATTTCTCCATTCTGAGGAAGGGACACTTGACCAAAAATGTTAATTCTTAATTTGTCTCCAAAGATGCTGCCAAATCTGCTGAGCTTTTCCAGCAATTTCTGGTTTTGTTTCTGATTAACAGCGTCCGCAGTTCTTTCATTTTTTTTAGTTATTATTACAGGGTTAGTGCTGTATGACTGATTTCTAACCTTTCATTTTCACTTGCGGGTCAGTTCACACTTCTTTGACAGCTCCAAGTGGATATATAATCAAACCCACCCCATCGACAAACCAAACTTTTGGGACATTTTCTTCCAGACCTCTTTATGCCCAACAGCCTCCAAACAATATGGAGGGTTGCCCAACACAGATTACATTTTCTCCTGAAGCCCCACAACAAAAATCCAGAATTCTGGAGGACTTCATCGTGGGTTGAGATCATGGAGCTGGGAATTTTCCTGACTCTATTCAGGCCTGAGTTGCACTTTTTTTCATCGGAGGTAGAGTCAGACAGATCTGACTTACCTAGTAAGAAAACCTAGTTTATCTCCTGAGTAACTATACAACTGACTCCTTAGTCACTTGCACTGACCCACACCTCTCACTCCCCTCCAGCCAGGTTCTTCCATCAGAAGATGACTCAATAAAGTCAGAAGAATACAACTTTATGTTCTTTTTCTGTCTTATCAATGTTTGAAATAGGGTCTCTGATCCTATTCCCTAAATCCCAATTGAATAGCTGCCACTTGATTGTAAGTAGGTGCATGGACAGATCTATGGAGACATTCAGATGTTGGAAAACTGTAGCTGCCTATATTGAAGAGTCATTTCTGAATGACAGAGGACTTCTGTGTGGTACTGGATGCAATATAATTGACTCTACTGTCCTATATGGATGACTTTTTAGGCCCAAAACTTCATCTGCATGAATTTCTTTTTCATAAGCTTTACCAATTCTCTTTAATTGGGCACACCTTTAAGCTGGGCAAAAAGGCCTGTTAGTTCATCTCTATTTATCCCTTGATCAAATGATCACTCAAATTGAAATGCAGCCTTCTGTGTTTCACCTGGTGTTGTTCAAATAATGGGCCTGATTTTCTGAGGAGTGGTAATCTCATGCAATTGTCACTCTGATCGTTCTGCCACAACGAAAGACCTGTACATTTCTGCCAGGAGGTTGCAATCAGGGCTCCTTCAAAAATGAGGAGCATGCTTCCTTTCTGACAGGTACCTTGTAGAGTAGAATAGTTGGGAGAATACAAACTATGTCCCCTTTTTACTTCAGTTAGCTGATGTACCCTGATATTTAAAGATTCAACATCACACACAGTCACTCTGAGAACTGCATTCAAAACGTGCATAAGTAAGGAGGGTCTAGGCCCGAAACGTCAGCCTTCCTGCTCCCCTGATGCTGCTTGGCCTGCTGTGTTCATCCAGCTCTACACCTTGTTATCTTGGACAAAGAAGGTGCCAGGTTTAGAACAGTGGAAGGGGGTGAGGTCTGGTGGCAGTGTTTGATGGGTCCTGGTTGGAGAGAGTTGTCAGTTCAGGGTCTAAGGAGTGCACAAACTCTGGGGGGAGGTAGAGCTAGCGATGCATGAACTAAGTTAGGCGTCAGTTTCATCATTACTCAGAAGTCAGACAAAGATATTTAATAGTGTGTTTTTTTTCTTGAATAACTATTTACTTAACTCCAGCAGAACCCTTCGAATTCTCTGAAATAGACAGAGACATTTAGAGGTTCCAAAACTGCTGGCATGGTGGCTCAGTGGTTAGCACTGCCTGCCTCACAGCGCCAGGGACCCGGGTTTGATTCCACACTTGGGTGACTGTCTGTGTAGAGTTTGCACATTCTCCCCATGTTCTAGTTTCCTCCCACAGTCCAAAGATGTGCAGGTTAGGTAGATTGACTATGTTAAATTGCCTGTGGTGTCTAGGGTGGGATGGTGTAGGGAGTGGGTCTGGGTGGGATGCTTCTTGGAGGGTTGGTGTGGACTCAATGGGCCGACTGGCCTGCTTCCACACTGTAGGGATTCTATGATGACTTTTTGTGAATTGTCCAGCATAATCTTCAATTTCTCAGATGATTCTCTTAGCATCATTTACAATAAAGATTTTGTCACATCCCCATCTGTAACTCCCACCTACACTGGATTGGAAAATCAGGGTCAATATTTTTTACATTATCTGTATCCCATCCTTCAACTTCATACAGAATTCTACAACACTGTTAAGAGTTTGGGCTGTGAACTTTGTTGTTGCTTCTTTATATAAAACAAGTTTGTTTTTCAACATAAATATATTTTCCTAATTGCTTGCTCTTAAATGTTTGTGTTACTTCTCCCAGACAAAAAGAAAATAAATTTAGTTAGCATGGAGTGGAGACAAAGTGGGGTTGGAGTCAGGGATGGGGTGTATGTAATTCAGATTACGTATAAGCACAGAGATGTAATCTGCCTCATTACTGCTAAAACTCATTCCACAAATGCCCCAACCTGAAAAATATTTGCAGACGTGATCTTGGAATTGTGCAATGTGTACCTCGTCTTTAGGAAAATTCACATTTAAGGACTCCAAGTATGTACCTTCAGTATTGCGACTTTGCCTTCCAGTTAGGCTATAGGCTGGACACACACAAATCAGTTTGTTGCTGTAATGTCTGTTTCATAACTTGAAATTGTTTTGCTTTAAGTAAACTAACCCGTGGAGTTAATCAATACCTGACGAGAAATTTATTATTACACCATTATCATTAACATTTCATGGTGGATGGGCCTGGAAAGCATCACACTGATGAGGGCTATCATGTTTAAACAGTAAGCAAGCAATTAATCTGCAGGTAAAATACATGGTCAACAGTATTGAATTGTGCTGAAGTACATGAGACCTCCTTCAATGTCTTTGTTCATAAGTGAGTCAGAGTGTGTTGAAGATACACAGATTATTAGCAAGCAGACAAATCCCTTTTGAAAGGCCAGTTTAACTCATTTGAGAAAGATATGTGATCGGGGCATGTGACAGATTAATACCAAGCAACAGAGATGAAAGACATATCGTTAGAATGTCCACAAAATTCCATTGTTTAAATTAGATCACAAAAGACCTCCAAACAGAATTTAGATGTTCAGACCTATGGTTTATAGATTTGAAAAAGAAGACTGCAGATATTTGACACATGAGGATTGATAGCGAAAGAACAAACATATCCTTCACAGATATGGACCACATTAGAGGACCAATTCAGATTCAAAATAAATTTTGGTATTCATTGACTAGTATTAATGTCATTTAGACAGAATTGTGTAGAGTGCATAGATAAATTGGTGACCAAATGTACAGAAGAAGGCTCATTATATGATTTTTTTCCAGACTGGAAGCGAGCAATGTATCTTTTTAAGATGATGTGCCTTTTTAAAATCACAGGTTCGATCCGGGGAGGCTGCTGCCAATATTGCTCGAGAACTTGCAGAGCAGACAAAAAGTCTGATTCATGCTGGCGATATTTTATTCTCTGTCAAGCTCATGGAACAGTTAGTCGATTTGCTCAACATGCAACTTCGTAACCTAACTCCAGGTGGAAAAGACAGTGCAGCTCGGAGCCTGAACAAGGTAGGAAATCTACATCTTTGCATTGGTTTTATTCAGTTCTCCTGTTTTTTTTTATCCTGTGATTCATTCTGAATTGGATGGGACCATTGGTACATTAGGTGGAAAGACATAGGGGAAGCCTTTGTTATTGGAAGGTATTGTCACCTTCAATTTCCCTAGTTTATGTGTTGTTCAATGGGCTAATTGAAAAATCTGTAATAATGTGCTCAGACAAATGCAGCAGAATTACTTGAGAGACATTATTTTCATATAGCTTAATTTTCAGGCAAATTCAAAATACCATGAGATCGTTTGTTTTTTTTCTTGAATATTGTCCTTTGCTACAATATTTAAGGGGATTGTATTTGTCTAATTTTCACATGCTTTTGGATTTTAGACTGATACTCGGTTCCTTTTTAAAATCAGGCCTAAAGTTAACACTCACCTTAAGTCATTTGTATTTATATGCAAGCTGCTTCTGTCTCCCATAAACCAACTAATTGCACTGCCCACTTGAGGGTTCTTATACAGCTGAAACATATTTAAGTTGGGCTTTAACCCTTCTGATTTAAGATTGGTGCCAAGGATTTAATTTCCTGTGGTGGCTTTACTTAACGTAAACATGTAAAATTCCTTTGTGCGTTCTCTAAACTATGTAACAATTGCATAAAAGTAGCACAAAAAGGAAAGCTTGTGAAAACTTGTAAAGTAATGCAGTGTCAGAGGAAATTAAGCTCCTGGGAGCTCAACTGTTTTGCTTTTCTTTAAATAATTAGTTGATATCAATACATCACTTTTATGAAACTACAGTGCACATTAAAGTGGGACACCTGTATCTTATCCATGAGGTTGGCAGCAAATTGTCTAACTGCAATGAGATGACAGTGGGGTCTGCTTAGTTTACACAGCAGGAGAGCAATATTGGTCTGCTGTCCCCCTGACTCCTGCACAGCAGAATGCGGACCTCTTATGACTGTCCTGACTGCACATTGCAACATGGATTTACAAAGTGCTTTTGGGTAAAGGAACCAGTTAAGCATTGAAAATGCATCTACATTTCCCATTCTACTGGCCTACATCAAGGAAATACCTTTTAAAAACCGCCTTTCCTCTTTCACAAACCTGCAGATTTTAAATGGAGAGATAATACAGCGACAAAAGAATTAAGCAAGGTTCCAAATCGTGGACGAGAATCTTATTCTCAGGATGCGACTAAGTATACTGATATGTTATGCCAACAAAGTTTAGAATTGTGATAGCCAAGTGGAATGTTGAATTCTACATTCATTAATAAAAGTGCTGTGATTGAGGAGGAACCGATATGATGACAGTCTTCTGGGTATTGCGCAGTTTTCTGTCGAAGAAACACTGATTTCCTCCAGTGCAAGAAAGTTTATTGCAAAATGTCAAAAGCTCTCAACAATCTTGCTCGGGGCAGGAGTTCAACTATCTTGTTGCCATGTGGATTTTAAAAAGTGTTTCTTTGCAGCATTTCATTAAACTTATTCTGACCTTTTTAGATATTCCATTTTAAATGGTGTGTTTAAGTAGTGACTGACTTGCAACACTGCATCGGATGTTTGCTCAAAATACCATTTGGTACAGTAGAGTAACCTGCATATCCAATTTACAACGCTGAATGATATTGATGTTCAGTGACCAGGTATTAAAATTGTCCATAATGTCAGCATTTATGTTTATAAAATCTTAAGTGCATGTTAAAACAAACAGACTTTCTGTACGATCAACAGCAAACTAGTTTGGTGCTTAATGATGTATACTTAAAAGCTTGAAAAAAAATTAACACTAAGAGTCAATGCAGTTATTCATTTGCAGTGGATTTGGTTAGAGCTGAAGAATAAGTTGCAAACAGTTGAGGCTGATGAATAATGAGCCAGAATGGCCCTTCAAATGAAGATATCACCTTCCTGGCAGCAAATAAATATGATTAAAATCAGTCATTTTGACCTAACATAACAGTCTGGCCGCCAAGGCAACAAAGGATAATATTGTAGAAAGTTACTCCTACCCTTGGTTTCTGTAAGCCAAGAGTCACTATCCTGAATACCTCAAAGCAGTTGTTCATGTTGAAGGAGGCTGTCATCCATCAGACAGGTTGTTGTTGATCAACATAGCTTTCTTCAACTGGGCAAGCTGCCTCGTAGGCCACATGGTTGTTAAAGTCATCATACCTTTTTCAGCCTAATAGTGGAGGGTAGCAATATGGGTACTGAGAGTCAAAACATCGTGAAGGAATAGCCAATCAACATGGCAGTGTGTTGGAAAATAGAAAAAAAAAGTGAAAAAAAAAAAGACAGAGGTCTACCTGAATGCAGACAGCATCCAGATGAAGGTAGATGAGGTGGTGGAATAAATACAGCCAAATATGTATGATATAGTAGCCATTATAGACATACAGTTACAGGGACTGAAAGGTGACCAAGGCTGGGAACTGAATATTGATACATATTTGACATTGGAAATGATGGCAAGAAAATAAAAGGAGATGGTGTGGCTCTGCAAATAAAGGATTAGATCAGTATAGTAGTGAGATATATTTCTTGTTTCAGAAGATCAAAATGTAGAATTGGTTGCAAAGTGAAAAAAACAGGACTAGTCTAAGTACTTTCTAATTTGGATTGTGTTCTCTGGGTATGCTGTGGGACAGAGTATAAATCAAGAAATAATGTGGGCTTTTAAGAAATGCTCTGTAGTAATCATGGATTTTTCAAAAGAAAAAAATCTTTATATCGATTGGACTAAGCAAATTGGCAAATATAATGAGTGGAGTATCTGGGATAGTTTCTTAGACAGTTATATTTGGAACCAACCAGACAACAAGTTATTTTAGATGAGGGAATGTGTAGTGATGTAGGATTAATTAACAATCACACAGTAAAGGGTTCTCCAGGGAAGAGAATTTCACATTTATTTTGAGGGTGAGAAATTTTGATTTGAACCTTAAGCCTAAGTAAGGGAAATTAGAAAGGAACGACAACAGTCAGTGGATGCCAAAATTAATCTATGCTGCTACACAACTGAAGCTGAAGTAAAGGAAAATGGCACACACCCTGATGACATTCTGCTTCTTCCAAATCTTCTGATGGTCACCTACTTAGTGTCCTGATCCTTCACTGCCTGTGAAGTGACTGCCTCCTGAAAGATGTGATGCAGAGAACTCAGTCTCCGTATTGCTCCATAGTGACTCACAGTTTCCCCTCAAGCTGAGAAACCCTGAGTTGAAAGTCAAGCAACTGGTGGCATTGTCTACAGACATGATCCGAAAAAACATAAAAAGAACATTGTTTAAATAACTTTTAATTAAAGCCTCTAGACCATTCTCTGCTCATAATGTGTTATTTAGTCATTGCAGTATACTTGCCCAGATTGTTATTTTTAATTTCCTGCCTCCTGGTTTAACCTGTGACCACATTTACAATGTGGGTGAAAATAAGACATGAGAGAAAATCTCACCTCATATATGACTCTATACACGGTCCAATTTGAAGTTAGTGGAAGACTGCTGTTCTCATTGGAACCCTTGAGATGATTGTGACAAATGATTTAGGATGCTCCAACCCATGAACATCTCCATGTTTTAGCACTTTAATTGATGTTGGAGCAACATTAACCCTGCATTAACAAGTCAATAGAGTCTGGCTTAATGATTAAAATATGAGGCTTTGTTAAAATATGAGTGTGTTTGACTTAACTTCACACCTCCCTGTCTGAGTCCAAACTTGCTCTGGGATCATACTCTAATTTTTTATTTGTTCAGTTAATATTGTGCATGTTTTAACAGCAGAGTGCCTGTTGTGTCTAAGATTACAGGCCATAAATGATTTTTGTGAGTTTGCCAGTCCTCAGGAACATAAAACAGCAATATATGCCTTTCCAGCTACATTTTCCATGGAAAGTTCCTGGTTTCCATTGAGTTGTCTGTATTCCTGCCATTGGGAAAGAAGAGTAGGTTATTGGGGTTAGATCTTTCATTTATCTGAACCTGTAAGCAATGAGCAATAGGGAATTTGCAGATATCTAGATGAAGATGATGTCAATTTTTAAATATAAAATTTTCTTCAAATAATTGAACATTCATTGCAAAGTGAATGAATAAAAAAAAGTATATGATGAAATTTACGTTGTACTTACAAAGTGTGTGATAGCAAAGTGTTCTAATCCACAGTTTTCATGAAAAAGCTGAATGAAGTTCAGATATACCACTGGTTAATATTTTCATAAAATGCTTTCATTGCAATTGATGAAAATGGAATTTGACATGTTTGGTCAGTATAGTGGGCCCCTTGTTATGACATTGTTTTCAAAGTGTTGACTCCTATGGTTATCACTTATTTTCTGGCCTTTTCAGTTGCATAAAAATCATCAACAACTCAGCAAACTTATTCATAGTCCAGTATATCAGACAAGACATTTGTGGATGGTGTGATGTCACTCATTAGTCCAGATGCTAAATTGAAATGCTGTCCCATCTAGCAATTTTTCTGCACTGTCCACTGCCCCATGTACAAGTTGAATGTGACCTCCTTGCTCTAATATCTTATCCTGTCATTAATCATCTGAAATACTGTAAGCTTTATTTGGTGCCATCTCAGCTTGTCCTACCATTTTCAATGATTGATGCACAAATGCATCCAGGTCAGTCTGCCCCGAACCACCTCTAGAGTTTAAAAGTCTATATTTAATACCACCTCTCCATGTTCCTCTTATCAAAACAAATCACATCAGATTTCTCTGCTTCGAATTTAATCTGCTACCTGTCCACTCAGTCCACCAACTTACTAATGTCTTTTTGACGTTCTACGTTTGTACCCCTCACAGTTCACAACATTTATAAGCTTTGTATCATCTCCAAATTTTGAAACTGTGTACTGTATACTGAGATATAAATCATAAATATATGTCATAAAAACAAGGGATCTAATACATATTCCTGGGTATCTTCTCTACAGTCCCAAAATCCCCCTCCATCCCAAAAAAAAATCCATTAACAACTGTTTCCAGTCACCCAGAAAATTTCAAATCCATGTTACCATTGTTCATTTAATCTCATGAGTTCTAACTTTGCTTACATGTCTTTAGAGCAGCTCTGTATCAAACACCTTTTGGAAACCCATGTGTACACTACATGATACCCTTGTCCTCATCAACCCTTGAACAAGGCACATAATGCACATAAGGAACGCATTTTCTACAACATTTCTGTTTCTGTCCATATGTGCACAAATACTTGAGGTCCATGATTCGATTGAGTGTACCTCTGCAAAACTTCCTAACTATATTAGTTTCAACTCCAAATATACACAGTCAACGTGAACTAGCAAACATTTTATGTACAAAACCTTTGCAAATAGTGATCTAAATGTTTTTTTTTCTTGCAAAATGACCATCTTAGCAATTTCATAAGAGATATGACTCGCTTTCAGATGTGACCTAAAGCTCTTTAATTAACAATGTGATATACAAAATAGTGAAGAGAAAATTCATGGGGTGGTTTCAATCAGTTTCCACTTCATTCTCTGTAAACGCTGCGGATTATGACAAACCAAAATTATTCTTTTTTTAATGACATTGAACATAACGTGTTAATTTGCATTTTAAATGGTGTATTGACTACATTTGCAGCTATTTCTTATTTTGAACCTTTTCATACTGGACGCAAGCTTGAGTAACCAAACTGGCCTATTGTGTGCAGGAGGTATTAGAGCTGTGATTGTTGAGAACCATTTTCAAGTTGATTGACTTGTGAATCTAGTTAATTCAACATTCATCTACGTCATGTTGCAAGGCTATGTGAATTCATTGTGTTTCATTGTACAACTAATGGACATTTTTGTTCCACGGTTCCAGAATGTCTCAGAAAAAGGCTATTAACTTACTCAAACATAAAAGGTTAACGATAAAGCTGTTAATATTGAATTATGTGCTCAGAGTTCATTGTTTCAGCTTAGTTATTTTCATACTTTACACTTTAGTCATAAATTCTTCCCTGCCACATGTCTGCACCTTCTGCCTCTTTTAACTCGGACAAAGGCTCAGATATTCAGGTTTCCGGATGGTTGGAGACTGGATGTACCCCAGCCCCAGATTGCACAACAGGACCCCATGGAAGTTCCAATGGAAGGAGTCTGTGGTAATTGCCTGTATGACCCTGCAAAAGAAAGAGTCAGACTGAGCAGAGCTAGAGACTTCAGATGGTACAAAAATAGATGGATATTTACCTGAGAAATGTTAGACAGGAGAAAACCTAGTCAAATTCCTGGATAGCTACATGACTTGACTCGACTTGCAACATCCACCACGATCCCTCCATCCTGACTCAACTTGACTAGCACAGATCTGACAAACCCTCCCAACTGACCCACCTGCTACCTTATGTCTCTTCCTATCTGACACTCTACATTATCTACAACTCTACCCACTTACCTTACTCCCCTATTCCCGTTTACACTTACCTTCTCTCCATAGCTTTTCAAAGAATCTTTGGGACATTTGAAGTGTTGCTGGAATGTGGAAGTTAGTGTTGTAGGAGGGGGGCATGGCTTCTGTGAAGATTCTCTGCTGTCGTTCCCGCCAAGGTTTGCAGCAGTGAGTCAATTCTGAAGAACCCTCCATTCACTCAGAAAAGCCGGAGGAAGGTAAGCATTTTTGGTCTAATCAGAGTTGGAAATAGGGACCTGATCCTGATTGAAATATCTGGGCCAAGGATTCAATCAAATGGATTGAAGTGATTGATGAACACAGACTAGAACATCTTGGTGTAGTTTGAACCATCTTTGTTAAATGGACTGCAGAAACTGCAATTATGTATGTTTTGGAACTCTGTAGTGGGAAGGAATTAAACCCTGTAACTTAAACTGAGGTAATCTGGTTTCTTCATGTAATTGAAGTGTAGGACTGGAAGAGCAAATTAAATGTACAGTACTTCTAATTATGTTGAATGTCAAACAGGATAATTTAGCATGAACAAAACAATGAAGAGGCTCACAGGCTGAGATGTTTTTACAATTGATTCTGTAATGTTGGTTTTTTTCTTCCTGTTGTGCACTCAAAGGTAAAACTCGTGTTTTTTTTTCTCTTTTCCTGTTTTCATTAACTTTCCAATATTCTGTGTTTTATTGATAATGCTGGCTCTATGGATTCAGCTTCAGAAAAGAGAGCGCTCTTGCAGGGCCTACATTCAGGTAACTTAGCCACAGTTTTATTTCTCCATGCATATTCACCATTTAAAGAACCTTTTGTGCAATGACATTTTTCCTGTGCTTTGTGTCTCCCTGAGGCTTGCTGGCTGTTAAATTATCTGCTTTAATTTATTGCACTGTAGGTTGGCTCATGGAATTAGACATAAGGTGTTTGTTTTCCCTTCCTCTAAGCAGGCCATTCTCTGCATGCTGGTGCCCTTGGTAATGGCTTCAGTCCCATAAAGTGAGGTATCATAGCAGCAAAAAAAAATAATAATTTGCGCTATTCGCAAAAGCCCATCTGGTGCTGCTGGCAGTTTCCTGTTACGATGGCCTGGCAATACTATGAACGGTTTTTCAAAGTATGGATACTTTTAAACATGAAAATCTGTGCAAAAATCAAAAAAACATGAAATATTTTACAGTGTAATACCTGTAGGGAAATTACCTTCCATCCTTTATTTGCACACTAATTGTTGTAATTGCTTTAATATTAAAAGGTTAATCGCACTGAATCTCTTTGCATAAGCACTCAGAGCAGTCAATAAGTACAAGTGGTCATGGCTTCAGCTGTGCTGATTGCACAAAAGGTAGCATAAGATGATGGTGTGCAGCTATTTTACACTGTGACAGCTATTGCTGCACACCGTCATCTGGCTTGGATTGGTTGGTGGAAGAGAAGGTGATTCTGTCGTGAAATGATCTGGCCCTGCTTCTGTGATGATCTTGTTTACTATTGAGCTCCATGCCCCTTTGACAGGGAGGGGAATATTGAATCAAGAGATTCTTGCTTGACCACTACCCATCGACTACTGGCCTTGCTCGAAAATGCCTGCTGTGGACATCAGTTGAGGATGTGTTTCAGTCCAGCTGTAGTGACACTGGCAACTCTGATGATTCAGGATTAAAAACAGTTGCTTTGTCACCCTCCAGGACCCTGCCAGTGCCATGTATTTGAGTGCACACAGAATAGGAGAGAACGATTCAGAGAAAATGTAGGAATGGTCTCCCAGGAGAGCAGAGGAGCAGCTTGAGTTTGCATGGTCTTCTGCCTCCCCACTGACATCAAAGTTCTCCTTCAGGGAAGGGTGCATGCTACAGAGAATGAAGGTGGATTGCCCCCAGTGTGGTATGCTTCTTGCTTATAGATTTCCAGTGTAGATAGCACATTATCAGCAAACTCAAGGATAACAACACTATTCCAGCATTTATTGGTAAAATCCCTTGTGTCTGTTTTTTGAGCTAACCAGCAGTACCTGTGAGCAGAATTACATTTTGATAAGCTGTGCTTTGCCTGATCCCCTGCTGTCATTTTGCCATGTAACCTTTTACAACAACGTCATTTAACAACGAGCTAAAACCTAGAATGAGAGGAGTTGTGTGGAGGTAGTCCACCAATCCAGCTGGAATTTGCTTATTATTTTTCCTCAATGCATCAAAATAAAGTCCATATGCAAGAAACTGCATCATCAAATAACTGTTCTTCAGATTAATATTGAAATATCAGCACTTGAATACAAATGATTTTCTTTTTGAATGATTCTATTTATTTTTATGTTACAACTTCTCGTCTCAAGCGCCCCCAAAATCCAATTTGGGTAACACTTGAGTCCACTAAACTCAAAATATGTTGGGAATACAGAGGGTTATTAATTGGGGTAAACTGAAGAGTAATAGGTACCAGAACAAATTGTACTGAAACACAAAAGATCTTCATTTTGTATTGTGCCTCTGCCTTGACTGATGTAAAAGATCATTTTAATGTTAAATGAAAGACGAATTAATGAGGATGCTGTTTTCTTGTTTGGCCATTGAATTGGCTGTTTGTTGAGGTGTTCTGTGGTGCATGACAAACAACTTTCAGAATCCTCTAATTAACTTTGCCTTTTTGACTTCTACTATCATCCTGTGAGGGCCCATTTGGCTTGACATCCTTTTTAAACTGATTGGAATAAATTGGCAAGCTCGATACCTGCGTGCTGAGTACTAAGATAACTGGAATAGCGTCAGAGAATGAGGCAGAATGGCAATAAATTTATTAATTACAGAAATAATAATTGTGTTTAAGTCAAATATGGAGTATATTTTCAGATTTGATCTACAGCTGTTGAGCCTATAGGTACTAAATGTCAAGTGATTTGATTATCTCGCTGATATTAAAATTGTAAACAGTGATCTCAAAGAATAAAGGCTAGTGCTGGTCACTGAAATTATGCATTGATGCTGGTGGTTCCATGGAAATGTGTTTTGAGTAATAACGGAATGGGAATGTTCAACGGAATAGGAAATTTGAAGAGCCACGTCAAGTGTTTCCACAAGGGGCGTTACTTTCAGATTATCTGTGTTGTGTAAGGAAATAGCTCTGGAAGAGTTCATATTGAAGTTGCGTTATGTCCACCCAATCAGATAATGTCACACAGTCTTTGGTTCGAGATTGGGAGTTCCGTCATGGTCTTCATATGGGTTAAATGTATTCTGAACCACTCCTGAGAGTTCCTTAATGATTATGCCTAATTAGAGATGTAAAATGTACTTACTACTGTCATGCAAATATCCTTTTTGTTAAATAAGACAAGCAATTCTTCAGTTTAGACTTACCGTTGTCTATCCTCTGCTATTGATGATAGGACAGATCTCGGGCACAGTGTAGACAAAGTGGCAGTGATCTACTTCAAAAAACCTCCCTGTGGTGCCAGTAATTAAGGCAAATACCACCATCAGTATTACCAGTTTCTGTTGCAATTTGGTTTACTATTTTGTTTTTTTTCTCTCTCGAGTTGCTTTGTGCCTTTTTGGAAATCCCCGTTCTTAATCTGAAATGGTAAAAATAAGAAATCACTTTCCAGAGCTAATGGCACATTTTGGACTGTTTCCTGAAGTTGTCTTACATTGGCCCAAATTGTTCTCATTTGCTAATAAAATTTTCCAAAATCAGAACATAATGTTAAACCATTAATCAAGAGATACCAGTGTGCAGGAAAATGCTGTCGTACGTAACATGCACATGTATATACACATACACTTACATAAGCAAGCCAGAAAATGGTGCAACCATCAGAATTAGAAATTGCCAGGAAAACTCAGCTGGTTTGGCAGCATCCGCGGAGAGAAAGCAGAGTTGATGTTTTGGCTCCAGTGACCCTTCTTCAGAATTGATTGTAGGTAGGAAAAGGTTGGTACGTATGCTGGAAAAGGGGCAGGGGGGGGTGAAAGAGAAAACAATAGGTGGAGATGGAGCACAGAGAGAGAAAAAAAAACAGTTGGGCAGACAAAGGAATGGGTAAAGGTCAGCCTAGGAGAATAAATAGCTGTTAATGGGGATTGTTATTGTCTGACAATTTATTGTCTGTTTATGGTAGCAGCTCATGTGAGGACAAGCCCTAGTGTGTGGGGTTTGGGGTAAGGACATGATAGAAGGAGCTCAGGCAGACCCTAAAACTATTGAGTTCAATATTGATTCCAGAAGGTTGCAGGATTCTCAAGGAGAAAGTGAGGCATTTTTCCAGCTTGCACTGAGGTTCACTAGAACACTGTAGCAAACCCGAGACAAAGATTTTGGCCAGCAAACACAGTGGTGTGTTGAAATAGCAGGCAATTGGAAGGTGAGGGTCATTTCTGTGGGCAGATAGTATGGTTTGGCAAAATGGTCACCAGTTCTGCGATTCGTCTCTTCAACATAGAGGAAACCACATTTGTAAACAGCAAATACAATAGATTAGATTACCCATCATGAGAGGTCTGAGGGTAGTAATGTACTCACTGGGCTGGATAGATCAGGAGGGAGTACATTGTTTAACCCTAATGTTTTGCTCCAGGATTAAAACAGTTGGTCTCTCATCAACACTCGTGGATTTCCTTTGGTGTTCTTCACAGTGAATTTTAGGATGTGTCAACACCAAGAAGATATCCCTTAGAAAATAATTGATTGCCTTTGACTTGTTCTCAGAAACAAAAATGAAAATCTATCTCTCAAATTAGTGAAACCTTTTCTCATTTGCCATCTTTACCTCTTTTTAATGATTGTGCCCCTTCTTGTTTGTCAGTCTTAATCTTTTTTTCTTGATGACTCTGACTCGTTACTTTAATAATGCATTATCATTTTTTTGAGAGAGAAGGTAGTTGTGACTGTTAACTTAGAGAGGCCTTGGGTAGGAGCCGTAAGTAAGAGAAAGCTTTGAAAATGGAAGAGAGTGGGAGTCCGGAGCACCATATCCAGGAATAGTCAGAAATATGGTTGCAGTTGCTCAGTGGTAGGAACACTGGGCCAGCTAGAGAGTAGAAGCACAGGGAAGTATCTGCATTGTTCTGTTGGAGCACTGAGGAGGCAGCAGACATATTGAAGCCAAAAAGTACAAAGAGAAGCTAGAAATTGAATGCTATTAGGAATGCAAGAGCATAAAGTGAGAAAGGTAAATATTGGCCATGCAAAAGGTGGAAGGACTAAAAGCACTAAAAAGGAAAACTGGCACTATGTTCTGAGAGCATGGGGTGGGAGCTTCTGAATTCATACCGAGAGCTGCTTGGGGAAGATGTATGTGTTCCAGTTGCGGGTGTGCTGCTGGTCCTGAATGCTGATACAGCAGTGGAAAAATCCAGGTGTCAGCATAGACACTGACTTGATGCAGAGAAAAAATGTTGTGGCAGAAGAAGCTACAGAATAGACAGGATAATTTGGTTGAGCGATAACTGGCTGAGAATTTCCAGGCCAGAATGAGCTATAGCTTGTTAGCAAGAGCCAAGGGCGTGGTTTAATTACCATTGCATAAACAAATCCATGCATGGAGCCAACATATCGATAAGGAGACA
>NC_063334.1:20267249-20321060 GCF_021869965.1 Rhincodon typus | reverse complement strand
TAACCTGGTGTTGTGTGACTTCTGGTTTAATCTTTACCAGTTCAAGTTAAGATTCACTGACCTATAGAATGTTCACTGTCTTGTGCATGAAAACACACTATCAAAGATGCTCCACTTCACCTAATGAAGAAGCAGCACTCTGAAAATTTGTGATTTAAAATAAACCCGTTGGACTATAACCTGGTGTTATGTGACGTCTTACTTTGTCCACCCCAGTCCAACACCGGCACCTCCACATCATGATAAAGATTAGGCACAACATTCGCTATTCATTCTAAACAATATGCCATGAAATGGTCAGCTGATCTCATCTTTAGATGTCAGCCATGGCTTGCTATTGCACTGTAACTTCTGAGTAAGAGTATTGCTGATTGAAGTCCCACTGCAGAGCCACAAATACAAAATCAAAGCGAATTAAAGGTGTCGACTTTCAAATGAAACATTGAGCCAAGGCCCAATCTGCTCTCCCCGATAAACATTAAAATTCCATGGCATTATTTGGAACATGACCAAGGGAGCGAGCAAGCATCACTAAATTCCAATCATAACAATTGTATGCTTAACCTTGCTGCGAACAGATTGGCTGTTACATTAGCTATACCGCAATAGTGACCGCAACTGAGTTACCAACCATCGTCTGCTCCAACATTAAATTGCTTACTTCTACCTCTGCAGTTCATTATATTTGCCCTTCCCTCAGTTCATTTGCTGGTGAAATTTTCATTTTTTTTAACGTGTTTTATTCAAGTACTGTTCCTGCCTAGCATCCCATTTTCCACCTTCCAAATTGAGCTGTCTAAAACACCGCTGCCCGCATCATAGCTTGCAGTAAATCCTTTTTACCAATCACTCTTAAGCTTGCAGATGTCCATCAGTCCCTCTCTACCAATACTTTACTGTTTTTATTCTTGCTTTTAAACCTCTCAGTGATCTGACTGTTCTATCAGTGGTGTCTTCTGCATTCCCACTTCCTTAATTGTCTACCATTGGCAACTGCGGATTCTGTAGTCATAAGATAAAGTTTAAAAATAATGTTATTAATTGATGAACAATTCATATATTCAAAAAAGACACATTCGTTGAAAATATCCACTCACTATATTTAATTTCCTTTAATCCATTACAAAAAAAACTAGCATTAAAATTTATAGTTTCAGCGTTTATAACCACTTGCAGTTGTAATGAAATTGAATTGGCAGGCAACTGACTGTGATAATAGAAAGTTATGAAATCAGTAATGCAGCACTAATTTAGTAAGGTTAACCTTCATGCTTATGTCAACAGAAAAAGTGAAATAGTAAGCTTTTTCTTTAAAAACTTCAGACAGTTTTCTCAAATATTTAAAGGCAAGGGTTTCAAATGCTTTCGCTGCTTGATGATTAGTTTTGATAGTTGGTGTTGATGGCTATTTTGGACAAGTGGTTTCTTTATACAGCTATTTTGGGCAGTTGTTTTAGACAGTGCCTTTCGGCAGCTCCTTGTGTTCTTTGGTTTTGATACTTGCTTCTCATATGGTTCTGATGCAACTTTCTTGAACATTCATATATTGATGTCCACCTTTAACCACACTTAAAGTACCTGACCTCTCCCAAAGAGCATTTTATTACCCAAAACATATTTAAAAGGGTATCCTACCTCCCTGAGACATTTTCCAACATATCCAAGCCACAACTCAAAGTCCACGGCTTTCCATTGAAGTGTAATCTGCAGATAATGTGTTTCCCACTCCTGGCTAATAAAATCAGCCAAGACGGGACGCAACTATTGTTTTAAATGGGAAGCTATCTCTGTAAACCACACTAGTGCTATTTGGAGACAATTCCCCACCCCATCTCCCACCCAAAATATGGTAGGAACTTATGTTGGAGAGCAAGACTTAAGAAATTTGACCACCAGAGCCATTTCAAAATAGTGAACAGGTCCAACTGATTGACCACCTATCAAATATTTCTGCCAATGGCTCAGTTCCATTTTTGTTTGTTAATGCTCCTGTGAAGTACCTTAATATGTTTTACCGTATTAACGGTGTTATGGAAATTCAAGTTATTGCTTTTTACTTAAACTGAAGTTATTATTCAACCAATGTAGTTTATTTATTATTTTTCGTTCTAAACAATGATTTGCCATAATGAAGAAGCTTGTATCTTAAACTTTTCCATGCTTCATGCTCATTAAAAACTCATTTTGTATCAGCAAGCTGGTGGTATTTATGACTTCACATGTTGAACTGTTAAGGCAATTGGACTACTTTGCAAATATAATATTGGCATGAGGTGTTGTTATCATCACAGAAAGTGAAAGGGTCAGAAAGAGGGTGTTCAAGTCAGGTGAGAATTAATGAATTTTGGCATCTAAAGTAATAGGCTAAGTGCAGGATGTGAGGACGTGGCCGTCTGCATAGAAACAAGTATGAACAACGAGACTACTTGTCCATTTATGAGAATAGGTTGAAAAGAAATTTACACCAATTATGGTTATCAACTTTTGCAACTACATGTAGTACTTCCTTATCTGTTTGCACCATATTCTTGTCTTCGTTTTGATTTGATTTCCCCTAAAGAAAAATGAAATTGTACTGAAATGCTGGAAATGTATTTCACTCACTGAAGTGTTCTGCGTGATGTAGCATTGTTTACTGGAAAAGTGAAATTGTTCCATGGTGAATACTCACAAACTGTAGTTCAACCAGCCTCCCTGAATAATAATAAATGGATCAAAGGTAATACCTTCTTACCTTTGGGCAAAAAAAAAATTATTTTTTACGAGCCCGCTCAAGCTAAATCTGATTAACAGGGAGCCAAGGTTGCCTTTTATCCCAGATGTTCAATACAAGAAGATTGTTGTCAGTGCATTAATAGCTATTGACTATAAATACATCACAACTGTATTCATATTCTAGTTTTTCTTCACACATCCAATTTGTACTTCCGTTAAAGAGACCATGATTTCTTACAGTGAACCAATGAATTTTTGAAGTTTATCATTGATTTACTGCTGGTCCTTGTAGACATGAGGGATACACAGGAGAGCGGCTGCAATTGCCCTTCCTATTGTGGGTATCTGTTCATCTTTTACTTTTATGGTCCTCCATGGGGAGGGGTGGGGGCTGATTCTTCTGCTGGGCTGTGGGGGATTGAACCCATGGCTGGCTGTGAGCAGGCAAAGTTACAATCCTGTGTTATTCTCTTCCCTGAACTGCAGGCCATGGTGGAGACAGTTAACAATCTCTTACAACCTCAAGCCTTGGATGCTTGGAAGGACCTCATGACAAGCGATCAGCTGCGAGCAGCCACTATGTTACTTGATACAGTGGAGCAAGGCGCATTTGTCCTTGCTGACAACCTGCTCAAGACAGACAGAGTCCGAGAAAACACTGAAAACATACGTGAGTATAGTCATTGTGAAAGGCAATATCATATTTAAAGAGGTTAGGAAACCTCTTTTTTGGCAGTGAGTGCTGTTGATAGTATTGGAGACATAGTTTTCACTTAAGTGAATAGCTGTTACCTCACTAAGTTTTATTTTTAACAAAAGACCAAATTGCAGCTGGTCCAGAAAAATTATCACACAGGCTTCTGAAAAATGCGTTGAATAAATTTAAACTCCACAGACCTGAAAATGTTGATACATGAATGTTGTTTTCCCCTTCCAGCACAGCTTTGAGTTTTGAGCAATGAGCAACCTTTTAAATTGGTTAAATCAGTTTGGCAGAAGTTTTAAAAGGCCTTCACTGTAAAAATATGAAATATGTACAGTTTATACTGCACGCATTTCATTAGTTACCAGTTTGTCCCTTTGAATGGAAACACCAGAGTGCAATCATGTACTTCCGTCACAGTCACAAGTTTGCACTCTGGTGTTGTCCTTAGGCCACCACAGGGAGAATCAGGGAGAAGAATTCTTGCTCTAACTTTGAAAATTATGATAAATATGAGCAGGATGGCCGAATATTCCCTTTGAGGCAGGCATCGGGATTTGGACCATTTGCTGAAGTCACAATCTCGTCTCTTGAATGGCTATGCCCAGTATTCCACCACCTCCTTCCCCCTTCCAGAATCCAGGACAGACTAAAGTGGGTCATGGCCTTTTGAAGCAGGAGTGATGGAGGTGACCAAGTTTGAAGGACTGCCTCCATTCATTGGACATTGGCCCAGTTCGATACATCTGAAGTCCTCCTAACCCTGAGATCCCCCACCCATCCATCACTTCCCAGTGCACAGTTGTATAAGCTATCTTCCAGAACTAAATTCTTCTGGTCAATTCAATGATCAATTAACTCTTAAGAACCAAACCTTGTTATTAGTCATTGTGTTAAAACACATCATGCAGTATTCCATTATGACAGGGATTTGTCAATTCTTTTTAAATTATGTTACTAGCTCCAGACTAGGGCTATCCCATAATGCCTCTGAGCCATTACCAACCATTTTGCCTTCATAATTCTGCCAATTCCATGGAGACTGTGGAAGGTCTCAAATGCCCAGTCCCAGAATGGGGCCAGCAAGGGCTGTGTACAGGCCCATGATTGTCCTCCTTGCCCGAACCAATCAAAATATCTAGTGGTAGCAATGGAAAGTTGCACCTCCACATGTGGGAGTCAAACATCTCCGCTTGTAAACGGCCAATGTGGCTTTGCCTTTTATCTGGAATAGGATAATCTGACCTCCACTATAATAGAGAAGACAGGTATTGAGGTGGATTGTATAGATGCATTTAAGGAGAAGCTAAAAATAAATGTGATGAAAAAGTTATTTGATGGTATTAGTATAGTATATAATCAGTATATTATAATTATACTGATAATATGAGATATTTAGAAGTGATCAAATTGAGCATAAACTTTAAGAAGGACAGATAGGGCCAAATGGCCTGCTTCTATGCTGTATATTCCATGAAAGACACTTTAAAAATGGCCACCATCAGAGAACATCCTTCTTTTATTCAGATTTTATCAATATCTTTTTCCAAACTTGAAAACATAGTTATAAATGTACTGATATGGAACAGTAGACAACAATATCTGGTGTGTTGTAGAAGATGTTAGTAAGGTCTGGTTTCCACAAGACTAATTGCTTGTTTGTGCTCTTAATGTAAACAGTGTTAGAGGTTGCCCGCTTGAGCACAGATGGAACATCAGAAGATTTGCAATTTCCGCAAAATGGACTGAATGGGAACTCCATCCAACTTTCTGCAAGTACTCTGAAAAAGAATGGTCGTAATGGTAAGATTTAACTGAAATTGATTCCTCTAAATGAGGTATCATTGAAGTAAAAGATGTGGATTTGGGAATCATGACTATCCGAATGTCTCAGTAAGGGACGGTGTAAAGGAGTAACTTTGCAGTGTTGAAACTCTGGGAAGGAGAAATAACCACTTCTCTCCACATAAGCAGCTTGCTGAAGGAGAATTGGTCACAAATGTGGACATTAGGCTGAATAATTGTCGAGCTGGCACCAACAGTGGAAGTCCATGCTATCAGTGGTGCCATGCCTTCCCATCACTAAATTGTTATGGGCGTAGCCATTGATGCTATTTATATTCAGACCACCCACATTAAAACCTATTTGGCATTAGTGCAAGACTCCCTCACTACCTCCCGAAAGCCAATTGAAAGGCAAATAAACAATTTAGGATTAAGGAGAATAAGAACTGGGCGGGTTCAGGCAAAACCAGATGTTCTCCAGCAGATTTCCAATGGGAAGCAAAGATGAAGATCTTCCCCAAGAATCCTGGGGCCTATGTTAAAATATATTGCTGAAAGTTAACCACTAAAAAGCTTGTTAAGGCCGTGTTAAAGATCAACCATAGGAAACTCATGACGATTTGCTCCAGAGATTTGTGTAGAAATTGCGTTATGGACTTGAATTCAGACTTGCTTGTTAGTTATAGGAGTAAATCATTGTAAATCATCTGTGTAGCTAGATGTAATCTAGACGTAGCTAACAGTCCAATAAAAATGCAAAAATTCTACAGATAATTTTGATATCAGCATTTTATTGAGTTGGAATTGTAGTTTTGTGTTTTCAGCATACAAACTTCACTTAGGGTTTGAAGGAAATATAGAAGTGAATCAATTTCATCAACATGTCAGACTGATGATAAAGATACTGATATGTTTCAGTGCCTTACTACTTATGCCAGAAAAGTTGATTGAATTTCAGAACATTTCAAAGCCATTATTTCTTGCAAATAACAAATCAGTTTTAAGTTATTCCAAGCATGTTAGAGAAGGAAAAATTCAACATTTAAGATATTTAAGAGTTTGTTACAGTGTTTTCATATTGTACGCTTAATTGAGAATGTAAATATGTAGCAAGTCCTTAATAAATTGGATACAAAACCAATACCTTCAATAAGGAGCAGCTTTTCCTACTAGTGGTAAATATGAAAGCCCAACCAATGGGCAAATTTATCACAGAAGCACATACGTGTTTCAGCACAGCAGGATCCCATCATGCCTGCACAGACTTGTTAAATGAATATCATTTCCTAGTGCCAATTACCTGCCTTTTCCCCGTGTCATTGTACGTTATTTTTATCCTATTAATTGTTCAAAGTCCTCATGCATGCTGAATTGCACTTGCCTCCACAACGCTTCCTAACTATGGGCTGTGAAAAATATTTTCCTCACTTCACTCTTACTTTGCTTTGCAGACAAGTCAAAATCTATGCCCTCTTGTTCTTGTTCCACTTGAATTGGAACAAGTTTTCCCTATCCAGCCCACTTATGATTTTGAAAACCTCTGTCAAATCACACCTAGTCTTCTCTCCCAAGAGGAACAGACCCAACTTCTTCAATCTATCCTCATAACTGAAGTGTATCATCCCGGAGAGAGGTTCTGCTTAGAGAATGAGATACTGGGAACTACTTTGGAAAGTAGAACCTCACAGGTTATAACCTTCGGATTATCTATGAAATTTATACAAACTGGCATAGGGTATGTCAAATTAGGGAGATGAATAAGTAATACAAGAAATGACAAGGGACAACAGAGACCTAGAGTGCAGGTACATAGTCCCTTGAAAGTGGCAGCATAGGTAGACAGGGTGGTAAAGAAGGCATTTGGCATGCTTGTTTTCATCAGTCAGAGGATTGAGTACAGGAATTGGAATGTCATGTTATGGCTGTACAAGACATTGCTAAGGCCACATTTGGAGTACTGCATACAATTCTGGCCACCCTACTATAGGATGTTATTAAACTGGATGGGATGCAAAATAAATTTACAAAGATGTTACTGAAACTGGAAAGCTTGAGTTATAAGGAGAGGGTGTTTTTTTCCCTGGAGCATAGGAGGCTGAGGGGTGACCTTATGGAGGTTTATAAAATCATGAGGGGCATGGATAGGGTAAAAAGCCAAGGTCTTTTCCTTCTGGTTGGGGAGTCCAAAACTCAAGCGTATAGATTAAGGTGAGAGGGGAAAGATTTAAAAGGGACCTGAAGGGCAACTTTTTCGCACAGAGGGTGGTATGGGTATAGAATAAGCTGCCAGAGGAAGTGGTAGATGTGAGTGCAGTTACAACATTTAAAAGATATTTGGACAGGTACATAGTTGGAAAAGGTTTCGAGGGATATGGGTCAAACACAGGCAAATTGGGCTAGTTCAGTTAGGGAAACCTGGTCAGCGTGGAGAGCCTGTATCTGTAATGTATAACTCTATGATTCTATGACTCTAAAGTGGGTTCGAGTTCATGGGCCATTGTGTCTGGAATTGGCGTAAGTGATACTTGGGAACATTTACACCTGAACTGTGTTCAGGTTCTTGCAATCCACATAACTAATGAAATAGAGAAGGTTTAAAACTAACTAATGGGAAGGGTGATCAGTGTTTTTATATGGACATTGCTGGTCAGGCCTGTATTTATTGCCCATCCTGAATCTCCCCGAGGGCAGTTAATAGTCAACCACATTGCTGTGTCTAGAGTCCATGTTTGTCAGACTAAGTAAGGGTAGCAGATTTCCTTCCCTAAAGAATATTAGTGAACCAGATGGGTATTTACAATGATTTCATGGTCACCTGCAGATGTACAATCCTTGGTTATCCGTAAGACATTTGATAAGGTGCCGTATCGAAGGTTATTGCAGAATATAAATACTCACGTTGCTTGGGTAACATATTAAAATGGACAGAAGATTGTTTTTTGCCAGTCAGCCAGAGTATGCATAAATAACAGTGTGGAGCTGGAGGAATACAGCAGGCCAAGCAGCATCAGAGGAGCAGGAAAGCTGACGTTTTGGGTCGGGACCCTTCCAAAATGTCAGCTTTCCTGTTCCTCTGATGGTGCCTGGCCTGCTGTGTTCCTCCAGCTCCACACGTGTTATATCTAACTCCTGCATCAGCAGTTCTTACTATCTCTGAGTATGCACAAATAGACCTTTGATTGGCAGGATGTAATATGTGGAATTCAACAGTTTTTTTTCTAGAGCCTCAGCTTTTCATACCTTATGTCAATACCTTAGATGAGGAGGAAGTGCTGGATTCACGGATGATGTCAAGATAGGTGAGATTGTATGTTATGAAGAAGACAAAAGGAAGATGTAGACGGACATAGGTTGAGTGTGTAGGCAAATATGTGGGAAAATGTAAAGTTCACTTTGGCAGGAAGAATGAAAAAACAGTCTATCACTCAATTGACTACAGAATTTAGAGTGCAGCGAGATTTAGATGGATCTGGTGCACAATTCACCACAGGTTAATTTGCAGGTACAGCACATCAGGCTAACAGAATGCTATCCTTCGTCACAAGAGGAATTGAACATAAAAGTAAGGATGTTATGCTTCAGTTGCACAGAGCATCAATGAGACCACATTTCAAATACTGTGTGCACTTTGATTTGTTATTCAAGGAAGAATATAACAGTATTTGAGACAGTTGAGAAGCAGTTTATTAAATGGATATCCAGATTGAATGGCTATAAGAAAAGGATGGACAAGCTGGGCTTGTTTTCACAGCAGGCTAGAAGAGTGAGGAGTGCCCTTTGAGAACAGAGTGGAGGATTGTTTTCTCTCAGAAGGTTGTTCAATTTTGGAATGTTCTACCGTGGAGGCAGGGTTATTAATATTGTCAAGATAGAAGTGGATAAATTCTTCTTAGACTGAGGAATAAACAATTTTCATCAGTAAATGGGAATGTGAAATTCAAAACACAAACAGATCAGCCATGATCTTATTAAATGGTAGAACGTAGATTAGATACTTTATTCGAGCAACTTTCTCACCATGGTAGGAGGCTCTTTCTGAATGGAATACTACTTTATAGGTTTTGGAAATCAGATTAATTTAGCACTGCAATATTTTGTGCTGGTTGCAAAAAAGGTCAGCTTTCCTGAACTTTTGAGTCACGGTAAGGTAAAACTCCACTGCATTCAGGCTTTCAAGGAAGCACAAGTACAGTCTCCAATCTATTTTTAAATAATCACTGAACTTCCATTTTTTGAAATGTCAGTAAAGGTAATATGTGATATCCCTTTGTTGCAGGTGAGATAAGAGTGGCTTTTGTCCTCTACAATAATTTGGGAAGCTATCTTTCTACAGAGAATGCCAGCTTCAAGCTAGGAAGTGAGGCGATGTCAACGAATCACACTGTTATAGTCAACTCACAGGTCATCTCTGCAGCAATAAATAAAGAAAGCAACCGAATCTACTTGGCAGCCCCTGTCATTTTTACCTTAAAACATCTTGATGTAAGTAAAAAATCGGCTCATTCTGTGCTCAGTGCACTGTTTCTACTTGTGTGTCTCCCTCTACTACCTCAGCACTTTCCAATCTGCCACTGTCTAATGCCCCCATGTTTGCACATTAAACTGATCAACTAGTCTTAATAAAAGGAAAATACTGTGAATGCTGCAGCTCTGACATAAAAACAGTCAGTGCAGGAAAAACTCAGTTGGTCTGGCAAGATCTGTGAAGAAAGAAATAGAGATAATATTTCAATTTCAACATGACTTTTTCATTAACTCTGTAACTTATTTTAATGTTGGTACAAACTTGCCAATTTCTTTCATGTTTCAGTTTCAGCCAACTAGTCACACTTGGTATAACGACTTGCAAGATAATTGAACAATGAGCCCATTTATATGATGAAGAGTCACACTGCCATTAGAGTATTTTTCTTTTCACCACTTCAATATATATTTGTTATTTCTTATCTATCATGTTGATGTAGGAACATAAGAAATAGGAGCAGGAGTGGATTATCCTGCCTGTATAGTTGCTCCACATTCAGTAAGATCTTAGGTTCGATTCCACTTTCCTGCCAGCTTCCCTTAACAGTCAATTCCCCCGCAGATATAAAGAAGGTACTAATAATTAAGGGCACCAGAAGCTTTATCCATTACACGTGTGAATGTGACAGGGCATTACAGAGCCCAAATTACATTATTGAATACTGGTAAAGTTCCCTGGTGCCCTTTTCAAATGACATAATTTCAATGTCTTGTTCAGCAATGCATAGCATATTATTTTCTATGGTTAAATCAAGATTGCAGGAATATTTTGCTTCCTTGAGAACCTGTTATGCTTCCTCTGTCTGAGGTGAGAGTAAGCATCCTTATGAATCTTTGCATTGAATGCCCAATAATTAACACAGATCCTCAGTTTTCCATCTTACTTCCTCATGTGGGCTATCAGAGAGGAGTATGGATTTGATGAGTTTTGAATGACACCTTACTCCAAAGACTTCTGCAGGGAGTCCTGGATCTACTCCCAGAGGTAGCATGGGATCCAGCGTGGTGAATCTTTACTGGACAATCACCTTTAGTCTCAATCCTGTTGCTTACCAGGTCACAATATGCAGTGTTGCCATCCTCCTTACTGAGAGTTGCCTCATACTCAGTGGGATTAGAAACAAATTGCCCTCTCTATGCCTCATTTAAGTCACCAAGGTCCATCTTTGAAATATGATCAGAGATGTCTTCTCCAGTTGGTCCATTCTTCAGGACAGTAGCAGGTTTAAAGACCTCAGCGGGCATTCTGAGTTGGAGGTAAGAAGCCTTGTCACTGAAATTGGTGATCTGAATGGCTGCACTACATTTTTCTCTCCCAACAACAAGGGTGGTTCCCAGAGTAACATCAGTAAGACCATTGCTTAAATGTTACCATTAACAAGAGACAGCTAACAAGATGCCTTCAAGAACAGCAGAGGTGTGAGCAGAGTGACCGAACAGCCCACTTCCCTGCTAATTAACCAATTCCAGGGTACCATACTGGCTGCCCCACCACGTGTGCTTGGAGCAAGACTCCTGAGCCCTATCTGCTGACCTCATAAATTGTTACTCATGCTGGTTACCATGTGTGCTTTTTGAGGAGTCTCTGATATTTCTTAACATTTGACCCTGGTACCACAATTATTCCAAACTGCCTTACTTACACTAAGCATTGATCGAGTCACAAGCTACCATAAAAGACAGTTTCCTATAACCTGATTGCCAACAGGGAGAGCTCATTTGGCCATTAGAGGAGATGGCCTGACCTCTGAAAAGCTGAGATCTGGTTGTGGGAGGAAACATTGATCATCTCAGATGCCTAGGCGAGGTGCTTTTGTAAAAACTGGTGAACAAAGGTTGATACCTCTGCTCCTATGTCAGTTGTGCACAGTGCTTCCAACTTGCCTAATCTCATGTCTGCTCTAGGTCAGGTCACTCTCCCTTTACATAAGACCAAGCCACGTTTTGAAAGGACCTTTCTCCCCCGGCCTGAGTCTCAGTGGGAAGACAAACCGGTTTAATGTCTGGTGAGAAGGGAGCACCGTTGTGCCTGGCTGCAATGGTGGTTGTGGTTGTGAGGGCAGTCTCATTTGTAGAGCCCAGCCCTGTTATAATTCCAACACCTCTTCAGATTATCCCTAGGGCAGGACCTGTTGCAAAGCATAACCTGGAGACAGGACAGCAAGGACAGATCTGGGCTTGCTGTGCAGAAACCTGTCCCACCTGCCTCTTCACCATGAGGTCTACACGCCAGTCTGTCCTGACAGTCACCTCTCTGATGGTAGCCTCTTTCTTGGTCTTCAGAGTCAAATCTTTCTCCATAATCTAGATGATACTTCAAACAAGAACAATTCGAGTTTGTCACTGTTAAGCCTCTTCAACTCTATCTAGATGTTCCCATCCCTCACCCCTTTAGCTCGATGGTCCTTCTGATGCCTGACCCTGGTTGACTTGAAGAGGAATCCAGGAGGAGAATGCAGTCAAGACACTTCACTATCTTCAGAGATATGGATACCCAGACCCACACCCCACCCTATCCCTGCATTACTCACCCTAGACACTATGGGCAATTTAGCACAGCCTATCCACCTAACCTGCATATCTTTGGACTGTGGAAAGAAACCGGAGCACCCGGAAGAAACTCACACAGACACTGGGAGAATGTGCAAACTCCACACACAGTTGCCCAAGTCTGGAATCAAACCCAGGTCCCTGGTGCTGTGAGGCAGCAGTGCTAACCACTAAGCCACTGTGCCACCCATCAGGTGATAAAGTTCAGGCAAACTGTTTACTTTGAATTCTACAAATGGCAGTTTAAAAAGACTATGGGTATAGTAGACAAACACATTGGTCTTTCATAGAGTCATAGAAGTCTACAGCACATAAAAATGCCGTTGACCCATTGAGTCAGTGCCAATCAAAAACAAGCCCCTAACTATTCTAATCTCTTTTTCCAGCCACATTTTCCAAAACAATTGAAACAATTTTCACCACTTTAGTTGTGTGGGATCAGTGTGTTTGGAGAGCTTAAAATGAGGTGACGTTCTTAAGTGCAGTAAAGTCTTAAAATCTCCTTCGGGTCTGACTGTAGGTTGGTTGAGGCCACCTACTCAGATAATAAGCACAACAATGGAGAAAGATGCACATATTTTCAAGGCACTGCCGTTTCTGAGGTATAGACATCAGTTTCTCCCTGCAACTAGATTTCCCAGCTGTAATGTTCTATTCTCTTGAGATCTGCTTGAAACTTGATATTAGAGTTTTTCATTTAAAATTTCATCAAGATCTTCCATTATCCCAAATTGTTACAATTGTAGTCTTCAACATCAGCTATAAAGATTTGATCAGGTCCATTAGCTACTTCTTTATGTCAGCTCAATAATGCAAACTATTGTTCCTCTCAGTCATTTCTAAGGGAAAGCTTGCTGCTGTTTGCATGCAATGCATAAAAGCACGTTGAAAAGTTTGCTATTCATCACAAACAACTCAGACCTTTCTCGTCTAATACACCCTTTGCTCCTACTTTTCATTTATTCTATACTTCTGCTGCTTTTTGTTAATAACATTGAATCGTCTGCCTGATTATGTAATTACACCAAAGCTCCAAATTATTTCCAATGTCCCATAGCTCTCCCCATTATTCTGTTGTTTGCAAGTTTGACATAGTTGCTAAACTGTGCAGATGAGAAACAAGAAAGGATATATTAACAATTTCTGCAGAACACTACTTCCCTACTCTACTGTGACTCTGAAAGTGTTGTCAGTCCCGTATCTCTTCGCCACTCCCAGGTTTTACTCTCAAATCACAATGTTCTGTTTATTTAGAAGATGTCCATGTAGAAATTTGCCAAACACTTTGGAAATTTCAAACAAGCCATATTATTGCTAGATCACTGTATCTGTAATACCTTCAGAGACCTTTAAGGTTTGCTCAACAGTGTTTTTCCATTCTAATTTCAGGCTGGCTGCCTGTGTTTTTTATATAGGTTCTTATTAAAAATGTTCCTGGTAAACAACTAGGTTCAACTAAGTAGTATGTTCTTCATGCTCCAATTAAATCAAGGTCTAATGACAGGCTTGCTGACTCATAATTCTCTTTCAATGTTCAGTGGGCATTGCCACTTTAATAATCAAATGGGGTCAGAGTAATACACAATTGGCAGGCACTGTTAAATTGCTTGATCTGAATTGCAAATGAAGCAGATGGTTGTTACAGAGTTGATTCTAGTTGTGGTTTCAAATTAATCAAAACCAAAGAATTAATTTGGTAATAGTGAAGTGCTTGAGAGCAATCTGAATTTTATAGCTTCTGCATGGAGAATGTGACATGTAACAGATTGCTTCTTGACTGAGGAATGAATGTATTGAAGAACTGGCTCACCGGAGGAGAGATGGTACTTGTCACAGTTTGAAAGGTTTACCTTGTTTTTTGTTTCAGCTCCAAAACAATTTTAACCCTAATTGCTCATTCTGGAGCTACTCAAAGCGCACAATGACGGGATATTGGTCCACGCAGGGTTGCAGAATGCTGGGCTCAAACAGGACACACACCACATGTTCCTGTAATCATCTGACAAACTTTGCCGTCCTCATGGCACACAAAGATGTTAAGGTAAGTTTCAGGCCAGAAATGTCTTTATGTCCAAGCACTGGAAGATTGCTTATTGTGGAAATCAAAACAATGTCTGTCAATACAGAGGATCTCAATAAAACTGGCTCCACTTGCTTTGTATTGCCGGGCCTGTAAAAAGAAATGAATTTTCCAAGAATCAAGCCAAGTATTAACTGTTTTACAGTGCATCATGGAAAAACACTGTCTACCCAATTGAAGGAAACTGGACAGGAGGTGAAAAATTTCAACATGTGCTGAGTCTTTAGCTCCACACTAACTCCCTTCTTGATTCTTGTAATACACAGATTGAGCTAAGGTCTGGTTTAAACCTCTTTTATCCCATCGATTCAGTCAGTTTGGAAGCTAAAGTTAGTTAGAACCCTTGGATTTTGAGCCACCTTGTTGAGTGATTGTCTAACGCCAGCAACATATTATTACTGAATGAATAAATAACATGTAACAATCTGAAAGTTTTCTCCCTCCCCCACACTCCATCAGACTTGAGTTCTTGTGCAAAATCCTACAAAAGCCGCAGGCTGAAGCATTGTTGATACATGACTGGTGAGAGAGCTGTGTCTACAAAAATTTCAATATCAACATCAAATGCAATTTTATCTTAAAAGCCTTGTACACTATTTGTTTTATTTATTATTTCATTCCCTCCATATGTTTATTCTAAGGGTGGAAAAGCTGTCGAGCAGCACCTCTAAGATTTATTTTTTTCAGTTTATTTTTTGATCAGTCATGTTTGAGATTCTCATCCCACACTTTCATTTTATTTGCCTGTAACTGCATTTTACTTTCAGTGTTCACAAAAGGAAAAAGAAGTTATTTCATTGACATGAATTGGTCCTGTCCTTTGATAGCTCTTTCTTTAAATTGATTTTTAAAGATGCATTCCCATATATCTGAGGCCATTGCTGTGTTTTCATTGCGATGTTTGTGTTAAGGAAACTAGATTTACAGACATTACTGTGCCTGCGCTGAAAGCAATACAATCAGGGATTTCAGGCCACTTTTTTGATCTGGTTGGTAACAATTGATAGCTGCTTGATTTTAACCAGTTCAGACATTGTACTGTTAGGCTCCTGGACCCTTTTGTGGTGTATTGGTAGTGTCCCTTCTCTGGACCAGGGAGGCCCAAGTTCAAGTCCCACCTGTGCCAGATGTGTGTAATAATATCTCTAAACAGGTTTTTTAGGTAGTGTTAGGTTCCTGTAAAGTCAATCAATTCTTCTTAACTTTTCTGCCCTGATTCCTGGTAATGTTTTATTCTCCATTTGATTTGATTTATTATTGTCTCATGTACCTAGGTACAGTGAAAAGTTTTGTATTGCATGCAGTACAGGCAGATCATACTATACACAGATCATAGGGTGATAGAACAGAGCGAGGAATACAAATTTATGGCAGCAAAGAAGGTGCACAAACAGCAAGATCAACATTAGTTTTGAAATTTGAGAGGTCCATTCATCAGTCTAATAACAGCGTGGAAGGAGCTGTTCTTGAACTTGTTGGTACATGTGTTTAAGCTTTTGTATCTTCTGCCTGACGGAAGAGGTTGGAAGAGATTATAACCGGGGTAGAAGGTGTATATACGTATCTCATAGGTTTCCAATTGGCTGAAATGGACCTCAAATTCTACTTTAATTTAACGGTTTGATAGCTTTACAACTACATAAAATACAAGCTGTAAAATGTTATCAGTTTTAAAAAGTGTGTAGAACTTGTAACATCGCGTTTAGTTCGAAGAGAGAAGTGATCGCTTCATTCTGCTGATGTCACCATCAGAGTAAAGTCAAAGAATACATACGGCTCTTATTGATAATAAAACACAAACCAGAATTCACTGAATGGAGAAGCACATTGTCCCCTAATACTGCTGCAGGGAAACCTTTTGGCTCAGACTAAATCTAGGCTCCGAGTTGCGAGTCATCAGAGGATTTTGAGATCATCACTGGTTTGTTATCGGACATTGAAGGACTGTCGGTTGAGCTGAGCACCAGTTGGTTGATCTTTACACTGACTTTGGCCTAATGCTAATTCATTGTCCAGCCAACCAGGATTATGGCCTCGGCAAATGCCCAAGCCCCAGGCCACGGTGTCCAAGCACAGTCAGGCTGACTATGAAGAAGGTCAGAGAGTGAATTCTGGTCAATCAGATCTTCTTCATGAAGAGGATCCTTATGGATTGCTGTAGGTTCCAAGCAGCAGATGTTTTCTGTCTGCAGGATTTCCTCAGGTATTTTGTTCTGACTTAGCAGAGCGTGAAACAATGTTCACATCTCCTGAAGTTATTTGAGGAGAAAGGAGATTAGGGCTGCTTCTTTGACCCACCCGTCTGTCATATTACAACTCCCATGTTCTAGCCGCAGATGTCCTGACTTTCCTGGGAAGGTGCATACAGCTTGAAGGAGGCAGTACTGATGGAGTGGACCTCTTCAGAATCTGGACCAGCAAGCAGCAGGTCAAGGTGACCCTGAAGGTAGATGTCAGCAGGGCTATCCTCCTCCTGCCTTCCAACTTTGCCATTGGATGGAACTGAGGCTACTTGACATTTGTGGGGCAGTCTACAGTGCGCTGAACGTACGGGAGGTCAGGGAAAATGGCAACAGACTGCAAAATGACCGTCTGCAGGAACTGCAAACAGGAGCGGCACCTGACTAAGGACTGCAAAGGGATCAAAAGCTGCATCAGATTGTATGGGGACTTGTACAAGGCCTGGCCAGGATGGGGGGGGGGGGGGGGTGGAATGGAGTACAAATGCGCAAATGGCCAGAAGTGGCAACACAAGCAGTGGACTCAAAAAGGATAGCGAGGTGCTACGGAAGCCAAGTCTTGTGGAAAGAGAAAGGAAGGTGTCTGTGAGTAAAAGAAACCAACTGGACCTCCACCTGAAAATACAGATCAATAAAGGAGGAGGCAGTGAACACAGTGAGGAAGAGAGTGTGGCAGGTGGTGAGGAGAAACCTGAAAAGGAAAACCCTCCAATCACACAGGGCCACCACAGACCAGCAGCAGAGAGACAGTTGTACGAAGAGCACACCAAGAACTCGTCTTCTGAAAAACAAGAGGATCGCCATAAACAGAACAAGAGGCAAAGAACTATGAGTGGGGAAGAGATGAGCACTTCCAAAGCCAGTTGGGAAACTTTGGGCATCATGAAGAGTCCAGTGAAACCCCACCTCTTGACATTGGGAACCAGGAGGTACTCAGTACAGCGCAGCTCAATGGGAATGGACACCTGCTCCATCAGCCTGGACCAGGAGAAGGCCTTTGACAGGGTATTGCATACCTAAATGAGGGATGTGTTTTGGGGAGGGAATGCATAATTAGACCCAACTGCTCCATGCGAGCATCGTTAGTGCCATCTTAATCAAAGGGTGGGCATCAGAAAGCATCCCAAATCAGGTCTGGGGTCAGGCAGGGTTGCTCGCTCTCTCTACCTCTGCTGCCTTGTTTGTGTGTTTTATAGAGCCTTTTGCTGAATCCATCAGGGAGGATGTGAGCCTGAGAGGGGTGACTATTCCAAGCAGTAGAGGCCTGCAGGTCAAAGCCTCCCTGCATATGGATGACATCACCGTTTTCTGCTCACATCCACTGTCAATGTGCAGACTCATGAGCATCAGTGACCAGTTCGAACTGGCCTCAGGAGCCGAGGTAAATCGAGGCAAGAGTGAGGCCACGTTCTTTGGGAACTGGGCTGACCTATCACTTATCCCCTTCACCGTCAGGTCAGATTATCTGAAGGTGCTCGGCATATGGGTTGGTGGGGCTGGGATGTGAGCAGAATGTGGGAGGAATGTATCACCAAGGTGAGGCAGAAACTGGGCAGATGGGAGCACCGCTACCTTTCCATTGCAGTTAAAAAAACCAGGTGTGAGGTGTTATTGGTGCAGATCTGGCCCATTCCCCAAACCTGCATCACTACAGTCACCGGAACCATCTTCCTCTTCATTTAGAGGTCTAAGATGGACCATGTACAAAGCTCTGGATAAAAGAGCGGGGAGGGGGTGGGAGTGTTGAAGTATATACCCAACACCACCCTATCCTGATGGTTACTTTTGTGTGGGCTGCATCAAGCTGTATGTAGACCCTCAGTGTGCAAACACTATATGTCGCTGTACTGAGATTCTGTCTGTCCCCAGTGTTGGTGTGGAGGGGTCTGGTCCAATTGTTATGGAAGGCTCCAAGTAGTTGGACTGTTCCATATTACCTGTCCCTCTTGGAAAAATTTGTAAAGCAAAACACCTTTGACCACAAGTCCATCAGGAAGTGGTCAGCATATAGTGTTCTTGAGACCCTGTGAGAGAAGAACAGAGTTAATCCTGTCAGATGCTTCCCTGAGCAGACTTTCAAAATCATTTGGCAGAATGCCTTATTGCTAGAACTTTCCAACAATCACCAAGCTGTAGCTTGGCTGGTGGTGAGAAGGCACTACCTGTGAGATCCTTCATGTACACCCACACTCTCTCACAACCACACGGTGCCCTCGAAGCAGCTGCACTGGTGGGAAGACTGTCACACATCTGTAGCTGGAATGTGCTGATGCAAAGAAAGTCTGGAGAGAGATACAGTGGTTTTTGTTGAGGTTCATCCTGAGCAGCTCTGTGATGCAGGATTCTGTGCTCCGTGTACTGTTCCCCAGGACGCACACTGAGACAAACAGCAACTGCACCTGGAGGGCCATCAACTCAGAATGACACTCTTTGGTGTGCCCGAAACTTGATGGTCTTCTCATGTAAAGAGTTGACCTCAATTGAGTATTGCAGACTGGCACATTCCAACGTTCAGGACTATGTGCTGAGAGGCACACTAGAATTAAGAGAAGCTGCCACCAAGATGCCGTGGTAAAGAGCACCATCTAAGATCTTACTGCCAAAGTACAGTGAGGGTCCGTATTAGACTCTCCCAGTGTGGCAAAATATATCTTAAATAATGTTCTGCAGGAGTAGAAAATGCCTTTTATTGCAACTGCAGGAAAGCCCTGAGGAATGTAAAATTCCAATGTGTTTGTTTATTTTCCTGTGCAGATTTGGTACGGATATTCTTTAGAACTTCTTTCTGTACTTAAAGATGATTTTTATGAATAAAGTATACTTTCAAAATCAAAATAATACGATTATGACGTAAAGTTCTCCAAATGTATAGTACCTGTTGCACGGCATTATATTGTTCTTGTGGTCAAATCACTGAAATATATATGTTTAAAATCAATGAGTCTCCATTCTAACAGTTAAATTGACCACAGTTGTCTTGCTGTTCTCTATTTTATCCAGCTTTGACTTTTTTTTTAGCTGTTAATGTTGCTACTTTTTATCTCTGGAGAGTTAACTTAAAGTCCAGTCAAATGGCAACGTACTAGAATTTCTGGAGGCGAGCAGTTTACAAAGGTCAACAGTCAGTCATGGTCATAGCTTCCACTGGGCAAACATCCACAAGATAAAACTGATGTTAGTTGGGCAGCCATGGGAGCTGAAAGCTACTGAGCCATAAGAAAAATAATTGATAATAGCTACAGTCTAATTTAGGTCAACCTGTATCTGCAGGAAAGTGGTGACACACATCACTCTCTATTCTGTCCACTTGGTTTCAAGTCATTGTGAGATCAGTATCCAAACAAACCGAAACTAACCAGCCAATATTTCTTCTCCAGAACCCACTGCAGCAAACCAAACTTTGACTTCAACAAAACTGAGCTGACTGCAGCTTTAGTGTTGTACAGTTCAGTCTCAACAGCCAAACTTTAGCTGTTACGATGATAGATTATTGACTGCAGCTGTTACAGTGCAGCCTAAATAGTAACTCTGGTATGAGTAATATCCTGACACAATTCTTTCACTGTTATGAATTTTCTAACACACAAAATGAAACTCACTATCCATATGCCCGATTTATTGGGTGAAGGGGCTTGCAGCACATTTGCATGTATTCCCAGAAGTGTGTATTATATACCTTGAGTCAAGTTGTTAGACTCGTGGTATGTTGTTGCGAGCATAATTGCTGTTGCTAATCTAAACAGCCAGCTTATACAGCAACAGTGGTGAAGCACAGATTTGCTGTAGAGCTCCAAATGTTCCATTAATCACAGGAGTTTCACTGATCTCCTGACAAAAGGTTATGTATTTTCTTTAAAAATCTGCTGGTGCAGCTTTATACTATTTAATGCAAAACAACTGAAGTCATATTTGATTAAACATTGTTGGAAATAGCTATGAGGGCTGGAGTTTACTTCATAGTCACAAGAGTAAAACTTGAAAGGTTTATGGACACCTAAGATTACACTACAGCTTTATATTTCCTTATCCTTGATCTCTGCCATGTGTTACTGTTTTATGTCTTAATAAAATGAAACCATTTCATTGACACAAAGATGTAAGTACAATAAATTACTTTGGTTGCGGACAGTAAGAGAAGTTATTGGAATATCATTTTTACAGGCTAATCCCACATGGTTTGCAGAAGAATAAAACTGTACAATATTACAACTTAACAATTCTAAAACAGCCAGATAATATTTAGCATTAAAGTCAGGCACCTTGAGATGGTCAAGCTTTTCATGTGCAGTGTGTTGGTGTCCCAGATCACTCTGAGCTGATGGTGTCACTGAAAATCACAGTCCGAATCAACTTTCTTGGTGAGCAAGGTTCTGTCTGATCATGGTTGATGGGCTGTTGAATCTCAATATACTTGGAAACTGCACTTTTGAAATCTCTCTGGTCTGTGTTTTGTTCTTCTAAATTGTAAGAGTAAGTGTAAATCTTTCTGTGGCCAAAGTGCTAAGAAATTCAATCCCAGTTGTATAGGGCAATGCCCTTCATCACTGCACCATCAAAGCTTGCAAGGTCAGTGGTTGGCCACCTGATTGACATGGGGCACGCAGCCACCTCTAACTCCTATTTCTCCTCATGCCTGGAAACTTAATGCTTTGCAACGATTCAGAATGGGGAGATTCTCTCTCACTGCCACTGCGAACCAGAGTTCCCTTTAAGGTATGCCCTTGTTCAAGGTGCAACAGTCCATCAAGTGCCATATGCTTAAATTATTACGTCTGTGCACCTCCTGATGGTGTACTGAGGACTATTGCCAAACTAACCCATGAGTAAAGAGCTGATGGACTCTCCCATAACAGGAAATTACGAAGTGAGAGCTAGACCTCACTGTGAGTGAGGGTTTGTGGGAAGTGCCACAAAGAGGAAGGAAACGAATCAGCAACTGAGAGAGTATACAAGTGGGAGTGTCGGGGACTGTCGAATGCACACCTGAAATGAAATCTTTGCTCGCATTCCCCCGATTGTTAGTCGAACTGATCTCAAATTCTGGTTTCTCTCTCCAACTCTTTCGGTCTCTGGCTCTACTACAGTGTGCAGCAATGAAATCTGTGCTCACCCAGCACTTGTTTCCTCAGTAATCTCATTTGCTGCTTCCTTCCAAAACCCTCATACTCAACATTTCAGTCCCTGACACTCCCGCTTATAGACCCTCTCAATCCCCAACTCGTTTCCTTCGTCTTTGTGCCCCTTCCCACAAAACCCCACTCACAGCGAGCATTAAGAAGAGTGAGACAGCAAGCTGAAAGATCAGGGGGAGAGGTGGCAAACTGGAAAGGAGCCATGAGTGCAAGTGTTGGTGAGTTGGAGCATCGGTAGGAGGGCATGAAAAGGAGGGGAGCAAGAGAGTTGGGTGAGGGAAATGGTGAGACAGAAAAGGAGGCAGCAGTTGTAGGTATGTTCAAAGAGCCAAGTTATTAAGAGTTGGTGAGCTATTATGATATTTTGTTATTAAGAAATAATGAGACAATTTCAGGGATGGAAAAGAAAAGGATTAAAAAAAGGAAGCCTTGCAATTATGTACTTCTTTACAACCCACAAAGTCCTAAAGCTTTACCAGTTGTGAAGTACTTTTGAAGTGTAGTCACGGCTGTAAAACAGAAAAGGACATAGCCAATTTATGCACAACATTCTACCACAAACTTCAATATAATGACTAGATAATCTGTGTATTTTAGTGATATTGATTGATGGTGTAGAAATTGAACACACAAACCTTTGGCTTGGAGCCAGAAGTGCTACAAACGAGTCAAGTCTAATACAAATGGATATAAAAGGTCCCATAGCACTTTCTGAAGAGAACAGGGCACTTTCTTGCAACTTGACCGACTCTACCAAATCTGCCTGAAAAGAAAAATTGCAGTGTGTTGCTACGTAAGCAAATGTGGACATTCCACAACGATTACACTTCAGAAGCATTATCTGCAGTAAAGTGTTTGAAGACATCCTGAGGGAATGGAAAGGCACTATGGAAAAGCAAGTTATTTCTTCAAAAAACTTTAAATTGACAATTATAGTTCATTAGTCTTTGATTCCATGCATATCTTGTCATCACTGCATGGTTGTGAAAATCAGTGCTGTACATGCACGCAGTAAATACAATGAACATTTACGATGAAGAAAGCATAAGGTTAGGAGGCCACATATGAGTATGTCTTACCTTGAAAATGATTTTTTGAGATCAATAGTAACAACAACGATTTGTGATGGATGATTTATTTGCTTATCCTGCCGGACTGCAATAAGAATAGGTTGCTGTACTGTGTGCACTAAATAATACTTGTCTATTAATTGATAATTTCTTTATTGTGTTCCCAGTTTAGTGACCCTGTCCACGAGCTGCTGCTGGAAGTTATTACCTGGGTCGGAATCCTGATATCACTTGTCTGTCTCCTGATCTGCATCTTCACCTTTTGTTTCTTTCATGGACTTCAGAGTGATCGAAACACTATTCACAAAAACCTTTGCATCAGCCTCTTTGTGGCCGAGTTGCTTTTCCTAATTGGAATCAATCGTACAGATCAACCGGTGAGCATGTCTAGTTTTATAGTTAAAGACCTAATAGACTTAACTAAAATGGCAATCACATTGAGTCCTTTAACTTTAAAGAAAATCCCGTGCAATTGTTTCTTTCACCATGTAAAGGTGCCAGTGTTGGACTGGGGTGGACAAGGTCAGAAGTCACATGACTCCAACAGATTTATTTGAAATTGCAAACTTTTGGAGCACAGCCCCTTCGTCACCTGTTGAAGTTATGTGACTTCTGACCTTGTAGTTTCTTTCACTCATATCTGAGGACAAATTGGCTTTTTCCAAATGATGAGCCACTGATATCTCAACTAAATTGTTCTGCACGTGAGAACTTTGAGAATGAGAGCAAGATATTCTGTCTCTGAGGATCATTGCAGCCAAGGCTGATCATTGGGGCCAACTACTGAAAAATTTAAAGATTGAAGAACCTTAAAGAACCCTTATCAATCAAGTTTTGTCTCTCATGCATTGAGCCATTGCCATCAATTGCCTTTACTATCAATGTGATTAAGATTAACAAACTCTCAATAGCCCTGGGACTGAGCTCTCAAAATGTATTTGGCAAGTGCTTGAAAGATCTTTTTTTCCCTGTTTTTCCACCATGTGAAAAATGCTATACCGATTTTGTGAGGATGACAGGCAATCTTTATAGAACTATTGACACCAGCTTGAATCTGCATCATCATTCACTATACTGGAAACTCTGTGAATGCTAGGCCTCTGCCTCAGATCAGCTGTCCTCATACCAACCATCATCAATTTAACATTTATAGGAATGTTTCATTCTGTCAAAGGTTATGGACACTCATTCATTCACTTTCTTAAAGGACTACGTGTAAACAACTTTAACAGTTTCAGGTTTAAGATATTTCCGTGGATGAATACAATTTGAAATATGGTGAGACTTTGCTCACTATCAACTTTGAAGCTGCTCTATTTAATTGAAAAAGTTAAAATGCAGAGACAAAGTTTGTTCCACATAATTGATTCTGTCTTCTCTCCTCTAAAGCTTAAAAAATAATAAACCGTGTGCATTTTTGTCATAGTCGTTTTGAGCATTCTGTTTCTTTCAGATGACTTAAAATGATAGAAACTATGCTACTAAACTTAAATATTAGTTCTGATGCAAGGACGACACTTTCTCAATCTTTATTCCTAAACTGTTTGCCCAGTCTAGTGCTTTGACCCCAGTCAGATTATTTGGTCAGTGTTGATTTCTGTCATGTTGCGATTTACCAGTGACATGTAAATAAAACTTCCAATTTCCCCTCAAAGTGACAATTTTGAGAGGATTTCTTCTGCTGGTCCATGCCATAATCTATTAGGTCTCACTTTTCTCAGCTAAAACTACTCTAGTACCATCCATTACAATACACTAAAAATTGGCCCCGCACCCATCCATCTTTGTTTTTTTTATTAAGAAAGGAGTTTAAGGAACTCATGTAATCACTACAAATCGGTACCATTGTCTGTTGGATCTTTTCCTTCTCCTTGCTCACCATGCCAAAGAAAGGATTTTCAGGTCTATTGTGAAAGGGTGGGGAATGACACTGTGTGACTTCACTCTTGAAGAGAGATGGCGCAGACAGAGTGGGCTGAATAACTTTCTTCTGTGTTGGAATCATTCAATGATTCTATTCGATTATTCACACCCTAGATTGCTTCCTGCTCCAGCCCTAGCCAAACTTCCCTATCTTTCTAATTTCTCTCCTAGCAACCTAAGTATTGTATCAGAGCCCGTCACATCCAGGAAAGTCACCTCTTGTTCCCTTGACTACATTACTGCTAAAGTCCTGGTCATGCAACTTCCCTGCCTGTCAGTTTTGCAGGCTGCAAAACACCTATCATTACTGTACCTCAATGAAACCCACTCTTGACTCCTTACAAGCTGTCCCATCTTCAAGCTCTCTTCTGTCTGTGAAGTATTGTTACCTCTCAAATATGTGCCCTTCCTTCCCATAATAAAAAATTCATTGTAATTTGAAGTCAGCGCACACTGTTTGTGGGGTACGATTCTGCATTAGGGGCTTAATTGACATGAAAGAAGATGGTTCTCGTTGCCGAAAACGTCGCAGTGCCTGTTCATTGTTGCAAGAATTCCTCAGGGTAGTTTCCTAGGCCCAACCATCAGCTGCTTCATCACTGAACTTTCCTCCACTCTATCAGAAGTAGACATGTTTACTGGTGACCACAGAATCTTCAGCCCTACTTGCAACTCCTCAGATACTGAAGTAAAGCATGCCCACTTGCAACAAGATGTGAACAGCATTCAGACTCGGGCTACTAAGTGACAAGTGACATGTGGGTCACACAATTGTCAGGCAAAGACTGTCTCCAACAGGAGAGAATCATCTTGATGTTCAACAGCATCATCATTGCTGAATCCACCACCGTCAATAAACTGGCAGTCACTATTGACCAGAAACTTAGTTAGACCAGCTACATAAATACTGTGGCTTCAAGAACAGGTCAGATGCTGGAGATTCAACGGTAAGTAACTCACCTCCTGACTCCCCGAATGCCTGATCACCATTTACAGGGCGGCACGGTGGCTCAGTGGTTAGCAATGCTGTCTCACAGTGCCAGGGACCCGGGTTCGATTCCAGCCTTGAGCAACTTTCTGTGTGGAGTTTGCACATTCTCCCCGTGTCTGTGTGGGTTTCCTCCGGGTGCTCCGGTTCCCTCCTACAGTCCAAAGATGTGCAGGCTAGGTGGATTGGTCGTACTTAATTGCCCATAGTGTTCAGGGATGTATAGCTTAGGTGGGTTATAGGGGCATGGGTCTGGGTGGGATGCTCTAAGGGTCGGTGTGGAGTTGTTGGGCCGAAGGGCCTGTTTCCACACTGTAGGGATTCTATGAAATCAGGAGGGTGACAAAATATTGTCCACTTTACCTGGATGAGCACAGCTCCAATAACAGTGAAAAAACTTAACACCATTCAAAACAAAGCAAGCCACTTGATCAGCATCCCATCCAGAACCACAAATGTATGCATCTCACCAAAACTCCTTCAACACTTTCCAAACCCAGAACCTCAGGCACCTGAAAGGATAAGGACAGTGGATGCCTGGGATTACCATCACCTGCAAATTGCCCTCCATGTCACTCACCATCCTGAATTGGAACAATTACCATCACTCCTTATTTGTCACTGTATCAAATCCTTGAACTCTGTCCCTTCCTAATTGCAAAGTGATTCAACCTACACCACATGGACAGATGTAATTTGAGAAGGCATTCAACAGAACCTTCTCAAAGGCAGTTAGGCATATTGTATCTTGCCAGGAACAATCACATCCCTAGAACATAATTTAAACAATTCCCTATTTGAATCATTCCAATTAGATTGCCGTCCAGCTTTAGCTCCAAAACAACCTTAACTGAATTTCCAAACCATGGTGACTTGGATTTTACCATAGAGTTTGGACATGGACACAGTACAGATGTCTTTCCTGCTTTGTCCAGTTTAGTGGAGCTGTCACCCCAGAGAATAGGCAGTGACAAATTTTCCATTGAGAAGCAAAATCTTGGCCCCAAATCCAGCGGGGACCAACTTTAGCACTAGTAAGCTAGTGATAGGAGTATACCATTCAGTGCTTGAATCAGTTCCATCTTTCGTAGCTGATCTGCAATTCAACTCCATAAATGCATCTTTGTCTCATGTTCCATAAAGCATTTGATTTTTGTTAACCAGTCTTAATTTAAAACAAACAATTTGCCTTAATTCAAGAAGGGGCTTTCAAAGTTTGTACAAGAAAATGTTTCATAATCTCAGTCCAGAAAGGCCTAGCCCAAATTTTAGTAGACACCGCCCTCTATACTTGTGCAACCCAACCATTGGTGATAGTTTCTCTTTATCTTCTTTTGTACCAATTTATGCCTTATTTGTGCAAAGTGAATGTGACAGAACATAGAAGGGTTAATTTCCAACTTCACTGACTGGGAAGAAACCCAGTGAACCTGATTTTCTGTTTTGTTTCAGGAGTTGTTTTTGATTTCTCGGAGAAGTAAATTGTTGGGTACTACATCAACCGGTGGGTGCTCAGCTTCAGGTTATTGACCCATTGAAGAGATTGAAAATTACATCACATAATACTCAGTGATTGTAACTATAAGTGTCTTACCTGCTCCACTTTTGAACCACTTACACCTCTTTTATTCCTCTCCTTCATATACACTACTGCCATATATTAGGTAAAGTTATGGTCTGAAATCATTTGTTACTAATCAATAATTAAGCTATTTACAAAGTTTTGCATTCTGTAATCCTCATTTCACTGAACACTTTCAGATGAGCTAACTTATGTACTTTAACTAAGATTTAACTTGTTCAGCATCATTTTGTCCTCTTTTGTCAAACATTTCTAACTTGTTTTTGACAAATAGGATCGCTCAGAGTAGGTATGATTAAAATGTAGCCGCTCCTTCCCTCCAATCCAGATTACTGTTTTTGTAAAGCATTGTGAACAGCAGGATTTGTTCCTATAATTCTTCAGCAGTTTTCAACTGTCTACTTAGCAGTCAAATTGGTGCTTAAAGGATTGATTGATGGTCCATTTACGCTAGTGTTTGTGATGCATCCTGTTGGTTTTTTTGGTGGTTGACTGTGTTTAAGTGTTTTAAGTCAAAACAACCAAGTCTATAAAGTTTAATGATTCCAGGAATGACTGATGGATTTTGGAAAGCTGGATGTGAAGTGAGTCAAAACCCACTGAGAAATCTTTATAGTGACATTTGAGGGTCATGTGTTGAGTCGTTATATTTGTTAAAATTCCATAAGCATTCCCTTGCTGAAAGCTAGTCAATTAACATTGTTTTTGTTATGTTAGACAAAGGCTTTCTGATTAAAAGAAGATACTCGATGCTGGTGGAGAAAGAAGAATACAACAATTGATCTTTAATGGACAAAGCCCTTGTCTGCCAATGTATTCCCTTAAACACCACTTCCTATGTTTCTCACCCGAGAAAATTTCTCTTGCATCATTGTTACTCCACGCCTTCTCAGGCACAGGGGGGAAAGAAAATATTTTAACCAAAAACAAAAATCAGTGGCCCTCCGTAGAACTCATGGAGATTTTTGAGTTGGTTACGTACTCAGTAACCAAGATAAAGGAAACACTTGTCCTAAACTTCTGCCACCATTGAATGTGCAAATTAGCTGCCTGTAAGGGACTTTATCACATGTAACCTCAGCTAGTCATTCAGAAGAAATTGTGATAATTGTAATATCTGACGTCAACGAAGACTGTAAAAGTTTAGGAGTAAAAGAATCATGTCGCTCATCTATCTGTTTGTTTCTTGCAGATTGCTTGTGCGGTATTTGCTGCTTTGCTTCACTTCTTTTTCCTGGCTGCATTCACATGGATGTTCCTGGAGGGTGTTCAGCTCTACATTATGTTAGTGGAGGTCTTTGAAAGTGAGCACTCCCGCAAAAAATACTTTTATCTGGTTGGATATGGTGTACCTGCACTTATTGTCGCTGTCTCAGCTGCTGTGGATTACCGGAGTTATGGGACAACAACAGCGTGAGTTTCCAGTTTGCTTTGAAAATCCCTTACCAGACACACTGATTACTTCTGGCGTATTGATGAATTTATAAACATGGGCTCCCAGTAGTTTGGTTTGAATAATTTAATGACCTTTTATCACACCACAGCTACAGATTTGCACGAAGAATACAGATGGAGGTGAATACATCGAGATGGGTCATTTTCAGGTTGTCATTTGTCAGTAAAGAACTTCATTTTGGCAAAACTTCTCACCCTTCATACACCAGGATAGTTAGTCATTTTCAGCAATCGGTCATTTTGTTGAAAAATGGGAGCAGGACTAAGTCTGCAAACTTCTGAATCCCACTATTAGTGTGAAATATGTGTCGCTGGCTTGCATTGTGTGGGAAATGGTTTCCCGATGTGATTTTTCACCTGGCCAGCCAAGTAATGGCCAGGCTCACCACTCAATTAAAACTCAATTGAAGCTGAAGGGCCAATCAGAGGACTTTCCACTTGAATAGCAGCCTGTGATGGCAGGTGAATAACAGTGCTGCGTAATTGAGTTCTCACTGTGACATTTTCAAAGATAGTTTTTTTCGTCAGGTCACCACTACAGGCTGTGGAGATGGGGTCCTCTAGAGGATGACTTCTGGCTGCTGTGTCACCTGCCCAGGCAGACAGAAAGGACCCCTAGGTCTCCCTGGATCACTGGCCCTTGTTATTCCACTGGGAAGTGTGACAAAATGTGCCTTTAAGAGGGATTTGTTCTGTCCTGTTTCTCTTGAAGAAAGATGTTGTGAACCTGGTGTCGAGGTGTCTGCTCCATAGAAAGCAGAATAAACAGCTTTGGGGTTTATTTTAAATTAGATAAAAGAAGCATGAGTGAGTGAAGCCAGGCTCTCACAGACCCAGCGTTTTAGTTTTTCCTTGTAATTGTTGAAAATGGGGTTATTGGACTTGAAGCTGCTAGATATAGCTCTCTCTCTGCTGCAAAAGCTTGAGTTCTCACTCTGCTTCTAGATTTATTCTGTCGGTGTTTCCTTTCTCTCGGACTGAAGGAGATAGCAAGTGAGGGAAATCTGTTTTGTTGAATTTGCCTTTGCCAAGGGTGTGTTTATTGGATGCTGCTATACTGGAATAGTTGATGAGTAGGAATTAAACAATATTTTGTTAAGCGTTTCAATAGTAAAGTTATACCACTTCTTTTCTTTTTGTTTATATTTTAACTGTAGTGTAAAAATAAAGTGTGTTTTGTTTAAAGACTAGTAGTTTGACCAACCAAATCACATCTGGAACACAGCACCTTACACTTGCCTTTAAACAAAATAAAGGTTAGGATCTAGTTTATCTCCTTGATTTTTTTTTGAGGGTGTTTGGTCTGGTCCATAACAGAAGCTTCCTCCACACTTTGTTGAAACAAATGAAGTCTTCTGTCCATGTTTCTGCAATTCCTCATCAGTAATAGCATGTTTAAGCAATTTTTATGTAGCTAAGTTTATGGGATTGATAATTAATTTTCATTCTTATTTTGAACGCACGTCCAGACCCTTCTTTTTTTTTAAAGTTTGTAATTGTATTCAGATGGACTTCTCAAATCCATTCTGTTCATTTATCTGACTGCCATACATGCAGGAAGCTGCAAATTGACTGACTGAAAAACACCAGCCATCTTGACCACAACCCACACGCCTCCCACTGCCTCTAACCATTACCTGTATTACTGCCAATATTACCTCCCTATGCTCCCCTACTTGCCCTCTCCCCCTGTGAGGGGAAAAGTAAGCCTGAGAATAGAATAGGGCGAGGAAATTGACAGCCTAGCCACCAGACCTGCTTCTACATCTCGCTAATCCTGGCCCCATCAGGCTCTGAACTTCAAGCTCCTGATGTGCTAAAGTAAAAGCAGCTGGTTAAAGTACCATTGCATAATCAAAATTACTAGACAAGCCTCTGAATAACTGTACTACTGTAAAAATTTTATTCGTGCAAAAGAAAATATGTTTTGTGAATGAAAACAGAAGAAGTTGATAGAAATATTTGCGCAAGAAAAATCTTTTAATAGACATTCTTTTCTACTTTTCATTTAAAACCTGTTGCATCTCTTAAGTTTTCCCAGCTCTCATGAAAGGTTGTTGACTGGTAATATTAATCCTCTTTCTTCCTCCATAGAGGCTGCCTATCCTGTTGAGTATTTCTGGCATGTTCTGTTTTTATTTCAGATTTTGAATATCTGCAGTACTCCGCCTGTGTGCACATAATGCCAACTATCACATCCTTCTTTGGAATGCTTTGTTAAAACAAGTGAAGTCTTCTGCCCATGTTTCTGCAATTCCTCATCAATAACAGCACATTTAAGCAATTTTTATGTGGCTAAGTTTATGGGATTGATAATTAATTTTCATTCTTATTTTGAACGCACATCCAGACCCTTTTTTTTTAAAGTTTGTAATTCTATTCAGTTGGACTTGTCAAATCCATTCTATCCATTTATCACATAAATGTAACTGAACGAAGAAGGCAATTTTCAAGAGAGCTCCAAATTTGATCCTGCTGAATGTAATGGAAATTAGGTGATTAATAATTTAGTTAAAGGTCATATATCTGTCTGAGCTCTCCACAATATTTTAAAGCCAGGAATTATTCCTGCTTTTAATAGGACATAGTTTTAACAACCTTAGAGCCTAATCACCACAGCTCATCAAAGTTCAAACCATGCTCTTCAGTTTATTTTGGATCAGGTTTTACTCGGCCAAAGCTAAGATCTAGTCCCGTTCAATAAATGATTGACAGGTTGTAGTTAATGGGGAGGAGAAAGCAGCTTAAAGCTCGAAAATGCAATGGCTATGTTAAGTTTTTATTTCCCTGTGATGATTATCTGACAGCTGAAGAAAGTGCTAGCACACATGTGCTGTCATCAAGTCTTGTGCCATTTCTCTGCTTGCTTTTCCGAGAGTTAATTATCTTCTTCCATCAATTGTGCTGTCAAAAAATGTGCCCATAATTCAACATTTAAATGAACAATGGTGTAATAATTCCTGGCTCTCAGCAGCTTATTTTGCAGAGTACATTCCTCTCTGTCAGTCCACTGCTGTTGATGTATGTCCTGCACTCAGACCTTGAATGCTGTCCCTTGCGTTTCATTACAGATGTTGGTTGAGGCTCGACACCTACTTCATTTGGAGCTTTATAGGTCCTGCAACCTTGATTATTATGGTAAGTGCTGCTAATTAACACAACACCTTCAAGGGCACAAAGCAGACTTTCACTGGACCTTCGCTGTACGCCCTTAATTTATAGGCATTCATTTTAAAAATAAATAATCCTCTCTGACCAGTTAGCCACAGTGAGCAATTATAGGGCTTTAGTATGAACAAGAATATGATTGTTATTTCTGTAGCTATAGGTCCATAAAGAATAACTGTGATGAAATAGCCAATTAAGAAATATAAAAAAGGGTGTTTTAACATTTAGTACCTCCAATTTATGAAAATATATCATAGTATTGTTCATTATAATCTCCGATTACCTTGACCTTAAGTAGACTCTTCAAATTTGTTTTGCTCCTAATTATAGCTGTGCAATTTTTTAATGATGATGCCAATTCTGACTCATGCAGAATTTCTGAAAATTGCTGCTGAAGTTGTCAGTGAACATCTTGTTCTGTAGTGGTGATTCTCCTAATCTACTACAACTGGATACTGCAAAAACAGTTCACCAGAAATCTGGAAATCGCAACAGACCATTGGAATTCTCAATACATTGTGCATCAATGCATGTAGATTCATTCAAATTTGTGATCTGCGATAGAGGAATGGCACTGATTTTTAATTTTCAATATTCTCATTGAAGAAGAAAAAACTCCCAAGGGAAAGTGATCTTACCATGATGGCGATTATTGTTGTAGAAAATTGAAAGGAATAGTAGAGCATGAGGAACCCTAAAAGAGATGACATTTTAAAATTACGAAAAACGAAACCTCATTTTGTTTTATTTCTTAAATTTGCAGTTAAATGTGATATTTCTTGGGATTGCTCTTTACAAGATGTTCCATCATACAACTGTGTTGAAGCCAGAATCTAGCTGTTTGGACAATATCAAGTAAGTTACTACCATCAACTTCTATGAACATTTTCTTCTTTAAGAAAGTTGTTAATTTAAAATCCAGAAATGAGTAGGTAGTTCCCAGATTTTTGCCTGCTTTTGTGTTACTTAACAATTGCACAATGCATTATCCTTTGAACTTTGTTCAATAACTAGAAAGGATTGTGTAATGTTAAGATGTTAGTTGCCACCGATGTGAAACCTATCTCGCTGTTGATCTAGTATGGATGCTGCTATTGCACTTTATCACCTTGGCACACAATTCCTTGAATTGATAATGGAATTTGTGAAACAGCCGGAACTGTGTTCAAACTCTTAAACATGCTAAGTAACAGTCAACCAGCTATCTATTCCTCAGCTGCAATGTCACCACAGGTTCCCTTTTCAGGCAGGGTTATAAATGGGGTGACTTGAAAGATAGTCAACATCATATCCATTTGAACATTTCTTTTCCTTCTGAATTTTGAACCAGCATCTATTTTCTGTCACAAGTCATTTAGTCTGATATGCATCCCCTCGTCTTTATTTTCACTTCCTCTGGCCACTCTGTCAAAACTAGTTATATTTCTTACGTGTAAAAGACCTTGCATGATTTCCATGCCCCATGCACACACTGTGAAAAAGATTGTGTTTCAGTTCACTAGATTGTCATTTGAGAATCTGATCAGCACTGCAATCTCAACACATTGCTCTAGGAAGCAAGCAGTTTTGATGAATTTAAAGGGACAAAATGCTAGATTCTGTGGGGTGTTTTCTTTGCAACAGGATTTTATGCAGGTAGCAGACTGCCAGGTGGATGTTTTGATATTCAAGCACACCTTCAGGGCAGGTTAGTGTGACAGCCCTGCAAGTAAATTGTTTTGTTTTTGTTTATAGTGGTTGTGAGTCTTTGTTGTAACTTTTTTTGTTTTGACTTGGAAGATTCCTGTGATCTTAATTATTTTCACACCAGAGACTTTCAACATTCTAGCACAATATTAAATTCATCAGTGTATGATTCTGCTCCCTCCATACCCCAACCCCCACCCATACCTGAAGAATGGCCACTTATTTTCTGCTCAGCTGGAAAAATTTAAAATTTCAAAATTATGTAAAAAAATGTTTTTTTTAGGCAAACTTAATCTTTCTTTCCCCAACACTATCGCCAGCATCTTGTGTAGTGATTGTAATGAGGTCAGCCAAGTGGACCTTATAGAATATGAGTTCCCTGATTGAGGCTGTTAATCTCATCCAATCAGGGAGCCCTGGCTGACAGATATAAGTAGGAGTGTCAGAGGTTCTGTTCGCTCTGAGAGCTGGCTCTGAGGAAGTCAGACCAGTGTCAAATACTATGCACGTGTAAATAATGGGTGATTTGATGCTGGGATGCTGGCCTCTGAAGTTATTTCACTTACATTGGGAGTGTTTGCTTCCAATTAAATATCCAACTAAAATGTTTTTGAAAGAGCAGCTAAACAGAATTTTCTACTGTCTCTGAACAGCCACAATTATTTGTGTTTTTCTTTAAATCTGATATTGGCACTTTGATGAAACAGTGTTTATTTCCCAAATGCAAGTATCTGATGATTAGCACATACTATCCTCAAACATGAATCAGTATTTCACTAAAGTCTGATCACCACCTATAAGACATAAGACGTGAGTATGATCGAATACTCTCCATTTAACTGAATATAGCTCCAATAGCACTCAAAAAAACTCTACACTATCTAGGATAAAGCAGCCTGCTTGACTGGCACCCCAATCACCACCTTCAATATTCACTCCCTTCACCAATGACACACAATAAAGTGTGTGTGAGATGCACTTTAGCAACGCATAAAACTTCCTTTAACAGTATTTTCGAAACTTATGACCCATCACCTTGAAAGGCAATTGCATAGAAGCACCACAATCTGCGCGTTCCCCTCCACACTGAACAGCAACCTTTCTTGGAAATGTATCATCTTTCTTTTACTGTCACTGGGTTAAAACTCAGGAACCTGCTTCCTAATAGCCTCGTGGGTATATTGTCATTACATAGACTGCAGCAGTTAAAGGAGGTGGCTCTTCTTTCCATCAATACTTACATCCTATGAGCATGATACATATAACATGTTGTACACCAATAGTAAGAAGTACGGAAGAAAGCAAGAGTACGGAATATACTCTGGGTGGAGGACTTCGGTGTACATCACCAAGGTTAGCTCATTAGAACCACTTCTTGCTGATTGACTAAGTCCTGAGATTGCAGATTTATGAGGGGAAAAAATACTTGATCTTACCCTTGTCAAACTACTTGTCTCAAATGCATCTGCCCAGATAATGTTTTTGTGATGTTAATTGAGGAACAAGTATTGGTCAAGACACTATGGACAGCCCTTCTCATCTTCCTCAAAATAGTGCTGTCAGCTGTTTCACATCTGCCTGAGGAACTAGTCAGTCATCAGTTTAATGACTCGTATGAAATAAAGCATCTCCAGCATTGCAGCACTTCTTTATTGCCTCAAGTGTCAACTGCTACTTTTCTACTCAAGCTGTGGAGTAGGACTTGAATGCAAAATCTTGTGACTGAGCTGCAAGTGTTAGCAACCCAATAATGGCTGACACAAAAGGCTGAAATAGTCACAACCATCTTGAGCCATATATACTGAGAGGCTGATCCATATAAGCCTCCTCCTGATATCTCCACCATCACAGGAACCAGTCTTTAGGTAATTCATTTCGTATCAAGAAATGGCTGGCCACAAAGGCTACAGTCTTCACAACATAAAGAGTTACACCTCTAGCTTAATTATTTTAGTAGATCCTCACTATTCGTATTTACCCAACAAATTTTAACAATTCTCCAGCTATGTGCACTAACAGCAGAATAAGTCCAATCAGGTGAATAACGGCCATATCAGCCCTGTCGATTATCAGCAAATCATGAAAGGTGTTATCAACAGCGCTTTAAGATGGCCCCTTACTCATCAATAATGTGCTCAGCAATGCTCAGTTTGTGTTCTACCAGGCCTACTGTACCCCAGATTGTCCAATGATGGACAGAAGAGCTGAAATTCAGTGGTGAGATGACAGTGGATTCCCATGAGAATGAAGGCAGCATTTGACTAAGTGTGACATCTAGGGTAAAGTCGATGAGAATTGAGGGGATAAGTCATACCTAGCCGAAAAAAAATTGGTTGAGAGTGTTGTGTGCCAATTATTTCAGGGTATCACTGCTGGAGTCCTTGGTCCAACTATTCTTCAGCTGTCTGCATCTGTTGTAGACTAATCAATAAAGATTGATTTGTTGTTATAACAAGTCATCCATTCCGGTGCCACTGTATCGAGTGACTACCAGGAATTTATAAGATCATCCTTTGTCTTTTGTTATCTTGCAATTAATGTGCTCCTTCCCATAAAGAGAAAGGATCCAAAATGTGAAACCATATTTGGGTTGTATTCTGGGAAACGTAATGAGACGTCTCGCATTCTGCTGTCATACCTTGAAGAGAAGTCATGTCTGAGCTTTAAATAGGGAGCAGAATGTTTTGGATGGTGGAGTTTTTCATCCTCCCCCACCCGGAGAGTGGATAGGGAACAAATCACCAGTGATCACAGTAGACCCAAAATCATTTAACATTCTCCTGATGCTAATAAGCTGGAGATGGAATGGTCGCCCCACTCCCTCCCCACCCACCCCACTCAGATGGAACTCCCACCTCAGAGAGCTGTTGTCAAAACGAATTGGGTACCAGCTCAATAATGTCGGTAACAGCAAGACTGGGCTTATAAGCAGATCCCAGATTCTTAAGTCCCAGAGTGCAGCACCAGGTATGTGAAGGATCTCACATTGAGGAGGAGAAGTGAAACCTGGTGGAGTGAGGGGTCTCACCTTTCCTCCTTACTGCAAGATCCTCAACAGTACCTAGCTACTCAGCTGGCTGTAACTTGATTAGTCACGGCCAACTGTCCTTCCTCTAAGTTGAAGTCCTACTCACTTCGAGTAGTGTAGCCGCATGTTGAAGAAAACCACAAGAGACGCACTCACCCACCGCCCTTTTTTGTGCTTGAGGCCTGAGCAGGCACTGCTTCCACTCCTGCTAGTAGTTGTATAGTTAAAGACCTCTGACTGAAGCGGTGTGAGGGTGGGACCCTAGGTTTTGATGGGAGGACCACCCAGAGAACTTTATGGGCATTCACACCAGGGCACCCACTGGTAGTACATCATAAAATTCTGCCGAGGGTTTCTGCTAATGTTACGCTGAAGATGAGTAGAAATAAACTTTCATATCTGTCAAAATATACAAATGATGCTGACAATGTGTTGCTGAATTACAAAACAGTAGGCAAGCCTGTTAAAGATTACATAGTGAGCCGTAGGGATGATTTTTGACAGTGTTTAATCAGAGTTGAATGTTCTTCTCTATTAACATGACATCCAGCTTCAGGGAACTTTGGGTTCTGTTCTAAATTTTTATAGAAATTATAATTAACTTGTGTATGTTCTCGTGAATATGGTGGTGTTTTACTATCAGCATAAAACTCTCAAAGGTCAATCAAATTTTGCAAAAACTCCCCAATCAGTAGGACAACCTCACTGGAATTTGGTTTACTGCACTATGCATTGATATATTATTCCATTCAGTCATCTTTTAATCTTAAAATGCCAAAAAAATTCAGTAATTAATTTGAGTCCTTCTTTCTAAAGGACTTTGAATATCTTTCCATGCCTCAACCTTATACCCCTGTAAAACTAAATTAATCATTGCCTTTACATTAACAGCCAGCTCTTGTAAGTTGCAAAAAATCAGTGATGCATGACCTGTACTTTCTATCAAACAAACTGTACCACTGAGTGCTGAATATATCTGCACATGCATGACAAACGCATTAAGATATTTACTATACATCAGCAATGCTTTTGTTTTAGTGCATCTCTTTTTGGTTGATGGCTTTTGTCTGAATCAGTAAGAAATGCATTGTTTCCCATTTGCAATTTCTCAGTGTCATGTATTTTCAGGTCATTATATCTGATTGCACCATGTGATGAAGTGGTAGTGTCCCTGCATCTGAGTCAGGAGGTGTGGGCTCAAGTTCCATCTGCTCTAGAAATGTGTAGTAACATCTCTGAGTATGATGATTAGAAAATATCTGGAATTTGCACCGTGGTAACAAACCATTCAAGCTTCTCAGAGTGTGTTGGTGGTTCCCTTGAGAATGAGCAATAATTCTCATGCCATGTCTCCGTTTTATGCATATATCTGTTTCTCCATTCACAACCCACATTAGGTATTTTTAAGTGTAGATATGGGCCAGAATCTTGTCACAGTGGTGAGTGCCACAACAGTGCAGACTTAAAGTGAGTAGGCCTTCAACTTGGAGGAACGACAGTTGGCCGTGAGTAATCAAGTTACAGCCAGCCAGTTAGCTAGGTACAGTCGAGTGGCTCAACCAGTTGTATTCATGAGATATGCAGGAAATCCATTGTTACCTCCTGGGGTCAAGAGTCTGGGTGCCAGATATAAATGACACCCAGACATGCATCGATTCTCTGAAAGCCAGCACCATAATTGTGACTGTCTGAGTGGAGGATTTTGAGTTGGAACTACTGCCACCTATTCCCCATCTGCCACACTTGGATCCCAAGAGCTACTGATATACTCCCTCCCTCCCTCACACAAGTAGTCATGCTCTGACCTCCCTGGATAGCTGCGACCTGACTGCGACGCAACCCTCCAACCTCCTCTCCCCGGTCTAACAAAGTTCCTTATTCCAACAGAGCAACTTCTCTTCATTTTGAATTCACTGGGAAAACAACTTTTGTTCCGTTGCATGCCACCTTTAACCAGTCATGAATCTGAAGGCATGCATTTCTTGTTTGCTGCTGACTTGATTGCAAAGCTAGTTTAATCTGGCGATGATGCCATTTGATGAATATGCATGACATGTTAATGCATTAAACATAGCTTCTCAGTTAACGCTGTCAGGAACCACATTTGGCCTTTAATCTGCTGCCAACTTAATTCGCAACTTGCATCCCACCATTAGAAAGTTGACATTTCACCTCCTGTAGAATTAAGTGCCTCCCTGCCTCCGTTGCTTATTGCTCACCAGAAATTTCAATAGATTCCATCCATGATCTCTGCTTCAGTCATTAGATCAAGTGATTCATTTCACAGTCTCCAATTCTCCAGCTCTGCCTTTAAGATTCCTGCCATTTAATCATGTATTTATGTCCCCTTGCTCTAAATTCCTCAATCTGTGTAGGGTGTTGCATCATCAATCCACACCACTGACCCACCACATTGTATAAGCTTATTCGCACTGTTACTCACCCTGTGGTAGGCTTGTTACATCCTCTGTTATGCCAGGGTTCTTTAGGGCCTGACTGATCTAAGGTAGTGGGATGACATTGTTTGCTAATGAGATGAGGCACTTGTCTTAAATCAGATGTGATTTATTTCATGTAAGCAACTAATTGAAAGTTATACTTCACAAACTCAAGTTTTGAGTTTTTACTGTTCCCAGAATGCATTCACTTTGGACTTGGAGGATTGTTAGGTCTCTGAGTTGAAGTTTGTCGACTTTGATGCTATTCCTGACAGAGCGAGGGCTGAGAGACACTTTCATTGTGATGTTCCTCATTGGGACCATCCCAATCAAGCAGTGGTGGATAATTGATCCCCAAGGGGCTGAGGTGTCTGCAGCTCATTGACTGAGAGTAGATTTTCTCTTAAAATCCCAAATCCAGGGCCTGAGACAGAGGGATACGTCAGAGTTCAATAACAAGAACCCAGGGCTCTAATGCTGCTGTGCTCTGATCAGGGGTAGGGCCACTGTACTCGGACAGAGCTAGAGGCCCTAACCAGGAGCTGCACATGGGCTGTGATTTCTGTTCCTGTCTCTACCCATATCCCCACCTATTGTCAATGGCTCCAATTTATCAGCTGTCTCACTGAGGGTCATCGGGGGGAGGGGTGGGGGTTTGGCGATGGCCTAATGGTATTATTGCTGGACTATTAATCCACAGACCCAGATAATGTTCTGGGTATCCGGGTTCAAATCCCGTCATGGCAAATGATAGAATTTGAATTCAATAAATATCTGGAATTAAGAATCTAATGATGACCATGAAACCATTGCCGATTGTCGGGAAAAACCCATCTGGTTCACTAATGTCCTTCAGATAAGCAAACTGCTATCCTTACCTGGTCTGGCCTACATGTCACTCCAAACCCACAGCCATGTGGTTGACTCTTAACTGCCCTGTGGGCAGTTAGGGACGGGTAATAAATGCTGCCTAGCCAGCAATGCCCCTCATCCCATGAATAAACAAAAAAAGAAAAACCATTATAGAGTATGCATGCAGTGCATGTTAGGACTATTCCCTCCTACATACAGTTTGGTAGTCCCCATCGAATGTAAATGTGGAGTCAATTTCTTTTGTAAGATAGGGAGCTAAGTCTTCAACTTTCTGCCCATTAGCAATAGAGACAGTAATAAACCACAATAAACTGGCTGGGTCAGTAATTTAGCCTTGCTGTACAGAAGTCAGCATTTTTCTTCAAAGCCTTTTGGCAGTCCAGACCCATGCTTGGTTGCCTGTTTGATTTTGGGAATCCCAGGAAGTGCGTACCATGTTCAAATTCAGAACTGGCTGCAAACAGTGGCCTGGAATAACTAGAAGATGAATTCAATGCATTTGTAACCATTTCCTTGATGACTGCACCTGTAGAGGTGGTAGGTAATTTCTTCACTTCTATCTCTTGTGAATTAGTCATTGGCAACAGGTTAGAAACGAATAAGTCTGAGCCAACAGACTGGTGGGGAAAATTAAAGGGAAAAATGGCTGTCATTACTGCGGCCTATGCATAACACAAGCTTGACAGTCAGCTTTGAGATCCTTGATTCTCTTTAAGGATCTATGACTGCTGTTTCTTGGTCGAGTTTTTTTTTCTTCAATTTAGCTGTGTTTGACTCCTTCTACCATTTGCAGAACATTGGAGTCAAGATGCACATTCTGACTCAAGAGTGAGAATCCTTGATTGTGAAGCAGGTATCAGTTCCCCGTTACCTGTTGCCCACAACCTTTTGCTTTCGGCTTTCTTTCCAGCAGCTCAGGACATGCCCTGACAATGACGGCTACTCAGAGCACTGATGCTCTTACTTACATCTTCTCTGAATGAACCTATTTTCACTACACCCCTCCACACCCCACCTCGCTTTCTGGGTCATTAACCCAAGTCAGCAAATACCTTAGCAATTGTGGCTGGATGGCTTGATGTTCTTTTAGCTAAAATTACATGACTTCTTGCAATTGCTGTTTGATTGATCGCACTGAACAAAGTTGTTTTCTGACCTTTTAGACAAAACAAATCAGATGTTCACAAGAATGAAAACTGAACTGTGTTTTTCTTCCATTTATGAACCCCCAAGTTCCCAAACAACAATAATATGTTATGAAAGTTCATTGCACCTTGTTTGCTGAGGCTTTTAATCTGCTCTTTTATCATTTTAATTCTGGCATTGCGATGTTCTTGAGTCTGTGACGTCAGCTTGAATTGCAACTATGGCCCTTCATTGTCCTTATTGTTGTTTGATGTCTACTCATTTTGGCATCAATGCTCAGTTGAGCTGTAGTACTTTCTTTGTAGCTCTCCCAGTGTGCACCTTTGTATTTAATTTTTCCTTTATGCACCTGAGATCCTAATTTTGTTCTTGAAGCCTCTGATATCATACATATAAAGGCCAGTATTCCATTAACTTTCTTGATTATTTTCTGTTCCTGTTTGTGACATTTAAACGATCTATGCACCTGAAACCCCATGTTTCTTTGGGAATCCACTGCATTTAACTTCATACCATCTAGAAAGTACCTTGATCTATCCTTTTTCGGTCCAAATCTATTCACTCCTCAGCTGAAGTCAGATTCAGGACTGCACCACAGATTGTCTCTGATCGATAACTGCCTTGGAGTGACGATCATTCCAGGTCCAGGAAGTTACTAACTCTCCTGTGTTGCAAGTCCCTTAGCCAAGTGTAAAATGCTTTTACTATTTACTATAGATTCTATCTTGCCATAAAGGATCCTTCGGCAAGGTTCATGAGTATTCAGCTCTTCCAGGTGCTGGTTACCAATTTTAGGAGGCTTCTTAAAGCTGTGTCAGTTAACAGATGTCAGCTAAGTGGAATCCATATTGCTGCGTACTGTTGTATATGCAGTCCTTATTACTCACCAAAGAGGTAGTCTGCATTATTGCCTTCCATGCAGGAAGTTTGCTGTCACCATCCATTGGAGGAAAAGATGGATCGAAAGCAGGCATTAGTTCTGGTATAGTAGAGGAAAGCCGGTAGGCAATCTCATGAGAAGACACATTTGTTTTAAATAAGTAAGAGTATTTTTTAGCTTGTCAGCAACTCATTGCAAGTTACCCAAATGGTAGGTTTACTCCTTCAAGATCGTAAGTGGTTCTATTATGATGTATCCATACAATATCTTCATAGTGAGTGGTGTCTAAGGCAGCCCTCAATATTAACCTATTCTCACCCTTACACCCTTATTTAACATATAGCATAGATAGCTACACAGCCTAGAAACTTTCTCATAGCCCAGTAATATGACGTAGCTTCCATCGTGGAAAAGTGGTCACTTGACACCAATGTGATGGTTTCCATTTCCATTGCCACCTCTTGACTTATTTGAATTAAATGGCTAATTGAGTAGAGTTCTGCACCGCGAGTTATGGGCCACTAAGCACTAAGTTCCTAGTATCCAAGCTTCAGAGAACCCTTACGGTTAGTACACAAAAGGGGTTCCATCCCATCAGTTAAGCCTGGGTTTAAATTTCAGAAGTGAAAAACCTGTGATTAATTCTTATTGCCTGTACCCAGTACACTTAAAGCAGTAAAGTCAGATCCTGAAATGTAAAGTGCTGTCAAACTTTTCACATGCTTTTACGAAAGGCCTTTCCGAAAAGAACAAAGAAGACGCTAATCGAAGAGGTGTCTGTGAATGTGTGTGGGTGCTCTGTATTCCTGTATACCATTCAATACACCAATACAATCTGAATTTTGAAGCAAATTCCACTCAGGCATGTAGCAAGTCTTGCTTTCACGAGCTTTTAGTAAAAATGGAGGATCAGGCAAGTTTCTTGAACTATCATTTGGAATATTTGATCATCACTCCGCATTGTCAGAGCATGATTTTCCCCAAAGTGTCCATGAAAGAATTCTCTCATTTTTCAGCGATTCAGAAAAAAACATAGTGACTTGACTTTAGTATTAAAATATTATGTTTAAAATGTTTTCATTTCAATGTTCAAGACCCATCTAGGAACAGTAACAAATGTGTGCAGTTAAATTTCTGGTATTCTGAAAATGGTCACAAAGGAAGAGTGAAGCAGAGTTAAAATATTTTGCAAAAGGAAAATCAGTTCTGATGAAAGTCACTGAGCTGATACATTAACTCTGTTTCTCTCTCCACAAATGCTGCCAGACTTGCTGAGTATTAAGCATTTTCTAAGTTTATCTTCAAATTATTTTTTTCTCTGTTTGCTTCTCAGCCTGTAATGTAGCATCAAATAAAGGTGGGAAGAGGCTTTTGTTTTATTTGTTAGGTTAGCCCACACTGAATCCCTTTGGAAGCAACAATTCTGCAGTGTGAATCTTAATGACCGACATTAATGATTATCATCTTTCAAGTCTTGGCTCATTTCCTTTTGCAACTTATTTGGAAATCCAATGGAAATATAGACCTTTCAAATTCAATGGAATGTGATATAAAGAACTACTCAACTCTGCTCCACCAGCTTAAATTTCTGGAGGAAGGTTTTTTTTTTAACCAATATGCTCTAATGCTTCAGAATTCAGCTTTTATGTAGAAGTTTGAAGGGAAGTGATTTGTCTGTGTATTGGTGATGAATTCCCTGAACCTTCGGGAAATGGGTGCAGTTTTATACTCAGCCTTGTTCTCTCCATGTCACTACATCCACAGCAACCTCCCACCCCTTTCAGCCCCTATGTACATATTAGGAGCACATTAGCTCACCTCACTTTGGCACCTTTGTCCCAAAGCCATTTAATGGATCAGAGGGCCATTCAGTGGTTTAAGGTGAGAAGTTTGCACCCCCCCTCCAAGAGCTGCTAGCCAATCAAATGGCAGGCAACATTTGGAGCATTGGTCAATGCCTGGACTGCACCCAGAGCTCAAAAGTGACTGTCACTGAAGCTGGGCACAGAGGTAAGACGGGAGAGAGGTATCACTGAAGACAGATATGGCAGACATTATTGAAGAAGGTAGGGGTGTTGCAGTGAACAGGCCAGGATTTGGCTGATGTTGCAGAGGTGGAGAAACAGAGAGCAAATGTGAGGTTGGAGAAGAATGATGGGGAAGAAAGTATTGTCTTATAGGCACAGGATGCCTGTGAAGGAGATGCGTACCCAGCACCTTGCTCACCACCAGCCTGAGCAGTGAGCACCACAGAAAATACAGCAATGGCAGGAAGCAGCCCTTGAGAGTCCATTAATTGGCCGATGAGTGAACAGGCCACCTGATGCCTCCCCACTATGTGTGGAATTGCACTGGAGGCAGATAGGCACAGGGAATGCCTGTACAGTTTTGTACTCAGTTTTGTACTCCTCCATCCACTTGCCAACAAGCCTCTCAGGGAAGCATAAGCCCATCTTCAAGAGCGCAGTGAGAAGGGAAGCAATGCACATAAAACTGCAGCAGTTATCATTGTGCATGTCAGCGTCTATGTGTGGACGTGACTTGTTTTTCCAATTGCAGGATGCATCTTGTTAATCACAACTTACTGAGACTCTCCATTCCAATTATTTAACACTTTGTGGTCATCAGAGATCTGTGACTTTTTGACCAAACATGTCTGTGGTCCTGAAAGATGTAATCATTGTATCTCTTTAATTTGTTCTGGTCTTATTGATAGGCATATGGATTTGATTAAACGTTGTTTCCTCTGGGAGTTAATATTTATCAAGACATTGCTTTAACCAGACTATAACTTATTGAGTATGTATGCCTGGGGCACGGTTGAAAATTATTATTTGATTACTAATTTTTATTCATGTGCAATCATTTGAGAGAAGGATTAAAAAAAAATCTACTTTAATGGAATTGAACTTGACAGTGAAAATGTTGCAGTTGGATGTCTTGAGAATTGAGCATTTTTACAAAAAAGCACCGTTGCTGGTTGAGAATCGGTGCCCAGTCTTCAGTTGAACATGACATTGAAAAGTTTCTGGGCCATTTGCCTGCTTTCGCCCTTTGTTTTATTTGTTGCACTTTCTGTACTGTGTTCATTTTCAAGCAAATAAGTTATTTAGTAGGGCAAATTTAACACCCGTAGCCTTTTAGCACACAATGATCAACTTCAGTGAGTCTGGCTTTTTGCTCAGTAGAAGCTTTCATCAACTGTGTGGGCAACACAGATATGGAAAGACCTGAAAATTTGTAAAGACTTAGAAGTTTCCCGTGTGGAAAAGAAAAGGTTTTCAATCAAAACTATTACAGGTGCCCAGCCAACATGTTCATCTGGAAACTATATTTTGACTGGGTTTGTATTTGCCTGAGTGCTTATAAAATTCATAAACTTCATTTTCATGTACTATACTTGCTCTATCCATGGTCCTTTGGAAAAAGAGTTCCCATTAGTCTGAAGTAGTACAATGCAGTGGGTGAGATAGCTATCTGCCTTTAAGGAGTTTGAATTTTACTTAGAAGAGGTAGTTTCTGAGGCTGTTTACTTTTATGCAAGATGTTGAAAGGGCTAGTGATGTGGTGGTCAAATATCAGTCAGATTGATTAGTTGCCATACCGTATTGCAGCTGTAACTGCCTGAAACATGTGTAGAGTTTTCCAGTTTTCATTTGCTGTTTTATTGAGTGAGGTTCAAGATGCCTTGGCTCAACAACCTTTCTGATGCAATCTCCAGCTGTTCACTTTGTTAATTGTGCCACTGGGCTCTTTTGTGCCCTTCTTCGAGATTCATGCAGCCACAGAAATGGTGGTGCTTGCCATGGGCAGGACCTTCCAGCATACGTACCGCTGGCATCATATTTAAAACCCAGCGGCACACCATTTCAGACAGTGCAAGCCAGAAAATACCCCTCACTCTGTGGATCTGCACCAGTATGGCTGGAGATGCTGACGGACAGGGTGTTGGAGAAAATGGCCGTCCACTTTCTTCGGAACTGCACACCACCAAATCAAGTCAGCCTGACCTCAAATTACAGTCCAGGTCAGTGCTGCTTCCTGGTTGAAGTGGGATACTGATCAGGGCAGGAAGAAACTCATTGATCTGTGCTGTGTGATGTTAAGTATATCCACCACCTTTCTGTTGCCTCTTCGCCACTCATTCTAATTTTGCCAGTGCACATATCACTCACCAAAGAAGGCTACACGTCTCTATATTGCATGCATCATGACCACTCGATAGTTATCATCTATTTCATCCTCCAAAACTACAAATCCTCCCAGGTATCTGTGCTTCCTACTCACTAACTTGGGACTGATTTTTGGGGAAGGAGAGGATAAGGAGCTAAGGGCTATGTAGAAACGTGACGTGTGTGTGTCTGAAGTCAAGTTGCATACTAGTGTCCCTGTGCTCCATGCACTGAAAGGCTGAGATGATTTTGAACTGATTTTTGGGGAAGGAGAGGATAAAGAGAAATGACAAAGAAATAACGTATGTTTGCATTTTAATAAAATTGTAATAAGATAATGGTTATTCACTGGTCAGATTATGAAGTTGCTAGTTACGTCTTGAGAAGAAAATTGCGAACATATTTCTCGACACAAAGTTCTGATTTTATTCATTTTTTTCCATTTTTCTCAACTTCCTCACCATGCTCATGCCACACAGGGGAGGGCAAAATTTCACCGTTGATATTCCTTTAGACCTAATGTAATTTCCTTTGTAGTCCTACAAGTGATGATGATAAGAATGAAGTTTTGTCCCTATCACTCAATGCTGAAATGGAGAATTACCAATAGAATGTAGAGAGGAGGAATATGCACATTGATTCTATTATTACGTACAGCTTATTTTTTTTAACCCATATTGTGGCGTTATGCTTGATGTTACGCACTATTACGTACATTTCTGCCTCCAGTAATCTTGCATAGCAAATACAGGTATCCTTGCTTGATGTGGATGCTTTTTAATGCTGTCAATCTTGTTAAAGTTTCTGCATTACTTTGGGTCAGCCTGGGTACATTATCTTAAAAAATACCTTTAAATGTTAATCTGTGCAGAGTGGTACAAAACTTTTTGAATAATCCATGACATTTTCATACTTTGTAAATTATACCTTCTCCAACTTCTCGCTGGAGTGTCATTTCAGCAAAATAGATCAGCTCCATGGAATTCATTGTCCTTTTTGAAAATGATCTTTTGTTTTCTATATATAGTTGTCTAGAACTATTAGATGTAGTTTTGATTTGGGTCATCTTCAACCCAGGAAAATAAATCTTTTCACAAACGTAATGTGCTTTGAAAAGAATTGAAAGAAAAAGTTTGTCAATGTTTCTCCAAGGTGACTTTTCCTTTTTTTTCCCCCCATGGTCCAATTTTTTGTTCTGTTTTAATTTCACTGTGTTCATTAATGTGTATCAATTCATTGGGAATCAATGTGAACAATTCTGTTCTATTTGTGTTTTTCTCTTTGCTTGTTTCAGCTATCGATTTTACGATGGCTCCATTAATGTGGAATGGCAAGGGTAAGAGTTGATATCCTCTTGAAGAGGGTTGAAATGACAGTCATCAGTATTAAATAAACCCATTGATTTGTGATTACCAATTATATTGGTTCTCCATGAGCTTGTAGGGAAACTATTTAAAGAGATTGATGATAAATCTAGCACTATTAACAAAAGCCTTGAGCATCTGCTCAGCAAGTCACCTTGCAGTCTTCTAGCTGAAGCAGCCAACTCTGAATCAAATTATTGAGTCATTGCAATGCAGAAGCAGACCAGTTTGCCCACCCTGTCTCTCTTTGGAGAAATCCAGTCAATCCCATTTCCCTGCTCTGTCCCTGTAATTTATTTCCATCAAGGACCGATCCAATTTCCTTTTGAAATCATCGATTGCCAGCTGCACTGTCCTCCCACATAGGCATTGAGTTGCAGGTTATTATGACTCACTGAAGAAAAGCTTTTAAGACATACTCTTTGTATCACTTGCCCAAATCCTTAGTTTTTCCTCCTCTTGTCCTTGATAAGTCACACAATCAGACAAATCTTTCTTTGTCAACCTTGTGTAAACCTGCCATAACCATATATGTTTTTATTAGAGATAGTAGGAACTGCAGATGCTGGAGAATCCGAGACAACAAGGTGGGCTGTGTTCATCCAGCCCTGCACCTTGTTGTCTATGTTTTTATTAGATCTACCCTCAGCCCCCTTTGCTCCAAGGAGAACAAGCCCAGCTTCTCCAATATAACATTGTAGTTAAATTCTGTTATCCCTGGAACTGGTCTGGTAGATCTCCTCAGCATCCCCTTAAAGACCCTTATACGCTGCCTCGTGTGGTAACCAGAGGTTATGGCCCAACCAGAACTTTGCAAGAATTTAGCATATCCTGTGTGCATTTGTACTCCATGCCATGAATTATCCAATGCAATTTCACATATGTTTTGCTAACAATCTTCTTAATATGTCCTGCCATCTTAAAGGAACAGTTCACTTGGGCCCCCAAGTCCCTGCATCTGGCACATTCTTTCAAACTATGCTATTAAGTCTACTCTGCCTTTCCCTCTACTTCATGCATCAGCTGTATTGAGTCCCATCTTCCACTTGTCTGCCACATTCTGCCCGCCACTCTATGCCCTGTTCCAGTTGATTACTATCACACTCAATTTGCCACTCCTCCAAGTTGGCAGTATCTGCAGATTTTGAAATTCTACTCTGATTCTGAGATTCAAGTATTTTTATATCAATAATGCAGTGCTCCTAGCACAGACCTTTGGCGAACACCACCGGCTTTCACCTTCCAGTCTGAAAACCAACGTTTTTTCTGTTATTTAAACAAACTTTGTATCCAAATTGACACACAGCTTCCTACTCTGAGCCACCGTTTTGTTAACCAGCCGTATGGTATTTTGTCAAACTCTTTTTTTAAAAATCATGCGGGCAGCATCCATTGCATTCCCTTCATCAACCTTCTCTGCAATTACAAGAAAATAAATCTGTTAGTGGAGCACATCTGCCCCTTAGAAATCCATGCTGCAACTTCTTAAGTAACTCAAACTTCCCCAACCGTTGATTTATTCTCATCCTGATTATTACTTCCAAACCCTTGTCCACCATTGATGTTAAACTAACTGACTTGTAGTCTCCTGGAATTTTCTTGCATGTTCTCTCGGACCACAGCGCCAAGGTGTCATTTTTATCTCACTTCAGTCCTCTGGCACTTGCTCTGTAATGGTTCTTCCTCCCCCCTTTCCCCAGCCCCATCTTCCATGACGACCCCCCACCCCTCACCATCACCACCACAAGCACTCTCCATCCACCCCCCGCTGCACAGTCTCAAGACACTATATGAAACCGGTTTATATCTAGTTCCACTTACAAAATATTGATATTAGATTTGTTATATGAAATGGCTTACCACTCAAAGTATTCCCAAGTGTGGAATCGAGCAGCTACTGTCAATTCTCCTGTCAAAGCAGCAGTTATCAGGCACACCAGCCTGAAAATCCCTGGCAGAATCACCACTTTCATGTTCTGAGGGTGCTGAAGTTATTGACTTGCCTTTGGTGAAAAAAAAAATTCCTTTCTTCATTTGAAATGCACGTATGAAGCTCCAAATCCCATATTGAATTGATCAATAAGTCTGGAATATTTCAAGATGTTTCTGATTAGGAATGCATCATTACACAGTGTCAAGAAAAGCTGAGGATTTACAATATTGACATGAACCTGACTAATAAGACTGTAATAGACTGTGAGAATGTCTCTTTACTATTGAACACTTTATAAATCTGTGTACCTTTATCTACACACTGTGCCATGGTAATAATTTACCTTCCACCAGCTGATTGGCTGAATGTCAGTGAAATTTAGATACAAACAGGAATGCATGGTACATATTATATCCAGCCAATTATTCCATGAAAGTATTGAAAAAGGACAATTCTTCCAAGATACCAAAGAAGGGGTTTAATCTTTCTTCCTTGTGACAATAATTGACATGTTCAAAGTAATTGGTGCGTAAGTTATGTCATTCCAACCCTACTTCAGAGTTTATAGTTAATGCGCTGTTCATTTTGTTAATTTAGCAGAGTTTCTTTTGTTCTGATGCAAATTCTCTTTCTTCCTCATGCTAGAGTATTCAACTACTGGTGATGTTTGATCTATTACTCCTTTTCACCCCTTTCAAGTAGTTGAAAGGCATTACTGCTCAGCATCAACTACTGACCCTTTTGTTAACCTCCTTGAAGTTTTAACTCTGAAGAAGCTATCTAAAAATGCAAATTCTTTGCATATGCTGTCTAAAATTATTAGTTGTCTGACAAAATCAATAATTTGCATCACGGTAATTCTGTCCGCTGATTACTTCTACATAATTTAGTCAAACTAATGCAAAGTTGGTGCACAAATGTATGTGTCATGGTACCTTGCCTAAAGTGATTTTAGTGCACTATATAATTACAAACCCAGCGTACAACGGTTGTGATGATACAACTGGGGAAAAGATGCTGAAAGTTATGCACTTAATTCAACACTTCAATTACTTGAAAATCTAACCAGAGTGGCACTTTTGGGTTAAATCCACATGCTGCCTGCAACCAGTAGTTCAATCTTAGAAAGGTAAAAGCTGTATTCATGCCCCTCAGTGCTTTTCAGAGTTCAAGTAGTCACAGTATCAAAATTTATCACTGACCATTAAGCTTTGCTGAAACTCTGATTTGTAACCGGGCCTTGGATTAGACACTCTCAGAATAAGTTTTGAAAATTGCAATTACAGTGAAGCAAATATTTTAAATTTGATCATCAAAGATGCATAAAAAATTGTTTTCGTACCATTTCAAGACCAGTAAAGTCTGTAATTGAGAAATGTTGGTTCTTCTGATTTTATACCCAAATTGCATTACATGTGTTTGCAGCAGCCCTGTTTAATTATTTTGTCACACATGTCAAATTCCCCTATAATTTACAAAAAAAAAGTATATTTCAAGCTTCTGAAATTTGATTTATTTAAAGGGAATCATAAAGTATTACTCAACCAGAAAATTGTCAGTCACATTTGACTATTTAATGTATGACTTGTTGAAGATGACAGAGTTGTAAAGCTTTGAAAATGCTTTATTCTATCTCTTTCTGGCATGTTAGGTGTTTATCGCTGGCTCCACCTACCTTCTTGTCATTCAGCGATGGTTGTCTCTCCGTACTCAATCAACTTGACAGTTTATCTTTGCAACAGTTTGAAGTCTATTAACTCTTTTCCCACTTTTGGCTAATGCTACAGTGCACTGAAATACACCAGTGCATTTGCTGTTTACAAATCACTTTGAGTGCCAGCTCAACATTGAGCTGATGTGGAATGAGTCATTTGACGTTCTAGGGAATCCAGCTTCACAAATCTGACTTTGTTCAGTCTACTTTGATGAATTCTGGGGCAGAGCATGAAATAAAACATTAAATGTATTTAATCTTGTTTCAAAACAAAAATAAGCCCATTATTTTACCAGTTAAAACCACTTGACCAATTCTATCAATAAACCATCTGGAGTTTGTACACCTACAATGCTGATAGGAAGTTAAAGGATTTTGATTCAGTGACACTGAAGACATGGTGATATATTTCCCAGTCAGAATTGTGAGCGGCTTGCAGGGGAACTTGCAAGTAGTGGTGCTGCCTTGCATCTGCTCCCCTTTTCCTTCAAGGTGGCCATGGTCACAGATTTTGAAAGTGCTGGCCAAGGACACCCAGTGAGTTGTTGCAATATACAGAAGACAGAATGTGAATTACTTACCTCAGGGTTCTTAGCCTCTAACCTGGTCTTGTAGCCACAGTATTTATATTGCTGATCTAGTTCAGTTTCAGGTCAATGGTAACCCATAGGATATTGATTATGGAAGATTCAGCAACAGTGGTGGCATTGAATGTCATAGGAAGATGTTGCAGATGACCACTGCAGACATTTGCGTGATGCAAATGTTACTTGTCACTTATATTGTCCAGGTTTTGCTGCCAATGGACACAGACTGCCTTGATATCTGACAAATTGTGAATGGTGCTGACAATTGTGTACTTAAGAAGCACTAAAACATAACAGGACACGAGCTGTATAGGGAGATGTTTGGTCAGATGTCTTAAAGCTTGTTTAAAAAGGTACGTTTTAAGGAGCATCTTCAGTGGAGTAGAGAGGCTTAGGGATCAAATGCTAGAGGTTAGGGCCTAGGCAACTAAAAGGACAAGCAGCAACGATGAAGTGATGACAAACAGGGATGTCCAAGAGACAGGAATTAGTGGAGAACAGATAGCCCAGAGGGATTTGAGGCTGCAGGAGACTAGAGAGAATGGGAGAGACAAGAGAGTGGAGTTTGTGGTCGTAAATGGGGATATAGGCTTCTGTCCTGTTAAAAGTTGATTGAGGGAAATTTCTCCTTATTCATTGCTGGTTAGTGGATGAGCAGCTTGATCATTTAGAAACAGTGATGGCTCAGGAGTGGTGGTGATATAGTGTAAAAGGGTGTTGTCAACATACCTATGGAATTTGAGGTTGCGTTTGAGAATAATGTTGCTGAGGGGTAGCATGCAGACGAGAAATTGGAGACCATCAATGATCAATTTTTGAGGAATATCAGAGGTGCGGGAACAAGAAGAGATTTCGAAAGGGTGTTTGATAAATGTCACCTCAAAGGTGTAATAGCCATGAGAAATGCAGGATTACAGAGATCGGGTAGGGGAGTGGATCTGGGTGGGATGCTCTCCGGTGGGTCGGTGTAGACTCACTGGGCTGAATGGCCTGCCTCCACATGGTAGGGAGTCTACAATTCAGTTAGGTCATGTCTAATTATCCACCTCAGTGCCATTTTCCCATACAATCTCCATATCTCTCAATGTCGTTAATCCAGAAATCCATCAATACCATCTGTGTGAAAAAGCTCATGTTCATCTCGGTTTCAACTGAGTTAAATGGCCTACCCATTAGCCTGTGATGTTGTCCCTGGTTTTAGACTCACCAGCCTGGAAACCAGCTTCCCTGTATCTTGTCCTAGCCTCCCTGAGATGCCCTGTAAAAAATTTTGTAAGTTTCAATGAAATTGCCTCACATTCTTTGAAACAATACAGAATACAGACCCAGCTTCATCAATCTGTCCTCATCAAACAATCCTGACATCCCAGAGATTATTCTGGTAAACTTCCACTGTACTCTTACTATAACATGTATATCCCTCCAAGTGTAAAGAGACCAAAATTGTACACAGAACACCAGGTGAGATTTTACCAAAGCTTTAAACAACTGCAGCAAGACCACTTAACTAGTACTCAAATCCCCTTATGATGAAGATGGACATGTCATTTTCCTTCCTTATTGTTTGCTGCATCTACATGCTAATATGAAGTGACTCATGAACAGTGACACTTGTGCCTTTGGAAACATGCACTTCCCAACATCTCACCATTTAAGAAATAGTCTGCCTTTCTGTTTTTATTCTAGCCAAGTGAATAACTTTGACTTTTTGCCATAATCACATCCATTCGCTCAGGTGTCCAAGTCGTCGTAACCTCCTCGTATCATCCTTACAGTTTATGTTTCCACCTGATTTAGTGTCATCAACAAAGTTGGAAATATTATAATTGGTCACCACAATAAAATTATTAATATAACTTGTGAGCTAGCACTGCTCTTGCAATAGCTGATGATGTTCCCATGGATCTGCTACCTTTATCCTTCTCGTTGGAAAAGGTTGCAGATTGATACAGCCCTTTTAAAGGGGTCTTTGTGAGTTTTTATTTACTACTTTGTTTATCAGTGACTGATTCACACAGCTTCTTTCTGGAAAGCCTGTCATTGCTGCTGATGACATGTTGAAGAAAATTTACCAA
>NC_063334.1:20196947-20267239 GCF_021869965.1 Rhincodon typus | reverse complement strand
ATATGTGTTTCAGAATTGTGATGATTAGGAGCAGTATATTTTGATCACAACTCAGTTAATGGTGAATGAAGTCTAAGATGCAACAAACAAAGAACAGAATGTTAATGACACTCAAATATGATACATTGCATTTGTTATCCTAACTTTGAATTCTCCTGTTGTAGAAAAGTGTAAACTCGTAGGAGATAATTCAGTCTGACAGGCCACAAAGTGAACACTCCCCATGGCCTTAATCATAAATAACAGACAACAATGTATTTTACCTTGTGTTATGGGAAGGTCTTAAGGATTCCCATAACTCGCATTGTGAGTGGATATTTATCACACCTGCCAGAGGAGAACACCTACTTAAATGTCAACCCAAAAACTAGTACTTCATTTGTTGTCAGCAATGGATTTGAAACCCTGCACCTTCCATTAAGGCCACACTTACACAGAGTCCTTAACTGGCAGTAAGTATATGGTGACAATACCAAAGCTGATAGAGAGAGATCGAATGAGTTTGTTTACTGAAAGAAGATTATTAAAACCTATTTCCTGAAATACTTTAAAATTCCCCAGATTCATAACCCATTTTCTAGCCTGCCCACAGCATTTTTCCTTTGGGGTGGCTAATGGAAGACTCAGCAGTCGGGGTGCTGATTGTAATCACCACTAATAATAATCTGGACTAATCATGAAGAAGAGCTGCTTCCCGGTACCATGTGCCAATTTGCTTGGGTGGTGTAGAGCGGTTGGAAAGAGTTCTGTTCTGTTTATTCAACTTCCTTTTTTTATTATTTGCAGCTGGAACCATTATTTTCTAATGTTGGTGTTTTTGTCTTTGCATCCATGCATTCTTTAGCTATGAGGATAACAGGCCCTTCATCAAGTAAGAATGGTCTGAATGGCTTACAAACATCATGTTGTGTGGCCTTTTGAGATGTACTGAAACTTGGCCCCTTCTGTAATATTTTCCTTCATTGTAGCTTTTGTCATTTGCGTAGAGACGGAAGAGCAAACTGTGTAGGGAACATTTATTTAGATATTCACATTTGCTGAGCTGCTTAGCAACCTGGATTGATTCCTCTAAGTTGCCATCCAACATATTCATATATCTGTTGCTTTTGTAAGAAATGGATTATTAAGGATGTTCTGCAAACCTATTTTATAAATGCAGCAAATCAGAGAATCACATCCAAATCCCTTTAAGGATCCTTTGGGTTAATGCTAACCTTTCAACAAGTCTAGAAGGGATCAGCAGTTTCGAGTTTCCCTTCACATTTTGATATTTCACGATATACACCTAGATATAGTTACATTATAAAACTACTAAAGCCTGCTAAGCTTCTTGCATTTACTGCAGTGATTGATGCTAAGCAGCAAAGTATTTAAATTCTTTGTTAAAATCTTGTGGCGTTTTACGTACAGCTCAGAAATGTATTGTGTTCTGCTTAAATTGCATAATTGAATCAAAATGAAGAAGATGCATTTAAGGTAAATATGTACATTTCTGAACAGTAATCAAGTATGAAGAATTGAAAGTTTACAAAATCAATTATGTTTGCAATTTTTGCAATCTACATTGAGACAGTAGAAGCACGAGATCAGTTCTCTCAAAACGTGCAGCTTCTGGATGAAGTGACATTGTTCCGTAGAATGCTGACTGGATTAAGGATTTCAGTTTGTTCTTCTGATGAAGAGTCTTCTCCTTTGTTGTCATTCATATTCCTGCATGGAATGATCTTTAGTCTCCATTGCTGTTTTTTTTCTTTCACTGCCAACCATAGATCGTCTTCTGTCGTTGTTTTATTTCTTCTTTCTTTTCCAATTTTGTTCCTCTATTAGCTTTCTTTTGGTATTTTTTTTTTTTGCCCTGTATTTCTGGGGAGAGTGTTGGATGGGGTCATTGTGGAGGGGAAGAGGGATGTGTTCCCTGACAGTGTTGTTGTGATTTACAAACTCTGACCTAAATTCATGAAACTATGTTTGAACGATTAGTCTCATTACCTGAAAGCTACTTCTAAGAAGTGATTCATGTACTACTAATGATTATTAAGTTTACTGTGATTCCTAGATTTATTTGCTGCCATTTTATTTTACATCAGTAGCTTGCAAAACCAAATATGTTAAAATGTCACTTCTTTGTTCAAGTCTTGTACCATTGTGTAAGGAAAAAATAATTTGTTCTGGATCAACAAATACATATTGATTTATTGTAACTCATGATTAAATGATCCACGTGCAATTAAACATGAACTCTGGGAAAAATGTTATAGATTTCAGACTTTAAAATTTTCTACATAATTCAAACTCAATTAAATAGCCAAAGTTCATGAAAGTAGGCACTTCTTAGAAAGAAAAGTGTGCAATCATATTGAATGACTTTTTTTTCCGTTCTTTGCAGATCATGGGTCATAGGGGCCATAGCTCTCCTTTGCCTCCTTGGACTAACTTGGGCTTTTGGACTTATGTTCATTAATGAAAGCACAGTTATCATGGCATACCTCTTCACCATTTTCAACTCACTGCAGGGAATGTTTATATTCATTTTCCACTGTGTCCTCCAGAAGAAGGTTAGTTTTGTATGTCAAAGAAACATATTCCTAACTCTTGTGTGTTGGGGCAGGGGAACAAAACATTTGCTGACACCTCGTGATCTTCATAATAATGATTCTAATGTGTTACAATATTCCATAAGTCAGTCACTTCATTGTTCAACAGGGGAACCAGGAAAGATTTGTCAGAGTTCATTATTTATCTGCAGCTATTAACCTTTACTCTTCTTTAGCTATCCTTAAATTGTCTTTTCAGATTTGAGTGTTTATTATTTGAACTCTGACCTCTTGAAGTCAGGGAATAGTAATTGCAGAGTAATCAATTTTCTATTAATTATTTAATGTGTATGTGTCAGCACAAAGATTGTCTGTTCTGAAGTATTTTGTAATCTTAATGAGATCATTACAATGTGAAGTTGCTGCTCATAGACAATTGGCTTCTATACAGAGGTATTATGAGGAGGTGGGAGCTATAAATTGAAGATTAAGCTGAGGTTAGAAGAATCTTCTCACACCAAAATAACTTAGAACTTTAGGATATTTTGTCGTTTTTCATTTTTGATCTATCCTCCATATGATAAACTGAAATCTTTGATTGATTTGAAATACCAATACATTAAAATCAACAGATACCTAATGGCAACAACAATTCTTGTATTTGCTTACTCCAGAGGTGGCTTTGGAACCTGTCACAATGTGTGACAACAGATGGAAATTGTAGGGCCTGGCGTTTCCATTAGATAGACATTTTGCAAAACATGCCTAGTTTTTGATGGACACTGCACCAGTTTTCGAGTTAAACCCTCGTTTCAACTCAAACACTTCAGCATAAGCTGGAACAAAAAATCTCCCGTTTCAGCACCATCAACCTGTGTTATTGATCATAATTGATTATTAACTGGAACATGGTCAATGGAGCCTCAAGATGTCTAAATTTTAAATAATTTAAACTGAAAATTTGTTCAGGTAATTGCTGGAGCTGAAGAAACAGCAATCAATAATTTTAAATTGACTGCTGGTCACAGATCCCATGTACCAAGGACAGATCAATCGACTGAACTTGAACTAATTTAAATTGAATTTAAAGTAATTGTAGCAGCACTATGAGAAACCAATCTGTGCATAGTTTCAATGAACTCTTAGTCACTGCAGATGCAAGTAATTAACAATGGATTGATGATATCAGGGGTACCTATGCGCCATTTTACTATAATGTGATAAATGCTCCTAAATGGGTTTGCTTGGCAGAAACTCTCTGTCCCGTCCTTGGAGTGAGTAGTCGATTTTAGGGGCTTAGATTGCTTTGTGCATATGAACTTTAGAAGCAACATAAAAGAATATCCAAATTTTCACAATCATTTGCTCTACTTCCTTTCATTCTGCATAGATCATAATATTACCTGAGTAGAAATCATATAGAAACACTCTGAAATCCTCTCCTCAGCTGAAGTGATGGCACCACAGATGATTCACGAGTAACAGATATATAATAGCACACTTTCTATGAGTGTTATGCTTGCCATCATTTAACTTTCCACCTACTACTTGTCACTCCTCATTCAGTACTGATAATTGGGAGGTAATGATTTCTTTATTAATGAGAACACATTGCCGACCCCTAATGTCATTAATTTTACATGTCTGCAAAAAAAAATCACCAGTTTCTATCAAAATCTGTGAAGCTTTTTGCCTGTTTGGAAACAGTTACCTGTTTAAGTAAAATTCAGGTTCAAATTGTGCTACCTCGCTCAATAAAATAAATGGCATTTACAGTTTAGGCAAAAATGGAAGTCAGGGATCATGCCACAGCCCCCCTACTCTTCGTCCTCCTCACCACTCTCTTCCCCCCCGCCCCCCCACCAAATACCCAACAAAAGAACACAAACATTTCTCCTCCACACAGTCCACTCTTGAGCCAGGTTGTATTGTGATTAGGGAAATCCAATATTGTCATAACAGTTATATTTGTATAACACCTTATAACATAACAAAATGTCCCAAGGCACTTCACATGGCCATTATATGATTGGGTATGATATTGACTCACATTAGGTCAGTTAACCAAATGCTTGATCAAGGAACTAGGATTTAAGCAATGTAATGCAGGAGGAAAACACAGCAAGAGAGGGTTTGTGATTGGAGGGTGTGGTAGGGACAAAAGGAACAGACACCAATGGTGAAATGGTTGTAATTAGGAATTGGCAAGAGGTAAGAATTATTGCAGCAGAGATATCTCAAAAGGTTCAGATTGGAGAAGAATCCAGAGGCGTGGGGGAATGGAATTAGATCAATTTTTATCCTTATTCTGTCGTAAAACGAACCATATTTTGAAACCTCTTCACAGGTTCTTAAATGGTTCTTAAGTTTCATTTGTCACAGCCTGATCAACAATTTGATCATTTTTCATGATAATAGAGGTGTTACAGTTTATTACTTGAAAGGTTAGCAGATATAACTATCTTGTCTGCCTCTGTTGACTTGAAGTGAAATCAACTGCACATCCTTGGCTTTATGTACCAAACTATTCATACTGTAAAAACTAAGGCATCTAATGAAATGTAACCAAAAGGGAAGAAATAACAAGAATTTGTTTCAAATAGGAGCTAGATGTTACTCTTTTCATTCATAAGTATAATCATGTTTTTGTCCCGATATGCAGTCTGAAAATGTTCTGTAACTGTTAGCAAATTGCTTATTATGACAGTCATTCTTCAATGAGAATCTATTCAACATACTGTGAATTAGATATCTAATCCAATCAATGGGGTGTCTCTCCCTACATCAGCCTGTTGCTTACCAGCTTATAATGCAATGTCCTAGACTGGACACTTGTATTTCTTGGACTGCAGGAGTTATGCACTAATAACCACAATCCAGGTCGTTCCCCATATTCTTCTAAACATAGAACTGCCCTGGAAATTGTTGAAATATAAGTATTGGTTTTGCCTTGTTCTCTTTTTGTCATGAAGACACTAACTCAAGTGAGGGTGTGGTTTCATGGACAGTGTCTTATGCAAATGATGTTCTTATCTCATTTGTAATTAGGAAATAGGAAATATTAACAATTTCAAGCACCCTCATACATAGTATCTCCCAATCCATGACGTCAAGAACAATGCTAACAGCAATCAGGCTTGGAAGCCCTTTTGTGTGTCTCAAGCCCAGTGGCTCCAAAATAGGCTGCATGTTCTTGACCAAAAGAAGTTGACCCCTGGGAGGTAACTGACTTTACTTGAACGAATCTAATGCATTAAGGTATTAGGAGACGCACACAAAGTGCTGTGTTACTAGGCTAACTTAGTGTGTGTTAGTACTTGTGCAGCTCAATCTTTGCATTTTGCTTGTTGTATGCTTTACTTATGCCTAAGTTTGGTCCCTGATGCTATTAATTTAGCACTTCAACTTACTCTCACTAAACTGATGGGCTTTTAAATTACATTACTTTACCCTTATGTTATATAAAACTAAAAATATTCTTTGCTTAAACATAGCCCAAGTTTACATGGACCAACATGAAATGCAGTCATATAGCTGGACGTTTCACACAATTCAGGTGAACATAGAGCAGAGATTTCTTGCATTAATAAACATTACTGAGCTCCTGATGACCAAATTCATGAGCTATTAACATCGAACTGTAATCAAACTGAACTTGGCTTCAGGCTTGGATTCAGGAAGTTTCAGCAGTCAAGCGGCACTTCAATTAGTTTTGAACAAGATTGGATCCAATTTTTATCCTTATCACAAAGTTAAATATTTTCCATTTGAGTGACAAACTTAAAAACAAAAATTCAGCAAGTGTGCAACTAAATGCAGCTAAATAATGAGATATAAGCAATATCTTACCTCCTGTAGGTTTGTATGTTTGTAGTCAAATGTTATTAGGCAAACTAAACAAAAAGCATGAAAACCATTCTTATAAGGATTAAACTTGTTATCTGACAGATGAGATTGGTTTGTAATGAAGAGAGAATTTTGCATTTGTAAATTTCATTGTAATATTTTGCACCAAAATGACCTGATTCCATTTCTCAGTCCCCTCCCCTTTGACTTTTTGAATAATTAATTTACTCAATTTTTAAAATTCAAGCAGATCATAAAGATGCTATGTTCCAGTTATGCTCAATGTGTAAATATGTTCAAAGTTCACAGTCTATTGTAAGGCTATTAACTATAGTAAAGTCATCATAATCTGTGATTGTTGATCTAAGTTAATGAGATGCTGATAGACGTTGTGCAATTGTCTTCAGTTCTCTTCGGCTGGGAGAGGAACAAATCAGCATTATCACCCCTGAGTGTGTATGTGTGAGAGCATGAGAAACTATGTACATGGACTTTGGTTGTGAAAAGATTTGAGCTGCTGTGTAATTTTATGGAGCCATCTGCTTACCACCGCCTCTGGTTTTGTATATGACGAATGTTGCTACTGTTTGCAGATGACTGTATGGTTTATGCATCACAGAAAACTCACTATCACATCAATTCATTGCAATATGATCTTCTGGAATTGTGAAAGTGGCAGGACCTGTGGGAGATGGGAGATGGCATTCATTGCCAAAAACTGTTATGTCAATAAACATCAATAAGAAGGATCCACCAACATATATAGCTTTAACTTCTATAATCAGATTCTCCATAGGTAGAGTGGCACAGTGGCACAATTGTTAGCACAGCTGCCTTACAGTGACAAAGACCTGAGCTTGATTCCAGCCTTGGTCGTCTGTGAGGTGTTAAATATTCTCCCTGTGTCTGCATGGGTTTCGTCCCACAGTTCAAAGATGTGCAGGTTAGGTGGATTGGTCATGCTAAATTGCCCATAGTGTCTGAGGATGTGCTGGTGGGTTAACCATGGGAAATACAAGGTTACAAGGATTGGGTAGGGGTGGGTCTCGGAGAGATGCACTTTAGAGGGTCAGTGTTAACTTAATGGGCTGAATGGCCTGCTTCCAAACTATAGGGATTCTTATGATTCTAGATATACAACAGTACCTGAGGGTTCATCTTACCAACAGTTTTCATTGGGAATTCCACATTCAGTAGATGACATCCAAAGCAACAGGATTATTGGATTTCTGAGGAAGAATCCTTAGTATTGCAACATTAATACCAGAGTTGCAGCTTGCCAAACATTTATTGTCCAACCTTGAAGTATGCAAGCTGTGTGTGGCATCCTTAAATGGCAAAAGATATTAATAAGGTTGAAGGAATCCCAAGACATGTTGCACAGTTCTGCAAAGGTTCTTCAGTTTGGTGAATACATCAATGTTGACCAAAGCTACAGAATAGGAACCACTGCAGGAAAGGAGTCGGAAAAAAAATGCCAATCATTTCTATAAAATATAGAATGGACTCGTGGGAATTGACAGGAAAAGGTACCTGGTGCCCTCCAGCAAGGCAAAACATGATGTAGTTATTGATACAAACTACAAAGATCATTCCTTTCCAAAACAGTGTGTCAACAATCTTTTTTCTCATGTTCAAGCCCACACTGAAACTAGCTGCCAAAGGAAATAGCCATTTCTCCGTCACTTGAATTTTTCATGACCCACCTTTAAGTTATTTTTATTTAAAAGTTTTCATTATCAGGACTACCGTCTCAGCATTTTATATCTGGTTAGCCAACACTACTGAAATAAATATTGGTGGGATGCTGATATTAGTCTGTAATGCTGACGCACCTCAATTAGAAACAAAACTTTAGCAAGGTACAAAGGACAATCCAGAATTTTACTTCAACGTGTGGAGAAATATAAATAGGGTAGAAATGGATAAAGTGACTTAAGTACGCTAACCAATTCCCATTTATTGGTGATTGGTCGAAGAAATACTTAATACTTTTGAAGTAAATCCTGAATTTTTGGTGTTGTGGTGGGTTTTGCATGGACCTAATGTATCATAACAATAAATGATGACATAGATGAATTTATACTCCGGAAATTTATCATTTTAGCATTGGCTTGCAACGTGTAATTGCCTAGAATTATGGGTAATCATTTGAAAACATTACATTCATACTATAGCTGTCTGTAAGCATCATTGTATTTTCAGGATGTGAAGCATAATGATTGTTGACAGCTTTTGCTGACAAGAACATCCAACTAATGTGAAGCACTAGAGTTATTAGACATTAACTGGAAGTAATCACCAGCCTGTAATCTTGGAATTCTAATAATCATGAACTGGAGCAGCAAAAATCTTTCAGTTAGACTGTTGTCTCCAAACAGCCAAGCATCAGTCTAAATATAATAAATAAGGCTGTGCAAATGACACTGGAGGAAATCCAAATAAACTGAGTGTACAATATCCACAAATTTTGTCACATAGCATCTTCAAACTAATGGGGCTGCACAGCAATGAAGAACTATAGAGTAACGCCTTAGACTTAGGGTTCCAATAATCAATAGAAATTGCTTATGATCGTCCATGTTTTAATTGTGATCCCTGTTGCTAAATATGTTTTGACTTTTGTGACTCTTGACCCAACAGCAACTATTTCCTTTCTTGATCTTCATCAAAAATACAGCACTGTTTAAATTTATAAGTAGAATGAATAATAATTTGATGGAAACCATTGATGCTGTAAATAACTTTGCAAGATCTGGTGCGCTGTTTGAGCCGTGCTACTACCATTTTTTTCATTGTTGTTTTTACTGCCTAGGTGAGAAAAGAGTATGGCAAATGCTTTCGTGCCCACTGCTGCAGTAAAAGAAGCACAGAAAGCTCCCTTGGTTCAGCAAAGACATCTGGTGCTCGAACTCCTGGACGTTATTCTACAGGCTCTCAAGTAAGTGAATGATCTGTCAAATGGAAATTCACCTAATCCAAAATTTCTTTACTTGAGGTAACTAATGAAAGATCCCAGGTGGATATTTTCTATTGTTGCCGAATGTCGCTCTCCAAGGTTTCTGGAAAGTATATCCTGATAAATTACGGTGAGAAAGAGAAAAAAACAATTCCCTCAAATTGGACTCCTGCATTGTTGGACACAGTGGCCCAGATCTTCCACTTTTCCACATTGGCCAGACAGTCGTTATTAAAGCATAGATGGGAGTTGTATACTGAGACTCTGAAATCTTCATCTTCGCAGATTCTGAAAGAATTGTCCAGGAAATTGAATATTCTCCTGGGTGATACTCTACACTTAGAATTCTCTGAAAATCTCCATTTAAGAATTCAGAGAGTTCCAATGAACTCAGGGTAAGTAGTTAGTCAGGAAAAGTTAGACTATTACATATATAAACTCCTGAATCAGTTTTTCACTGACTCTATTCTTCTCACACCCTGAACTACACATCCATCTCCCCAGATCACATACACCACTCAAACATTCCCAGGACATCGCCCCCAGCAACTCCAGATCTGCCTCCCCCTTCCCTTGCTTGGGATCTGAAACTTACCCTCCCTCACTCATAGAATCCCTACAGTGTGGAAACAGGCCCTTTGGCCCAGCAAGTCCACACCGAACCTCAGAGCATCCCATCCAGACCCATCCCCCTATGACCCACCTAATCTACACATCCCTGAACACTACGGGCAATTTAGCATGGCCAATCCAACTAGCCTGCACATCTTTGGACTGTGGGAGGAAGCCGGAGCACCCGGAGGAAACCCACATAGACATGGGGAGAATGTGCAAACTCTACACAGACAGTCGCCCGAGGCTGGAATCAAACCCGGGTCCCTGGTGCTGTGAGGCAGCAGTGCTAATCGTTGTGCCACTGTGCCGCACTCGCTTTGGATCCAATCCCCTTACCGCCTTCGTCCGCTCCAGACTCAATCTGTCTCTGCATCCTCTAACCCTGGGGCCGAACTCCTCTTCCATGCCTGACAACCTGCTGCTTTCTCCCACCTACCCAGCCCCGTCATAAAAGTTGCATCCCTTACCCGACACCTTCCTCACCAGTACACTACTTACCTGGCACACTACCCATCTGGCATCTTACCCTCCAAACAGCATAGAATCACACACAACTTATATGCTTATGTTTGTCTCAGCCATCAAAGTGATTCTAGACTTTTAAATTTCAGAACATGGCAGCTGACTGCTGTGAAAAAGGGGTTATAATTTGCCTTGCCCCTGACAGCTCTGCACACTGAGAGAACTGTCAGAATGGAAGTACTACTCCACAATTATGAGAGATCCCTGATTGTGATCTGCAAGAATTTGCCATTACTGATAAAATCTGGTCCATTTTTTAACCACATTGCTGGATGTCCTGTGCATAATTCCTCCTGTTACACTGTCTCTTCACCTGTACCAAATCTTCCAAGGAGAACGAGTGAGGTAAAGCATATCTATGGCCTACACAACAACAAGTGGAACAGCAGAGGAAGTGTCTAGTTACTACAGTTTTTTTTAATCAAATCATTATCAAAAGCTCCATGCATTCCTGTAATTGACTCTGTTTATCTTAAGACTCTGTTTGTTTATATTGACTGCTAAGGTACTTGGCTATACTACTGTTTATTTTCTCCAGCCTAAATGCCATGTTATTTCCAAGTTATGGGATTATCTGTTAAGCGATAATGGTGTCCAGATGAATGCAGGAAGTTCCTGCTCTACACCAGTCATGGTCACTCAGCAACATTTCTCAGGGCCCCATCCAAGTTATTCTATTTCTTTGCTAACAAATGGTTAAATAATGAACAAAGTTTAGGACAAGATTATCAAGATTTGATGTGTGCATGGAGTTAAGTAAGATATGTGACAAAGAAACAGGTCATTCAACCCAATGGACCCGTGCAGATGTTTGAGCTCCACGAGCCTCCATCTCTCACTTTTCTGTTCTACCAATGTAACCGTCTATTCCCTGAAGCCGCATATGCTTCTCTAATTTTCCCTCAAATGTATCTATAATATTCACTACAAACATTCCTTGTAGTCATGACTTCCACATTCTCACCACGCTTTATATAAAAACATTTCTTCTGAATTCCCTATGGACAGCTTTTAGTGCACACTCCCCACAAGAGAAGACACTCTCTCTGTATCCTTGCTATTAAATCGTTCATATTTTAAAGACGTTTGTTAGATTATTGCTTAGCCTTCCTTTTTCAAGAGAAAAGAGCTCCAGCCTTTCTATCTTCCCAGTGCCACCCTTGTAAAATTTTCTGCACCCTCTCGTGTCCCTATTGCTTTTGTAATATGGTGACCAGAAATGTGTTTAGTACCCTTTAAATTAGACCTATCTATGGTTCGTTTTTGGTTTGACATAACCTGCCTATTTTTCGATTCGATCCCTCTACAAATGAAACCGAGTGCTTTGTTTTTCTTTTTTACTTGCCCATCATCATAACATCCAATAATCTAATTTGAGGTCCTTTTTTGAAAATCCATATAAATTACTTCTGTATAACCATGATTTGTGGTTCTCTCCTCAAAACATGAGTAAGTTTGGTCAAGCAAGGTTTTTTCTGTTGAAATCCACGCTGTCGCTTCATTATTGTAGTTATTATTTCTAGATATCCTTCTACTTTTCTTCAGTCAGGATTTCATTATATTTCCTACTACTGATCTAAAATTCCTTGGACATGGCCTGTCCCACATTTTAAATGCAACGGCTCTATTCACTGGCTGCCTGTCCTGTGGCACTACACCATTTTCTAATGAATAATTAAATCGAAGTAATAATGCCTTTGTCTCTTTTCTCTACATTCTTGTAGAATATGTGTTTAATTTATTGGGTCAAATGTTGGAGAAATAGAAATATGACAGTCAACCATTCAAGGGTTTGAATCACATTAATTGAATTCCAGACACATCTGTAGTTCAACTTATGCACAAAAGCAAGGTCCTTAATGAGAAACTCCCCTCCCTTCCATCCTTGAAGAATTCAGCCACTGTTTGTTATTTTGCCCAAGACACTGTCCTAAAATTGTTGAGAATTGAATACAGACTGTTGCTGACAACAATGAATTTTGTATATGGTACCATGAGGCCATATTCATGATTGGTCTTTTGATGTCTTAACCTAGTTTTATGCACCGTGGTAAAGCAAATAATGAGAAAAGGTAGGCATAACAACATTAACTTTTCTCTCTCTGGTTTTAATTGTCAGATAGTTCTGTCAGGGCAACCTTTTACTGAATATCATATTGCAAGCTAAACAGAAATATTGTCTCTTTAATGTTCCCCCATTACAATTTATTGGTACAGCTTTTCTGTGTTGATCTGTATTTTCTCAGTGATGTTGGTCTACTCTAATTAGGCAACAAAACACCCCTAATAACCAACTCCTTATGATCAATGTGATAATATTCTCCATAGGTTTTCCCCAATTAGATAAATGTAAGCTGACCTTTGGTAACTACTCTTCATTAATGCCCATAGCTAAAGCCCAATTTTATCTGGGAGGCCAAAGATAAGTTTCCTAAATTCAACAGTCTCAATCTTAATGTTTAGCTGCCTCACACTACAGTCTGCTGCCTAGAAAAAATTGAAAATCAAGTTAGCTTGCAGAATGTAAATGAGAAAAAAGTCATTTAAAAGAAAGGTCAATGTCTACAAATTATCCTGACAACCCAATTTTGCATTTGCTTTTTTTTTGCTCGTTTGTCCTAAATGTTATTGTTTCCAAACTTAACAATCTAATTGTAACTGGAGACTTGCTTGCAATAACCTCTTTTCCAACTCTTGCACCGTTACCTCTGCTGTCCTCCAAGTATCTGTCGTTAGGCCCTTCCTAACTTATGTCTATATGCTAGATTTCACATCTATACTGATAATGCCCAGCTCCAAATCACCATCAAGCTTCTTGATTCCTCCACAGTTACTAATTTATTAGAGATAACAAGGTGTAGAGCTGGATGAACACAGCAGGTCAGGCAGCATCAGAGGCGCAGGAAAGCTGATGTTTCGGGTCTGGACCCTTCTTCAGACTTCTTCAGAAGGGTCCAGGTTCTTCTTCTGAAGAAGGGTCCAGACCCAAAACTTCAGCTTTCCTACTCCTCTGATGCTGCCTGACCTGCTGTGCTCATCCAGTTCCTACCTTGTTGTCTCAGATTCTCCAGCATCAGCAGTTCCTACCAGTTCCTACTAATTTATTAGATTGCTATTTGACAACCAATACCTGATGAGGGGAAATTTTCTCCAATTAAATATTGGGAAGACTGAAGTCATTGTTTCCCTTCCATACTCTAAACTCTGTTCCCTAACAATGATACACTCTGAGATTAGGTCAGTCTGTTTGCAAACTTTTGAATCAAATTTGATTCTGAGATGAGCTTCTAACTGCATGTGTGTGCAATCAAGAAAGGCCCCATATTTTTCACGACTGTAATATAGATTGACTTCACCCTATTTCAGATTCTCTGCCACTGAAATGCTGTTCTATGCCTTAGTAATCTGTAACTATTCCAATACACGTCTGGCTGATACCCCACATTCTAATCTCTGTACATTTGAAAGCATCCGAAACTCTGCTGTCCACATCTTCAATCTCAGCATGCCCTCTTCCCCTATTCCCACTCGGCTTGCTGATTTACATTGGCTCCTGGTCAAACAGCACCTTCATTTCAGAATTTGCATCCCTCCATGCCCTTGCCCCTCCCCATCTCCATAATCTTCTCCAACGCCATAATTTTTGAGGTTATCCATGGTATCCATTCTCCATAAATTCTGGCTTCTTTCTCATTATTTACCATAATTGCTTCACCATTAATGGTTGTTCTTTCAGTTGTCTAGGCCATAAGTTCAGTATTTTGCTCTCTACTGCTCTCTGCCACATTTAAGTCACTTCTTAAACCCTACCTCTTTGTCCAAGTTTCTTGGCATCTGACCCTATTTAGCCAGATATTCAACAGCCAGATACTCATTGGAACAGGGAAGACCAGAATTGTACCTTGGGACTCTGCGGGTTCCTAGCACAACAGGCACCATAGGAGTTTCCCAGGGATTTGAAGGTTCTGTTGGGCAAGCGCATTACATGTAGAACCCACAGGAAGAATCCATTAAAGGCAGAAATTTGGAAGGCACCACTTCCATTAAGTTAATAGCCAACCAGGAAAAGTTGGATGATTTGAAAATCTACCTCGAAGGTAACTGCTAAGCTGAATCCCCTCCCCTCAACTACTCCTCACAGTGCCCCTTGCATCCCAGGCCTGGACCACTGACAACCAGCAGAGTTGGCACTTTATGTTGAGGTTGTAAGGACATTGGCGAGGCCTCTTCTGAGGTACTGTGTGCAACTATGGTCGCCCTGTTATAGGGAAGATATTATCAAGCTAGAGAGGGTTCTTTTTTTTTTCCTTTATTCATTCACGGGATGAGGGCATCACTTGCTAGGCCAGCATTTATTGCCCAGAGGGCAGTTATGAGCCAACCACATTGCTGTGGGTCTGGAGTCACATGTAGGCCAGACCCAGATAAGGATGGCAGTTTCCTTCCCTAAACACATTAGTGAACCAAATGGGGTTTTCTAACAACCAGCAATAGATTCATGGTCATTGTTAAATTCTTAATTCCAGATATTTATTGAATTCAAATTCCACCAGCAGCCATGGTGGGATTTGAACCCAGGTCCCCAGAACATTACCTGGGTCTCTGGATTAATCGTTCAGCGATAGTACCACTAGGCCATTGCCTCCCCATTCAGAAACGGTTCACCAAAAGTTGCCAGGAATGGAGGGTTTGAGTTATAAAAAGAGGCTGGATAGGCTGGGAATTTTTTCACTGGAGCATGGAAGGTCAAAGGGTGCCCTTATAGAAGTTTTTAAAGTCATGAGGCGTATAAATAAGGTAAATGGCAGGTGTCTTTTCCCTAGGGTGGGGGATTTCAAGACAAGGGGGCATATTTTTAAGGTGAGAGGAGAAAGATTTTAAAAAAAGACATGGGGGCAACTTTGTTACATGAGTGGTTTGTATTTGAAATGAACTTCCAGAGGAAGTGGTGGATGCAGATACAACTACAACATTTAAAGCACATTTAGATAAGTGCATGAATAAGAAATGTTTGGAGGGATATGGGCCAAACACAGGCAAGTGGGATGATGTTAGTTTGTGACTTTGGTCAGCATGGACTGGTTGGACCTAAGGGTCTGTTTCTTTACTGTCTGACTCTATGACTCTATAAGGCTGCCCCCTCCCTTAGCAGGCTTGTCACCACTGGCCCCAAAATCCAACCTGGCCACTGTGGCCTCTATCCACCATCACCTCCCCCCCACATCCAACCTCCACTCCCCTACCAGCCCTGACTACATCCTTTGCACATCCCAGCCGGCCCCAACACTTCCCTCCCCCCCCACCCCGGCCAAATCAAACCATAACATGCTCCTCACTGGCTACCACTGGCCCCACCAGATCCACCCTCACTTAGGCTGAGGACCCCATCGCTTACCTCGTACACTGTACACCTGGTACCTACCTACCTGACTGTTAAATGACTGTCGCTAATCCCATACTTACCCTTCTCCAGCAGCTCTCATAGTGTCTTGCTGTGCTGCTGGACATCTTAACTCTCTAAACCTAGCTCACTGACTGACAATGCTACACTACAGGTGAATTATTTGGGATCAGAATTCCTGGATAGAAATGTAGAGCTCAGCACTAACGTTAAAAAAAAGAATTGGAATAGCAATCTGACTATGATTGCTAGATCTCAGAATATGCTGAACAATATTTGTTCGCCTGACTCAGTGTCATATTTTGTTTTAACAAGGTGTACAGCTGGATGAACACAGCAGGCCGAGCAGCATCAGAGGAGCAGGAAAGCTGACGTTTCGGGCCTAGACCATTTCTGAAGAAGAGTCTAGGCCCGAAACGTCAGCGTTCCTGCTCCTCTGATGTTGCTCGGCCTGCTGTGTTCATCGAGCTCTACACCTTGTTATCTCAGATTCTCCAGCATCTGTAGTTCCTACTATCTCTGAATCATATTTTGTTTTGTAATGTTCCTGTGAAATGCCTTGGGGGCATTTTGGTAAAATGAACATGCTGCGTAAATATAAGTTGTTGTTGTTTTATAAAACCATAAATTGATCTATCGGGTGGTTTAAGTGAGAAAAGAAAATCGGAAGGAAGTGTTAACACATTGAAAAGCTATTTTTCATCACTTCCAGCTGTGTTTTGACATTGTGGAGACAAAACAAAGCAGAACTCGTCTGCTCAAGCTCCAATCACATAAGTGAAAGAATTGTACACAGATTGTGATGCATCCCGGTACTTAAATACCAGCACAGTTTTTCCCTCATGCTAAAAGTTTTGATTGAAACATTGGTCCAAATATGTTTTTTTCCCAGGCTGTGTGCATAAGGATGGGAGAATTCCCAACTCCATGACCAGACTTTTTTTTTAAAGTGGCTGCCTAAGCATTCCATCTTCACTGCAGGGGCCACAGGCTGCATTGCAGATTGAGAGAGGTGATCCCGGAATACCTGACGAGAATGTCCAGGGTGTAGGCAAAATGCATGACAAGACTGTCCTGGGATTCTGGCACCGTGCTATAAACTTAAAAATAAAGTTTAAAGCACAAGCCATTCCTCCTGTCATTATTGCTCACTTTCCATGCCCTACACTTTGCAGTCGAAGGCACATAATACCCTGTCCCTAACCCCATGGCCTGAGATGTCCTCTAAGTCGCATAATGCTCTGTACTCCAAACCTCTTGGCCTGCCATACATCCATGTCGAGCCATGCCTCTGCATCCACCATCTTGCCCTGAATAGCATCTAGTCCAATTTAATACCAATTCCTGTAGAACCAAACCAACCTACACCCCCCACTTATACATCACTTAGCACCTGTACTTTCTGTGCCAACTCACCCAGTGTCCACCATCCGTAGACCATGGGACCCATGCACAGATTAAAAAAAAAATTAAAGTTCAGTTCAATAAAGTAAGGGAAAGATGGGTATTATTGATAATATCATTGGATTAGTAGTTCAGAGGTGCAGGTTAATGACCTGGGAATGGATTAAAATCACACCACAGCAGCTTGTTTCATTTCAAATAATGCAAACTGGAGTTGAAAGCTTGACTCAGTAATAGTCACTGTGAAACTGTCATTGATTGTTGTAAAGCGCATTTAGTTCACTAATGTCCTGTGGTGAAGGAAATCTACCCATCTTTGCCTAGTCTTGCCTAAATCTAACTCCAGATCTAAAGTAACATGGTAAAATATCAACCACCCTCCGAAATGGTCAAGCAAGCCACTCAGCTCAAGAGAAATTAGCACGAGCAACAAATACTGACTTTACCAGCAAAGTCCACATTAAATAACATCACCATATCTAGAAAAGACTCTCTTTCACGAAAATGCATTTACAACATTTCAATTCCTTCTTCGTATAAGGGCTTGTAAAAACAAATGTTTCATTCGAGTGAAATAAGCGGTGGAATTCATAGTCCCACATCAAGTTCAAAACCACTTGAAGCTATCAAACTGTAATGGAAGAAAGTTCAATGTAAGAATGGATTCTTGTTCATTCTGCATTAATCCAGTCTAATGGAAATTCTCAAGGTAATGTATTCAAAAAATTAAAACAGAAAGCAATATATTTTGCTTTAACTCTCCAGATTTTTTTTAAAGATTAAAAGAGCTGGAGTTTTAAATGCCTTGACTGCCTTGAAAGGCCCCTTTCACAGCCTAACAATTAGGTTGGGGACCTTTTATGCATAATCGTGGCTACTTTTAACAATCCATAGGGTACATTGCCTCACCCAAAGGGGTTCTTATCTATTCCAAATTCCACCTTATGTCCACCAAAAGGGACCTCCCTCTGAAGGGCACCTTATCTCTGTCAAAAGGCAGATTACCATCCTTCTGACATTCAGACTCCAGGTCTTACACCTCCAAAAGTGTACCCCAGCAATGAGATCTGCACTCACTTGGTCTAATCTACACTATTTCAGTTTAAGACACCGCCTCACTACAGTAACACAGAGGAAGGAGCAGCTTATGATTTACGTGATCAGTGACCTCCAAACCAAACACTACCATGCATAAATTTAACTCCATTCATACTCCCGCAAAAATGGACAATGCCATTGTTGGTGGGTCTTATGATTTCAGAAAATTTCTGCTAACTTTGATATTGGAGAGCCTATCTGATCTAGCAATAATCAGGCCATAGTTTTCAGTATATGAGAAGTGTTACTGCCTTTGAGAAGCGCAATTATTTTCTAACAAACTGTAGCAATGTACTACACTAACAATTACAGTGACAGCCTGATCTCAACCTGACTACGGGCCGTGATTGGTTCAGAAGTGATTTTCCCTGTCCATTTGCTGCTGCCGGTTAATGATCCATGCTGGTAAACATTAACTGAGGACAGGATCAGATTCAGCTTTACTAAACTGCCCAAAACTCACCTGTAAAACTCACATCTGAAAGAATTCTATTGGATAAAGTTGTAGCAGTTGAGCACCACCATTGAGAGAAACATCTTTGGGAAGGGAGCCATTGCAAATTTCCTCCAGAAAATTGCAAAATATTAATCTGTCATAGAATGCTTTATGGCATTATCTGTTTTAACAGCTGTTTGTTTGATGAAAGGATTAGAGATAAAATCAACTTAGTTTTCTTTTTAATTAGCTCCTTCTACTTTTGTTGTGTGAGGAAATGTTAACACTGCTATTTAGAAGTAGCTTAATGTTATTATTTGTGTGTGATTTTTAGAAGTGCTTTTGTTTTCTTTGGGTTTGCAAACTTCAGGGAACAGGAAGTAAGTAACACCCGAATGTGAGATGGCATTCTGACTATGTGCTGTCTGTATTTCAGAGGTGAGTGAAGATTGGGTGTGCAGAGCTTTCTGGAGACTTCTCTGAAGCTGCTTTGTTTAATGCAATCTCTCTGCTAGATTGGAATCACTGACTCATTTGTCTTTTGATTGTTGTATCTTCTAGAGCCGAATTCGAAGAATGTGGAATGACACAGTTCGAAAACAGTCTGAATCTTCCTTTATCACAGGAGATATCAACAGCTCAGCATCGCTGAACAGAGGTTAGTCAAATCCAAGGAAGATTTCAGGAATTTTTGCTGGTGCTCAAATAATACGTAGCCAAATAGTGGGCATGGATACAATTTGAACAGTTGTCATTAAGTCTTGCATTCCAAAAAATCATTTCACCATGACCGCTGTGATAAAATTCAACATGATATCCCTGCATGCATATGATATGATTAAAAATGTTTATTTTGAGAACTGTAATGAAATTCAGTGATTAAAGGATTAGTTCAGAAATTAGAAAATGAAATATCTAATTAATTCGTTAACCAGAGGTTATACTAATCCTCAATAAGCAGACATTCGCATCTTATTCTAAATTTATTCAAGGCTTAGATTTCCACTGGCTTGCCTCCATCTCTGCCTTTTCTTCTGCAGAGCATCCAACGTTGCCCAATTAGTTGTCCATGTGAATTAGTAGAAATAAATATTACAATCAATGAAACACTTGATATTTTTGTCTGTTTATCTAACATTTAGTAACGTTTTTAAAAATCTGTTTCTTCTCCATTTGTCAAACACAATATAATCTCTAAATTTACATTAGAAGTCTCGAAACTGAATAACGAATGAGTAGGAGTCTGATCATTTGACAACTGGATATTGACCTTTTTTATAAAACAAAATGTTCTTCACTGCGTACCCTCTTGCTAAATCTTGTGATATACCTTATTTCTCCTCCACCTTTTAATCATGAGTAAATCACTTATTTTACCGAAGGACTGAAATTTCAATTTTCGCTAATTATTTTCCATACATTTCAGCATAATCTAGTCATCGTATACATTTTGATCCTTTTTGTTGCTGAGTTTTTTTTTTACTTTGCAAAGCCCTATCAACCAGTCTCATTTTTTCTTCGCTGTTTTTACTAATCCAGTTGATAGATGGAGATCTTATCAAATTAAATTTCTTTGATCTAAATGTCTCCACGTGAATCAAATGTCCTTTTTAAAGATTCATCCATCTTGACACAGATTATTCCAGCTGGCATTTGTGTCTGCCTTAGCTCCTCTCGATCACTCAAACATGCAAAAGCTACTTCAGGACAAACATCATGTCGCATCAACAATAAGTTGACAGGGTCGTTTGCGCCTATTATTCTATGTTAAAAATTAACATCAGTCTCAACATACAAAAATCCAACTATTACTGAGAAGTTGATTAGAGCTGCTGCTAGATATGGTCCCCATAATTGCATTGACTGATTGAGATGCATTTTAAATTGTCTGAGAGGATTACAGGGAAGGCATTGAGATCTGCCACGGCTCATGCAGCATCCAACAACACTCAAGAAGCTTGACGCCATCCTGGAAAAAGCAGCCCGCTTGATTGGCACCGCATCCAAAAGCATCCACGCCCTCTACCACAGGTGCTCAGTAGCAGCAGTGTGCACTACCTACAAGATGCACTGCAGAAATTCACCAAAAAATCTCAGACACCACCTCCCAAACCCACGACCACTTCCATCCAGAAGGGGAAGGGCAGCAGACATCTGGGAACACCACCACCTCCAAGTTCCCCTCCAAGCCACTCACCATCCTGACTTGGAAATATATCGCTGTTCCTCCACTGTTGCTGCGTCAAAATCCTGGAATTCCCTCCCTAATAACATTGTAGGTCAACCCACAGCAGCTGGACTGCTGTGGTTCAAGGCAGCAGTTCACCACCACCTTCTCAAGGGCGACTAGGGATGGGCAAGAAATGCTGGCCAGCCAGCAACATCCACATCCCACAAATGATTTTTTTTTTTAAATTCAGCACTTCTTGTAAAGCTGGAATGCACTGTCTGGGAGTCTAGTTAAGATGAGAAGCCTCAGAACCTTTAAAAAGTAATTGAATGAGCACTTGAAATGTCATAACATTCAAAGAAAGAGACCAAGTGCTGGAAAATAGATAAGTGTAGATTTAGAATATTTTTCAGTGCAGACTCAAAACGGGCTGAAGGGCCACTTCTATACTCTATGATTCTGTGTATAATTCCTTCAGTACAAGGAGGTGGAGAGGGAAACACAAGTTAATATTGCAGCAATACTGATCCAGTCTTCTGTTTCTGGAGCTTGAGGTTGTACTCCAAAATAAATTTGAACTGCCAGACTGTTAATGTACAGGCTGTACAGTGCAGGTTTTGGAGCGTGCACTAATCCCAGAGTAAACCCAGATGTACTGTTTGTACTGCCAAGCAAGAAGTTCAGTTGATTGCAGCTTCTTTCACCAAAGCAGCTTACCTGGTGGTTTAGTGGTTTGGGTTTGTTGCTTTCACCACTGCGGCCTGGGTTTGATTCCCGCTCCGGGAAGGAGGATTTATTGTTCTTGTACAAACCTTAAAAATTAGCATGAATTCCTGATATTGAAAACACTAAATAGAGCAGCTCTGCCAAACTCAGATGCCAAACATTTAGATGAGCACTTGAAATGTCATAGTGTATAAGGCTACATGCCAAATACTGGAAAGCAGGATTAAAATGGGTGGATGTTACAAAAACATAGTGGGCTGAATGGCCTCTTTCTGTGCCGTACAGTCCTCTGACACTATGACATCAGTGTATATTTGATGCGTTGCTTTGAATAAACAGAAAAACAGACCAGAACATGCCCACGGCATAGATAAACCTTCCATTGATGTGGATATGGGCTAAAACTCTGTTTTCTGTCCTTCATCACTTTCCCATGATGAAAGCGTTAACAGAAGTGTTAGGCTGCCTTCAAATTTTGCTGAAGCAAGTGACTTTTCTCGTTTAAAGTTAAGAACTGGAAACAAATGATTATGTACCACCCTTTACATCTTGACTGACAGGCTATTTTAAAAAATGACCAACTCTAATACCTGAATTTTTTTTAAAATCAGGTCTTTAGACGCATGAGAACTTGCAGATAAACCGTGACTCCTCTTCAGAAAATTGTTAATACATTGGGCTCATCTTTCTTCTCTTAAAACCAGTACTAAGCACTCTCAAAATCTGACCAGGCAAAATTTAGATCAACTTTCCAGACCAATACGTTTGGTCTCCCAGTTATGAAACATGATTTTGTGATTGGACTTCTGGTTAACCCAATGGTAGATATCCCTGACAAGATGTATTATACTTGTTTCAAACCCCTCTTTCATTCCTGTGCATTACTATCATATGTATCCAAAGTTTACGTATTTTAATAAAACAAATAATTGTGGATGCTAGAAATCCGAAACCAAAATTCTGAATAAGTGTCACTGCTGTCTAAACATTAACTTTTCTTTCTCTTCAGAAATGTTTCTAGATCTGCTGCATTTCTCCAGCAATTTCTGTTTTTGTTATATGTTTCAATGTCTATTTAAGACTGACTCTGCATAGGAATTGCAATTAACTAAACTGACTGAGTTAAATGATACAGATAATCGCTATTCCATGACATTATCAGGAGAAATATACTGGACATGTCCACATGGCAGTGAGATAGATTTCCTAGAGAAAGTCAGGAAAGCAGTCATTTTAAGAAGTTTTGAGAAACATTGACAGAGCCTCGATCAGTCCACTTTTAAAGAAGTGTTATGCACAACTTTTGGAGGTAATCCAGATCTTTTTTTGTGTCAAATGTAAATTAACATTTCTGATTTAGAAGGGCCAGGCAAGGAGCATGTAAAGCACTTGGAAAAATGTTCTCCCTCATACTGCAGCCTTAACTCCAAATCCCAATGTCTCCTTGTAATCAATTGATTCAGAGTGAGTTATGGGGAATAAAAACCGAAAGAACTGTGCATGTTGTAAATCGGGAACAAAAACCAAAGTTGCTGAAAAAGCTCAGCAGGTCTGGCAGCACCTGTGGAGAAAAAATCAGAGTTTAACGTTTTGGGTTAACTGAAGCAGTCTGAAAAAGGGTCACCGGACCCAAAATGTTAAACTCTGATTTTTTTTTTTCTTCACAGGTGCTGCCAAACCTGCCGAGTTATGGGGAAGGCTGCTTCCCATTGTTGCCAGCAAGCTGTGTCACATATTGTTCCAACATACAAAAGTGACCTCCCTAAGGATTGTTTGACTGAAAATAAATCTAATTTGCGCATGGGTGGGGTGACCTTAGCTGAGAAAAATGTTAGGCTGTGCTCACCATTTCTGTTTTTGAAACACTGCCAACATCATTGCAAAAGGAAAAGCTGAAACATTTGCAAATGTTTTCAGCCAGAAGTGCCAGGTCGATGATCATCTTGGCCTCCTCCAGAGGTCCCTAGGTTTAAAAGGGGCCTGAGGGACACTTTTTCGCACAGACGATGGTTTATATGTGGAATAAACTTGCAGAGGTAGTAGTAAATGCAGTTACAGTTACAACATTTAAAAGATATTTGGATAGGTACATGAATAGGAAAGGTTTAGAGGGATATGGATCAAATACAGGCAAGCCAAACGAGTTTAGCTTGGGAAACTTGGTCAGCATGGATGAGTTGGTCCAAAGGAAGTGTTTCGATGCTGTATGTCTCGATGACTTTATTTCCAGATAAGGCTGAAGCTCTGGATACTACATGGGCCATGAGCCCTGGGAACATTCTAGCATTGGTGCTGAAGACATGTGTTCCAGAATTAGTCACACCTCTCACCTAGCTGTTCCACAACACTGGCATCTAACTAACAATGTGCAAAATTGTCCAGATATGTCCTGCATGTAAAAAGCACAGTGATCCAACCCAACCTATTTTCAAGCATCATCAAAGTGATGGAAGAATTTTTTTCAACAATGCTATAAAGTGAAATTTATTCAACAATAACCAGCTCACTGCCTGGCCACTTAGCTCCTGATCTCATTATAGCCTTAGTCCAAACATGGACTAAAGAGCAGAACTCAATAAGGGGACGGCTGCCTTGAATTAAGACAGTATTTGATCCTTTGTGGCATCAAGGAGCCCTAGGAAAAACTACAGTGATTGGAAATCATGGGGAATTTTCACCACTGTGTGGAATCATACCTAAAAGACAAAGGACAATAGTTAGAATTCATTCAATATGGAAGGAGGCCATTTAGCCCATTGAGTCCACACTGACCCTTTGAAGAGCATCCCCCTCCCGACCCAACCCTCTCACATATCCGTGCACTTACCAAGAAAAGAAAAGCTTTTGATCCCATTCAGTACTTTTGTTATCAGTGCTCAAAATATATGGGAGTGGCTGGTGACATTGTCCCTAAAGGTAAGCAAGTTAGATGGGGAGAAAAGAATCTCGGGGATAAGCCCCAGCACATATGGATTGGGTAATTTTGAAAGGAGCTACTCCTGTAGCTACAGGTTGCTTCTCCCTGGCCTTTCCTGCTGATAAGGTGACAAGTAAATCTGCCTGCAGGAAGGGTAGGAGGGAACCAACCATTAAAGGAGGGGTAATGAGAAGGTGAATGGTGGTGATGAACATAGTGGCTAGACCAGAGGGTGAAGAGTGAGTCTGCTAAGCAAGACCAGGAGATAGCCAAAGAGTTTGCTAAATGAGGCCATCTCCTTCGTAAGCCAAGAGCTACAATGCTAGAAGGGGAGAGGTGGATTGGAAGGGAGGGGCGTGTAAGCTAGAGTAGAAAGGGGTGATGAGGGGAGAACCAGTGATCGCAGAATGGTGCAGCTGGGGAAAAGAAGGGAATGGCTGCAAAGAGGAAATGGGTGATGAGAAGGAGCAAGTGACTTCAAAAGGGGAGGGGGTGATGGGAAGAGGCTAGAAATGGGATGATGGGGAAGAAGGCAAATGGCTGCAAAGGGGAGAAGGGGTGATGGGGAGAGTTGTATGGCTGCAAAGGGGATGTTAGAGGGAGAGGAAGCAAATGGCTGCAAAGGGTTAGAGATGGAAAGGAAAGAAGCTACTGACTGCAAAAGGGAAGAGGTTGGTAAGGATAATCCAATGGCTGTAAAGACAAGAGGGAGGGAAGGAGGGAGGGAGGCTGCCAAGAACAGCTTCTCAATAATGGAATAGCTAACTGGGAGCCTGGAAAAAAAATTGGAGTCACAGGTAATGAATTTCTTGGAAATTAACATTTTATGAAATGCATATCACTATTGAAAAAGTGCTTCTGCTGCTTCTTCACGGCTGTTTGTCATGTGACATTTTAAGTACTGTGGTGTCTAGGAAATTTAAGCCTTCCTTGTGTGTTGTGGCTTTATATTCAACAGACGGTTTGTTAATTATTGAGCATATTAATAAATTCTTGTAATTCTGCTTCTGAGTCCAAATCCCCGATAGGTCACCATAATGCAGAAGATAGTGTTACTACGTGACTGCCAACATTCCCATTAGAGTTTTTTTTTCTCTCTTCTGCAAGGTCTGTGCACAGCAGTGACATCTGGATTCAGAAGTTAGTGCTGTGAAGGGCGTTGGCCTGCCAATTGCTGTGACAAAATCTGTGAGAGACTGTGCAGCCACACAGCTTAGGGGGAATGCTGGTGTCTATGTCTCACTTAATGAAGGAGTTATTGAGAAATCAGAAGGTACCCCTGAAAATGAATTAGTAGCCCTCGCAAACTCTCCAGAAGAGCCCTCAAAATATTTTGCAGCGGATTAGGTTCACGCGGGTGATTTAAGAAATGCAGCAGGTGACTTAAATATAAACTTCAAAACTCTGCAGGGATATCAGAATCCGCCAAAACATTCAAGTCTCTTAACCTTTCTAAGTGACCTTCTGTTACTGGCTATCAAGATTGTTATGCTGCTCAGTTAAACTAGGGCTCACACTTTTGGCAGGCTTCACTTTTCGTGGAGAATCCAGATGGTACTTCTTGGCTTTCAGATCAGGCAGTCCCAAGACTACAAGTGAACTTTAAAAATGAGGAATCTTTGAGTTTCAATTCTCAGTTTTATTATCTCTGAATATACCAATACATGCCCTACGCTTTGAGAAAAGAAGCACCATTTTGTTGATGTTTACTCAACATTAGTGTTTTTAAAGATAGAACCAAGGACATTTCAATGATCCATGCTGAAAATTTATTCTGTGTTACAAATCTGTTGGAAATCTATCACTAAATGGCGTGCAACTAACTGATGGAATGGATTGTATTGCGCTGATTTTAACTAGCTGTGATCCTAATAGAAAGTATTAAAAGCTTATTTTCTCTCATGTCATCTAGGTTACTTGCAATGTTGAAAGCTTGTTTGGTACCAACTTGGTATCAAGACAACTTGATGGAATAATTTATGTACTCTGAAATGTATTTTTACCTGAATCTTGCAGCTTAAACAACAAGTGATTGAATACTATGTACTGAGCCAAAAGGTTTTCCAACACTGTACTCTTCAGAAATTTGCATTTGTTTATTTATGTACTGAGGTCAAAGAAACAATGAATCTTCTTTGGTTGCCTACCCTTGATTTGATTTTCCCCATTCTCTGAACATAATTCAACTTGTACATATAACTTGCTACTTGATCTATTGCATTTGCATTTTCAGATATAGATTGCCACTACCTCCTTTCAAGGGAACTGTGGTACCATAATGTCAATATTGTTGGGGCTTGGGGAATGATGACAGTCAATGCACCAGAATTCTTTTTGGCCCAGTATCCTGGTCACACACACAATTGAGCATTGGGGTAATAATTTGTAAAGGAGGCTGAACTGCTTTCTCTTATCAAGAAACCTGGATGAGCATTGGATTATCAATACTAAGCTAAAGAAAATACCTTACAGCAGTGGCAGAAATCAGTCAACTGATATTACATCTGAGATAGACCTTAGGTAGAGGAATGCAAGACTAAATTGCACTTTGTCCATGTCCACTCACGTGCCTCCACCCCTGGCCACCCAATTAGCAACAGCCCTCATTGTTTTCACTTGTGTTTATTTTATTTCCTTCCCTGATAATTCTCCTCAGTGCATGCCAAAAATGTAGCTTCTATGCTTCCAGCAAATTTAGAGTTAGTGGCTGAGAGTTTCTGTTCAATTAAACTGTTCTTTTTCTGGTACAATCCACCCAAAGTCTGTGTAGACCTAAGAAAATGTTGTTAACTTTTCAGAGCAAGTTGCATTAAACATATTTTGGATTTCTGCAATCGACTGCCCTAGTTTTTAAAACGTTTCACTAGAGGCAACCATTGCCCAGACATCTGCACATACATCCAGGGTGCATTAATATTGAGAGTTTCCTCTATTACATATGTTTGCAGGGTAATCAAAGAGACTCCAAAAATGAACACACAATTTTTGGGTGCCAGGATAGCACATTTTGAAAGGTTTTAAATTTACAAGGAAATTGACCATTGTACACCAACATATTAAAAAAGTCATTTTATGTACTTTTAAATCTGTCATTTTCACTAACCTAAAACAAAGTTACTCTCAGCTTAACATTAAATGATAATGTTTTTGCCATCATAAACTTATTTACAACTGCATTAATTAAATTATAGCATACTACTCATCTCAACAATATCAAAAGTTTTTAGGCAATTTTTAATTATGTAGTAAAACACTGTCTGATTATGGTAGTTCATGGCAAATTTGTATTCGAATATATGTAAATCTGTTTGAGCATAAAACAGGAAGAGATGTTTGGGGTTAGGGAACAAGCTCTCCCATAATGTTTCTGAAGTTGAATTACATATCATCAAAAGTACATCTGCATGGGAGTTCATCAACTTAGAATATTTTTAAACCATTCCAGTTAAAAATGAGGCATTCAATTAACGCCAGTTGAATTCGAACACATCATAAATTAACCTCAAATTTATACAGATGGATGTAAGTTCTTGTGGTTAGGTGGCTCGTGTTTGATGGTGAGACAGGATAGGATATGAGTTAGGTTGTCTGCATAGATAAGAGCACAGCTCTAAAATTGCTCAAATATAATCTTAGAATTGTTACAACACGGACAGAGGCCATTCGGCCCATTGTGTCCATTCTGGCTGCCTCTCAGAGTTTTTCAGCTAGTCCCACTTTCCCTGCTTTTTCCTGTCCTGCAGATTTTTTTTTTCCCTTCAAAAGATAATTATTAAATTTCCTTTCAAAATCTATTATTTGAATCTGGCTCAATGCTCTAAGATCCCAATTACAGATTCCAGATCCTAATTATTCACTGTGTAAAAAACAAAATGTTTTCTAAGTCACTGCACTTCTTTTCCTTAATTACCTTAGACCAACATCCTCAAATTTTGACTCCTCTGCCACTAAGAACGGTTTCTGTCTGTCTGGGCCTCTAATAATTTTGAACACGTCAATCAAATCTCTGAATTCGCTTTCAAAGCTGTAACTGGAGTCCCTCATTGCTGGGACCATTTTTTTGTGAATCTTTTCTACATTCTCCCAAACAAACAAATAAACCAGCAGGCAAATTTTAGTTTTAAATAAATTGGCACAGATTTAGGAGATGAAGCCCAGCAATAAACAAAGCAAGAGATTATCTTTCAGGAAAATTTGAGCAAACTGTTTGCATACACAGTTGTTTTTCATTGCCTGATTCTAATTGATTTGCTTTGATTGTGTAGTTTTCATTGAGTAACTTGCACTGTCATTTTTTGACAGCTTGGGACTTTGATTTCACTCTCCGTTCAAGAGGATGAACAAATATTTGCTTAAAATAAATGTTGTTCTTTCACACTTGTCCTAAATTTATAAACCATTTCCATCTGTTTCATAAACCACCCAGAGTTAATCAACCTATGTTATCACTTCTAAAAGGAGTGAAACATGCCTGAACTGTTTTCCTGAAGGAAGGAATAGGAGATACGTGACTGGATTTGGTACGTCTAACACAATTTGAGTTCCTGTAACGTTTGAATTGGTATAAACATCACTGTGCTGGAAGCGGGTCCTGCATAGAAGTGGCCACACCCACAAATTGAATTAATCACCGTAGCTAGTTTCTACTAATTGTACTCATTCACAAATCTTTGAAATGGCTCTTAAAATTGAGCCATTAAGCATGAGAATACCAATAGGCAGCTTTTAAATATTGAAAAATTTTTAATTTGTTAAGAAACTGACAACTGTGCCCCAATGAAACTTGTAAATTGTTCTCAGTAGTTTGTTAAGGTGATTTTCAGTTGTTAAAAAATCAGGTGAAACAAGTTGCCAGTGAGATACTGATTATAATAATTTACCATAATCATCGGCGGTCCCTCATACACAGGGATGACCCTGTTCCACTCTCAGGGTGAGCCTGTAGGTGGTTGTACAGACTGATGTAGCTTCTGCAGGCTCTGTTACACTTGGGGCAGATGGTGATCGTGGAGAGGGGTGAGTGGGCCATTGGTGTGACAGCACACTCCTTACACTGTTTATGCCTGGCTTCTGCTTTTTCCCAACAGCAAATCTCAAGGTGCTCGACGCCTTCCCGAATGTTCCTCCTCCACTTTAGACGATCTAGCGCTGGTGATTCCCAGGTGTCTGTGGGAATGCTGCACTTTGCCACTGAGGCCTTGAGGGTATCACTGAAGCACGCCCTCCATATATCTGGGGCTCGCCTGCTGTTTTAAAGCTGGGAGTCGAGCACCTGCTTGGGGCGTCTCATGCCAGTCATGTGGAAGACATTAATAATTACCTTTAGTGATAAGCTCACTTCTAGCTGGATCAGTAAATCACTCTTCAACATCTTGTGGAGTGTCACTTCTCAAATTAAAGAAAACTCTACAAACCTGCCCAATTGCATTGGTTCATCATAAAAGAAATACATATTCTGCTATTTCAAGTAACTTTGAGTGAAAACCTGACCAAAATGCTCAATTTGAAAAAGTAGCACATGTAATTTGCACCTAAATTGTTGATTGTGCCCAAAGCACTAATTCTACCCCTGCAACGGTAAAATAGAGAAATATACCTAATTTTGAATCAGTTAACTGTGTGTAGTCTTAAAGGAGAAAGGAATATATTAGTTTAATGGCTACTGCTAAATCTGTTTGGATACATTATATGTTGAAGCAAAATGCAAAATAAAAATATCAACTTCGCAGCCATAGAAATGCGTATTTTCTTTGGCACTTACAGCTAATTTCAAAAGTCAATACATAAAATTCAAATAGTTTCCATTCCTAAAAAAAAAGCCATTCAATCATATTAGCAACTAGATTGAAGGGCATCATTTTTTTAAGTTCACAGGAACTCATAAATCTGTTGTAATCTCTATTTTTGTGTGATAGAGTTACCCTCCTACGTATACCCAATCCAATGTTCCCAAACATGCCTTTACAGACAAAAAAGACAAACAGTATACTATTGAGGGTGGAGTCATAGCTCTGGGTGGGATTTCTGACTTACTTGACGTTGCTGAGTTGATCCATTATAAGTCAAAATAAAAAGGCAACTTCATTGGATAAAATAACAAAAATGATGTGAAGTTTAAAATCTTGTCTTATAAACATTCTCTTTTTAAGACCAGAAGAGAAAGATAAAACAAGTCGACGCTTGGAGTTGCTGCCGTAACTTGATCAGCTATTTAATGAAACATACATGATATAGTGAGAAGCTAAAATTCTCGGTTCAAAATATCATGTCAAGTTACAATTTTATTAAATTGCTACTGCTTTCTAGTAAAACATAAATAAAGTTTGAACATGGATTGGGAGGGAGGGAAGAGTTTAAAAAAAAAACTGTTTTAATTAAGGAATGTTCTCAGTGTGTACCTTTAGAAATGTCAGGAATTTTGTGAATATTAAGCTGTTTGTGTTAGATTTTCACTGAATTTGATTAGCTGCACATTAGCTCTAAACAATGCATAGGGATTTTTGCAGTAGTTGTTGCTTGTTTTATTGCAAGTTTTGTCCATTTGAGAACTCCTAAAATTTAATTGAGTCATTTAATTTTAATTTTCAATTAATTTGTTTTCTGATTGCTGTTTTTATTTTCTGTGCCACGTACGAAACTTTAATACTTAAAGAGTACAGATGCATTTCATTTTTCATTGTGGCATCAGTTTCAATAAGGTGTCAGAACGTAAATTACCTTAAAAGACATTAAGCTACTTGAACCGAAGACCAGCGTTTTTCAGCTTGGGGCAGTCAGCTATTATAAATAGTTCTCTAGCAAATTGATTCGAGGCTACAACTACTAGACAGGGTTCAAAGTAAGACAGACTGGAGCCCAGATTTTGCAGGCAGCGGCTGATTTTGCTGCTGACCTTGAAGAATGCTACCAACAAGACTGTTGTGCGGTTATCCCCTTTTCCAATGACTGTTTAAATCTGGCACCGAGTCTGGGGAATGTGTTGACATCCAGCAGCGGTAATGTTAACAAGAGGGTGGGGAGCTAATCATCTGATCATATTGAAATATTTATATGTAGTAAACTGTGAAGTTAAAAGCACTTATTGTTTGTCATTGTAATTAAACTTAAACAAATTACAAAGAAATGTGGATACTCAATGTGAAACCAAAACAAAAATTACTGGAGAAACTCAGCAGGTCTGAAAGCAGACGTGGACAGAAAGCAGAGATAACATTTCAGATCCAGTGATGATCTTCAGAGCTTGTAATGGACTTTTGGATAGCAAAATAATTGATTATGATCGATTAAGATAGAAGTTTAGAAAATTAACTCTTTTTTTTATTTTAGAGAAATCACACACTTCAGAAATATGAAATTAGTTATTCACGGCCATGGGTATAATATGACAGTAATTATAAAATTTGTAAACAGTCCAAAATACACTTCATTCAACGTGGTTTGTTGAAAAATAACTTTTTCAAAAATTTTTGCAGCAAAATAACCATTGTAGAAATGGAAGTTCTCATCAATTTGATTAACCATCATTGATTACATTCTGGAGAAATGTCCATCCACTGACAGCATCTTCTGGATTCCTCCATTATCATGCATGTGTGTAGATTCCAGAAGTTGCTGTAAAGGGGAAATTCCACAGGGACAGGAAATCAGAAAAAAAAAAGTCACAAAATTCGGGAAATGATCATCAAACCTGCAGCGTGAATGGAGAAAAAGAAACAGTTAGCATTTCATTCTGATGACCTTTCAGCAGGGGGTTTCATGCAGAAATTGGTGTCAGTTCAGTAGTATAATTTGTGCAAACATTGCAGTTTCAGTGTCATCATCATTGTAAAATCCAGACCATTGTAATTCAAGTCAATCATCATCAACAGATTTAAAACCTTAAAACAAAAGCATTGTATTAAATTATTTCTCGAAGTGTATTTGTATTTGAATAGAAAACACTTGGCCCCTGCTAGGTTAACTACGTATTAAAACTAACTAATTATCCAGGACCTCCAAAAAAGGTACCACGATGTGTAGGACTTATTTTGTTTTGTCAATAGATTTTCTGCTCATCACGTTGCTGCTGTTCACTTAGAGTCAGAAAACCGCGAATGGTCATGGCAAATTTCAGTCTTTTAGAAAACTGAGTCCACCAAGAATGTATTAGTTCCAACAAAACTTTACAATACTGGTGATGCAAAATACTAGTGCTTCTGCCTTATGGTTTCTGACCTTTTCTATACTCTCTGGTCTTGGTGTGTTGTCTTCTGATCCTACTTTTTCATTATTCCCCATAAGACCTACTATTGCATTTAATATTTAAAATCTTAGACTGCTGTGTAGGTTGTTTGCTAAATTGGCCAAGAAATCTTACCATTGATTCTGCAGTGTTCTCACATATGCCCTTCTTAGAACTTATGAAGTTCCAGCTGCTATGGATTTGCATCAGAAGACTGTCAGAAACTTGGATCTACCACTACCATTGTGATAGCATCCAAAAGTTCATATTGGGAAGTTAAATGCGTGGAATGCTAAGAAGCATTGATAGAGCAACATGTATTATTTTGTAGTGCATTTCAGATCAGAACTGTAGCCATTCAAATTATATTTGGTTGCCGTGTTGTGGTCTTCTTATTAACAAAATTGATGTAGTAACAGGTTTGAAGTCAGTTTCGCTGCTTCTGCCACACAAAGCCTCAGCCCTCTTTCCATGTACACACATACTCACCACAACACTACAAAAGAAAATCCACAGTGCTTCCATAAACCAAACTATAGCGGAGGTCAAAACCACTTTACCTTAAATTGGTCGACTGGCTTGACCTTCAAGTAGTGTAGTAGGAAGTCCAGTGTGCATTGAGGGATTTAACGTAGAAGTTCACTGGATCTGCATGGTTTCCAACTGTACTCAAAACCAATAGAAATGGCTGATTGGCTTCACAATCTGAACATTCCTGTTGTTGCCAGTGCATGCACAGCACACGGGAGCTTACATCCTTCCCAACACAGGGCACCTAGTAGTCTGTGCTCGAAGCACTGTGCGGAATGACTTTGGCACCTCTGTAATACTGACACCAGTGGCACTATAGAGCCCAACTTGGCAGCCATGAAACTTCATTCCTTAAACCCAATTAGTCCACCCACAGCTCAAACTGCCGGCATTAAGAAAACTTGGTGTTTTTATTAAAGATTAAAAATCAATGTCATAACAGGCCTCAGCTCAGCTTTATCATTATTCATTCTTGGAATTTGAGTGTCACTGTCAAGGTTGAGCTGCCACCTTGAATGTCTAAATCCATGAGATTAAGGTGCACGCTTGGTGCTTTTTTTTTGTAGTGGTTTGATACAACAAAAGGTGCTTGTCTCACAATTTCAGAGGGTAGTGGAAAGTCAGCTACATTGCTATAGATCTGGAGTCATGTATAAGTTAGATCAGATAAGGGTGGTAGATTTCTTCCCCTGAAGGACATGAGTGAATCAAGCAGTATTTATGATAACCCATTAGTTTCCCAATCATTGTTAATGACACTAGCATTTTCCGCCAGTATTTAATTAATTGAATTCAATTCTCCCAGCTGCTGAGTTGGACTTTGATATCTTTGGATCATTAGTCCAGTAAAATTACCACTATGCCAGATCTGGCTGTGTAGTTCAGACAACACAAACCAGCAAGTCATAAATATCAAACATATATTAAGAGATGCTGACAACTGAGAGAATATTTTGACAAGTAGCGCAGGGTAGAGCTGCAGAGGAAGCAGTTGGTGATGAGAGGGCAAGATTTAACTCAATGAAATAAAAACTTGAAAAAATGAAAATTATGGAAATCTTCAGCAAATGAGGCAGTGATTTGAACCCGGGCCAGGTGGATTCTTGATTGGGGATGTTAACCTCGACCAACTGGCTGACAGATATAAACAGGAGGTTCAGAAGGTCTTCTCAGGCTAGGGGCTGGCTTCGAGCTGGCTGGTCACAGCCCATGTACAGTGTGCATGGTGATGTGATACCTGCCTTTGTGCAGTTATTTAAATTTGTAAAGAGTGAGATGACATTCACTACCTGGATTTCCACTCATGAAAATCAGGAAAACTGCAGGCTGATCCTGCACACCTTGTGAGAAGCTGACAGAATAGATCATCCCTATTTTGTTTCTTGGCTAACAAGCCAGATATCCATTACTCTGTTAAAACCCATGAGCCCCAGGGAAAATATTGCTTGTTTGGCAACTCTGGTCCTCTGATATATGTTATCAACTTCAAAGTGTTTATTTTAGCCTGATTTAACAGAAGTTTAAAGAACTTGCAATTTCTGCTGTTGATGCTTTGGTGTAGTTGATGGACACTTATTGACCATTGGTAAAAAGATATTCTTTGAGGAAGCTCTTTTTATTTTCTTTCCTGGAATGTGAATAATATTTACTGGGCCACCATTTATTGGCCATTCCTATCTGCCACTGACAAGCTGCCTGCCTTCTTGAACCACTTCAGTCCATAGTATGTAGTATACACACGATGCTATTAGGAAACAGCAAAATGAATCAATACTGTGTTTTTTTTAAGGTTGCCCATTGTCACTGTAGTTTCATTATTTCTATCCAATGTGTGAATGGAGATACAAGTACAATAACTGACATGGATATATACTTCATATAGTTTATGACAGCTCTAAGGGGCCCTGAAGCATGGATTCTTTAAAAGCTGGCCCATATTCTTGAAAATTGCAGAGAAGGGCACAGCATTTAGGCCAGCATGGTGGCACAGTGTTTAGCACTAGGGACATGGATTCGTTCCTAGCCTTGGGTAATTGTCTGCATGGCATTTGCAGTGGGTTTCTGCTGGGTGCTCCGGTTTCCTCCCACAGTCCAAAGATGTGCAAGTTAGGTGGATTGGCCATGCTAAATTGCCCATCATGTTCAGGGATGTTCAGTCTAGGTGGATGAACCATGGTAAATGCGGGGTCACATGAATAAGGTGGGGAAGGAGGTGTTGGGGTCTGGGTGGAATGCTCTTTGGAGGGTTGGTGCAGACTCAATGAGCTGAATGATATCTGTCTGCACTGTAGGGATCCTATAACTTGAGCACACCTATCCCTATAATGAAGTTAGCCAGGTTGGGAGTGCAGGGTACGGGCTTGCTGAGCAAATCAGTCCTTACACTTGAAAGGCCGTGGGTGAAAAATCACAAACCCTTGGAGGGGGTCAAAAATTCCTGAGTCAAGACCCACTCATTATTCCTGAATGGCTGCTGAAAAATCCAGCCCCATATTTCACGTCTGAAACGTTTCATCAGAGCTAAAAGCTGTTTGACATGACCAACTTTTAAGCAAGGACAGAACCAGAGTAGAAGAGGCTATTGGATAGAAGTCTATGAGTGAGTGGTTGGCTAGAGCTTTTAAATAATAAAAAGGGAGGTCTTGGAAGGCAGAAATCGACCTGATAATTAAATCATACATCTGTCACCATCGCCAAAAGACTGAAGGAAAATTTCAATGCAGTAAGTGCTGTTAATACATGAAATGCTTTACAGTAAGTAATGATATAGCAGCAAAATCAAAATTAGCTTTTAAAGGGAAAACAACTGAACATTTTAAAAATAAAAATTGCAGAAAATACAGGGAACTGCAAGGCTAAGTTTATGACTGAAAACTCTTTAGAAAAGGTATCAATTATTCTTAGGCCCTTATGCATCAGCGCAAATAGTGTGTAACCCAAATAACAGAGCCAAAGTCAGTGCAGCGTTAGTCCTGTCTTGGATTTGCTCAATTGTCTGCAAGCACAGATTGAACACAATATACTCATTTTACACTGAAAACCACACACAGAGATCAATCTCTACCTTTTCTGAGGACTGAGATAGCCATGGTAGCTGCATGGCCTCTTTCATGCACTGTTGAAATGTGTAATAATAAGAGAACAAAAATACAGTCTCAGAAACGTCAAGAATCTAAAGGCTGTTGCCATTGGTTTTGTGTTATATGTCATTGCATGAAAACCACAGGATGATTAGGATAAATTCATTCTTGATTTTAACACATGAGTTTCCCAGTGTTGGCTGCAGAGCCAGAATCTGAGGTAAGCTAGTTTCACTGAGAGGTTTGGGGATGTACTTAACGCTTCATCAGAAAGAAAGTAAATGTAATGCCAAAGGTTGTTAACTTCTTTATTACATGATATGTTATTTAATGTGGAACATTATGGATAGGAGGAAAATCTTATATTTTACTTCAATCTTCTTGTATTTCACTAACAAATAGTAATCCCCATAGACAGTCTCTTGTTTGTGTATATTCATATTGTATTAAAAAGTCTGCACTTCAGTGTTTATGAAATCATACTTCTTACTGTCTCATTAAAAATTCCTGCCTTCTCGTTTATAAGAGAAGCCACTTGTAAATATTTCATGCTGTAATTAGGGGCACAGTAAATCTCTGTAGCCATGCTGTAGTTTGTTCATTAGACTACCAATGAGTATGTTAAGAAAGACTTTCTAGTATTAACATTGTTGACTGTGGCACTTCACTTTTAGAAATTTGAGGGTTTATGAATTTTTGAAGACTGGCACGCGGTCTGGAATGTTTTCAGTCTATTTGCTTTAAGCTAAACAGCCCAATAGTTAAAACTCGATTCTGAAGAAGGGTCACTGGACCCGAAACGTTAACTCCACTTTCTCTCCACAGATGCTGCCAGACCTGCTGAATTTTTCCAGCAACTTCTCATTTTGTTTCTAATAGTTAAAGCTATATGATTTATGAATATCATCCCTTTGTGCCATATTGACTTTTTTTCATTGTGGACTATTTTTTACTTGACAAAAATATTCATAAGGAGTATAATGTAATGTACATTTTATTGAAAAAAACGAAGGTCTGTGAAACTTGACACTTGTGTGGCATTTTACAACAATCTTAAGATAAATATATAATTAGTGGATAAAAACCGAAAGAACTGCAGATGCTGTAAATCGGGAACAAAAACAAAGTTGCTGGAAAAACTCAGCAGGTCTGGCAACAGCTGTGAAGGAAAAAACAGAGTTAACGTTTCGGGAAGGGTCATCGGACCCGAAACATTAACTCTGCTTTTTCCTTCACAGATGCTGCCAGACCTGCTGAGCTTTTCCAGCAGCTTTGTTTTTGTTGTTGTTGTTGTTGTTGTATATAATTAGTGGGTAGTGTCCATTTTTCACCATTTTGAAATCCAATTTATCTAGGAACTGCCTGTCTGTTGAAATTTAAAATGTCCTTTGCAGGCAGTATGAGTTTGTGATTGACAAAAACTTAGGATCAGTCAAATAGAATGAAGTTCCTTCAGGAATTATGGCTTGACCTTTGTACACAATGCAATATTTTCCATTCTCTTAGCCTTGTTGCATTTATTTGAGCAAAATACTTTCTAATACGTATGAGCTCTATTCCCAGGATTAATTTGTGATTACCAGATATTGCTGATGTGATATTCAGCATGAATCATGCATGATACAGATGTAATTTATTCTCAGTAACCAGGGGTTCAACGTTGAAGTCAAACAGAACTACTCAATTTGTATGTACAGGTAGAAATCCTCCCAAGTTTAAATTTTTAAAAATCACTTGTTTTTACTTCTCTGGATAGAAATATAATTTGTTGCTTTTGAATTTTTAAGTCACTTGTCAGATAGAGGAGTAAAAATATAAATTAATAAACTATATATATCACATGGAAAATAATTTGTATTTATATTAAAATGGCTGAGGAAATATAAATATAAATAATAAATAAGTGTAATCTAGCTTTGGCTGAAGAATAATTAATGGCTAAGAATATAATAACTGAATACACAGGCTGAAAATTATTCTGAAAAATTAAAAACTTATCTCTTTTATTTGCTGACTTATCATTGCTGTCTTTGTACGAGTGAAGGTTTGTGTTGCATTCTGGACACTAAGAAGCTGTAATGATAAATATTATGGTACAGATGTCAGTTTTAATCAAAGTTGCGGTTTCTAACTCCAAACTCTACCAGTAAAAGTTCGAAATGAAAGTGGAGGGTTTGTTTTTATTTCCAGACTGAAAGGTGGTTTGCTATAGCGCCCATCAGAAAGGTCAGTTTTTAGACTATATACTTTGCAATTTATATGCGTGACCTTGACTCAGTTGTCAGAAACAGCAGATGTAACACTTTGCAAAGTTGTAGATAAAGATCAGGAAAATTGGTAAGCTTCAGGATGAAATAGAAATGGAGAAACTGATAGAAGCATTGCAGCTGGAATTTACCGTGAACAGATTTTAAGTAATGCATTTCAGGTGAACTAAATGGCAAGGCTATATACAATAAATTGCATGAATTTGTAAAATATGGAGGAGCAGAGAGGCCTTAGTGTGCATACATGGTGGTAGGACAAGTATTTATAACAAGGGTATATGGTTTTCTTGGTTTGTAAATCAAAAAATATGATATAAAAGTAACAAGCTTATTCTAGAACTTTACAAATTACTGATTACTGTTCAGCTGGACTATTGCGGTTCATTTGAAACCAGAATTTATTAAAGATATAAAAAGCATTAGAAAGGTTACATGGAAAGTTTATCCCAAATGTTACAATGGATGGCAGACTTCAGTTATGAGGAGTGGTTGCAAATTTTTGTGCTATCTCCTTGAAATAGAGAAGTTTAACAGCTGACATAATTAATAAGGGTAAATAAAGAAACTATATTCTCTTTGGCAGATAGGTCAATGTCCAGAAGTGATAGGCAACAAAGTGGAAAACCTTGGCCTAAGCGATGGGAGCAGGCATGTTCAGTGGCCACTGACATCCTCTCCCTCCAACAATAAAGCTCACCAAATCAAGGTTCAATTAATATCAATGGAAACTTAGCAAATAGGAGCAGGAGTAGGCCATTTGGCCATTCAAGCCTTCTCTACCATTCAGTACAATCATGACTGATCATCACCTTGTTCCCACTTTCTTCCCAGACCCTTTGATCCCTTTAGCACTAAGAACTATATCTAACTCATTCCTGAAAGTATTCAATATTTTGGCCTCAAACACTTGCTGTCGCAGAGAACAATTAGCTTGTCAAGAGCTGACTGGTGAACCTCTCAGCGAATCACAGATTGCGCCATTAGAGACCCACCTTGTTACGTTAGCCATGATCTTCTGGATCTCAAAGTTCACTGCATGAGGCCTTGGCCTGAAGGGGTCTAACAGCAAAGAAGGTAAGCCTTTTTCTTTCAAGTCTCACAGATTGGGTGTTGTGGGGAAATTGGACATTGGAGGCAACAGCAGAGGTTAGCTTTCAGCAGCCACTCACTTGAAGCCAGATTGCGTCAAATGGAGAGCACTCCTCTCCTCCACCCCGTCAAATCGAGGCAAGTTGGCCAACCAGTCACTTCTTTCTCATCTTCTGGAAAGGCAAGTAATCGGATGGGAGGCTGGTTGAAACTCTGAAGTGTTTGTTAATTGAACACTCAAAGGCATTCATTGATCGGGGTTCCAAAGGTGGACCTCCATGCCCTAAATGTTGCAATGGCAAAAAGTGAGCATGTATCTCTGCAGTGTCTACGTGCATTGTTATTCACCCTTGCCATCAGCCTCACCACCTCCAGGGAGGATAAGATTGCACCCATAGATTTAAAATCATTGACAAAAAAAATCTCGAGGGGGGCAAGTAAGCAGAAATTATTCTATTCACCATTGTTGGAATCTGGAATACTCAAACTGAAAAAATAGTGGAAGTTGATCCTATAAATACTTCAAAAAGAGACTTTAAAATATATGAACAGCTTAGAGCTGATTTGACAAGAAGTATGTGGAGTAAACATACTGCTCTTCCAGAGACCGAGCATTGACATGATAGGTTCAATAGCCTCCTGTATTGTAGGACTTTATAGACCTCTAAAACATCCATTTGTCTTACAACTTCCACTCAAACAACACCAATGAAGCACCATCCTTTCTGGTGTCCCTACAAATTAAATAGATTTTCAGAGCCATCTTAGACCTCAATGCATTCAAATACTCTCTTTGTTGATAAGCATGAAATGCAAGTTTTGTTTCTAACAGTTTTTTTTGAAATGGCAGTGGCTAACCTTTGTTCCGAAGTGTTTACTATGATTAGTGATAGCACAGAGGACTTTGTGTTTTGATGTGTTGAATGCCTGTTGTGATGTTTTCCCCTACCTTAATGCATTACTCAGTTGCTGTTGATGTACTGCCACATCTATTAAGACTCGTAAAACATTCAAATTTTATTAAGTGTATTTATCTAATATTTGCAATCTCCATAAAAGAGAACTCAACTTCAAGAAAACCTATCAAGAAAATGTGAAAATAAATGAAGTGTACTTTTCCTGGTTGTGAATTTTCTATTAAATGTCCAAGTTGGTACAGAACCAGTGCTGCAAGTTGAAGTTACAAAACCTGTAGTGGAAGTTACATTATTCCATAATTTATTTTTGTTTGAGTAGCATTTGGTAAATGTAAAACTGCCAAATGAATGCAATCATCCATCTGTTTTTACTCATACTGGAAGCTATTTATAAATTTTTACCTGAGCATGTTATAAGTTTGGGAGCATATTGGATGGAATAATTGTCAACATTTTGAACACAGAAAGATGGATGATAGTCTTAGAAGTATCAAGTGCTTTTAACTTAATCTGATAAATATAAAGAGATAAGTTTGCAGGTTCGCAACACCATGTAACAAAGTATTTTCCAATGAGGAATGCAGTTTGTCAAAAATCTGTACACCAATTGGTGACATATAAATAATAAATAATTTGATTTGTGGTTAGGAAAAAGGGCTTTTGCTACTCAAGTCAGGTACTTGTGCAAATAACTTTTAGTAAATAACCAGAAGGGGTGTAATCCATTGTGGGGCACCTACCCTTGTTTGGGCTTGCTTCATTGTTTTTTTGTAATTGAGTTGAGACAGAACCTATCAATATTTAAATTTACAACCAATACAGTACTACAGACAACATGGTCTATTTATTAAATTTGAAATGTGCTCTGAATTCAACACCAATAAGATCTTCAGACTGCACCCAAATTAACAGCATTCACGGAAATTGATCTTCAGCAGCAGTCCTCTGAGAGTATTCAATATTTAGCAAAGCATCCTTGCAGAAAGGCACAAATTCCACACTGTGAAACACTGCCTAATTCTAATATAAGCATCTTTAATCTGAACGTGACTAATGCAGAGTTTTATCTCCAAAAGTGCATTTTTTTGACCCTGACGCTTACATTTGGATGAAATTGATTCATGTTTTGAAACTTTGTGGAGTCCATATCCAGTATTGCTTTCCTTGTCTTCTGTTTCATTATCTGCAAATCCATACTTATTCCGTAATGTCACCGCTCTATTTCTCAGCTGTACTTCGGTCTTGGGAAATTGAAGTAATAAACTATGAAACCCTTAAGCTGTTGTTGCAAATTGGAATGGAAATGATTATAGTTTGCAGAAAAAAAATCAATTGGATTGCAAGCTTTATTTTATATATAAGGGGCTTGATATTACAACTTACCTGTGGGTAATTCCAAGAAATCAAGTAATAATTCTGGCTGAATCTGTTTATTTTATAAAATAAGTTATAAGGAAAACCAGCATTGATTGTGTTAGCCCATTTGCAAATGCATTTACATTGTCTAAAGCATTTATTAATTTTTTTTGTAAATTTCAACATTCCAGGTCTGACTCTATTCAGCTTGTTTAATGATGTGACTTCAAATTTTACCATTAAGAATATTTTATTTTCCTACATTTGCCTGATTGATCTTTTTTCTTTGTTTGTCTTTCTCTGTCTGGCTGCTCCAGGGGCTATGGCTAACCATCTAATAACCAATGCTCTTCTTCGTCCTCATGGCACTAACAATCCTTATAACACATTGCTTGGGGAATCAGCAATCTGTAACAACCCCTCAGTCAGCATGTACAACACACAAGGTGTGCTACTCCAAATGTTTCACTAAGCTATAGTGGCAATACCCCATCTCTGGTCTGTGGAGGCTGTATTCCAAAAGAATTAGATTGAAGAAGAATAATTCACAGCAAAATATTTGATCATTTCAATTTAATCCTTCTATTTCACAGTGGACAATGATCATCGGTTGTTGGGAACATTAATTTCTCACCAATTTTCAATTCATTTGTTTTGGCTGTAATTTGCTTCTTGCTTTGAAGCTAGAAAGCTGTCTCTCACCAGTTTACCATCAGTCAAACCTCATTTTAGAATGCAATTGTCTTAAATTTATCGTTTTCCACCACATTTTTCCAGCTCTTAATGGAAGCTGGGTCGAGCACTTATTATTTAAAGTATTTTGAAATGTTCCACTTGTTGTGGTAAGGAGGCTTGACTGCATATATTGTTACACATTTAACATGATCTTTTTACATTTGTTTTTGAACTTCTAGCCAAATTAGGTTTGGATGTAAGCAGAGGAAGCCAGTGGAAAATGTACCCTTTTGTAAATTAAAATAGCAGTAACTCTGATCATCTGGCTAGAATCTGTGCAGAGAGGTCATGAAAACTGCTGACAAAATGTTCAACAATATGTATGGTAACATTGGTGTGATGGGACTGAAATATTAGTCTTTAGATAGCTACAAATTTAGGTAGTTATTCAGTACAGCCTCTATAAGCCAAGCAAAGGGGTTTTATATTTTCCAATCCTTTCACCAGCACAGGTATTTAATCATCAGTCTTGTTCTACCTTTCCAATATTGATGTTTCATAAAAATATCAACAAAACCAGATTCAAACAGAGCTTCATAATTTTATTATTGACTTGATAACAATATGCCGGTGAAAGGATTGCCCTCTTTTTGAAACAGTTATATATGGGTGATTCTGATATGAGTAGGTCAAACACATTTGTTATCATTAAAATTGTGCTATTGTTTGTTTTCAGCTTAAAAACATTAAAATTAGCCACTTATTATGTGTAGTGAAGATGGGATTTGTTAGATATTTTCTGCATACCATCAATCTATTTGCTTTTATTCATGTTTCTTCTACTGTCGCTGTATGCTTACTTGTGTTTTTTCTTTCCTTTTCTTCATGCTGTCCTTTAGAGCCCTACAGAGAGACAAGTATGGGAGTAAAACTAAACATTGCATATCAAATGTAATTCTTTTAGTTACCATTCTCTTCCAGCCAAATCTAGGCGATAACTGTGGTATAACGAGAGTTGATCGACGAGATTTTTTTTTCAAAAAGTGCAGAAGTGTTTATAGATATATTTTTGTTAATGTTCCCATTAGCTTTGTTGAATCCCATTAAGTCTGGATAAGGCTAACTAGGAAGTTTCTGGAAGACAGTATTCTATTCTGCAGTGTTGCTCGTCACCTATTACCCCCAAATAACTGTCATTATTGATTGGTTGTAATCTGGTTTCCATCGTCACTGAATTATTTAATGACCAAAAACAATGAATTCTGCAAAGGGGATGTACAGAGTGGTTGAGATGTTTGAGATTTCAATTCATTTATTAAATGAAAAACATTTTGAAATACTTTACCCCTCAAGTTTTCTTGCCTTAACCTTGAGTGGAATATCCACAATGTGTCCACACACATCATTAAGTAAAGTTGAGATTTGCCACATAGCACAGTATTGTTCAGGACTAAAATGCACATAAATATAACATTCAAAGATCCCTCATAACATTAATTTTCTTTTCCTGAGAATGTGGACAATATATACACATACTTTAGACTTGGGTGGACCTAAATTGAAATGAAGCATCAGGTTACTGAAGTGAAAAATTTTACAATATTTTCTATCTATCCATGATGTGAGTACAGGCTAGAGTAAACTCATTCATATGATATTTATTTAATTCTTAATTAATTGCACTGAGTTCTGTGTTCAATACACATAGCCCAGCTGGTCCATAGAATTGTTTGACTAAGACTCCTGGAAAGCTTCTATGATGAAGGGAAGAGGGGCAAAATTTGGCCTTTCAAATTGAGTGGAATTACCTCTCTACTGGATAGATAAATGATTTAATTGAGGAAAATAACCCAATACAATTTATCTATCTCGATGGATTAACTCCTTATTGCATTGATCAAGAATGTGAAATACATTTTGAAGAAGTCCCACAGCAGCCCTTTACTGTCTAATAGTTGCAGCAGCCTTGAGCAGAAACTGCTTAATTTAGTAAATGATTTTGTTCCTTTTCATTTAAACTTAAAAATGTTTGCTTCTTCAGTTATACCAACTGGAACCATTTTGTGTACATTATTTTTTCCAAATGGATGGTCTTGCTCTTAATTGAGGATTTCATTTTTGTCAGTTAGCCCTGTTTGTAATTTTTTTTATGTATGTATATATGCACCATTGTGCTTTTTAAATTATCTGTGGTGTTTGTGTCCAGTTAGGTGTGCAACAACTCTTTGAAATCTGAGCAATCAATATAACCAGTTAAATTGAAAATAATCACTGATGTCCAGGTTTTGCCACTCAAAAAAAAACAGAAATTTGTCAAAAATCATGCAATACATATCCTTTGATTAGCATTTCTAATTACTAAGTCTTTTTTAACTAAATCACACAGCAAATATGGATTTGAGAATAACAATGACAATCATGCAACATTTGTTCTGCGTTAACCTAACTATACTTGATAGCATTTTGAGAAAGTCATGACAACCCAAAATTTCCTATTTATTTAAAAGCCACATCTATAAGACTTTATGTTTGGATCCTTTTTATAATCCACCACTTAATTGTTTTGCCCTATAATTTCAGTGATGAATATTGCAGTAAGCTTTTTCTAAATCTTTTTGCAGGCTGTGTACATCATTGGCTACATAGTTTTGCTAGTCTCTAATTGCCCTGAAGAAGATGGTGGCCATAGAGTCATGCAGCACGGAAGAGGCCCTTTGGTGCATTGAATCTGTGCTGACCTATTCACACTAAACCCACTTTCCACCACTTGGTCCATAGCCTTGAATCTTATACCATTTCAAGTGTTCGCCCATGTACTTTTTTAAAGCTTTGAGGCTTCCTGCCTCTACTACCCTCCCAGTCAGTGCATCCTGGATTCCAGCTTTTCACCCTCAAGCTGAAAAGAAAATCCCCGCCAAATCTCTTATCCTTCACCTTAAAATAATACACCCTTGTTATTGACACTTCAATTAAGAGGAAAACCACACAGGCCTATCCAGCCTGGCGTCAAATATAAAATACTCTGTCCCAGGCAACATCCTGGTGAATCTTCTCTGCATGCCCACCAGGGCAATTGTATACTCCCTATAGTGTGGTGATCCAAGCTGCACACAGTACTTGAGACAAGGCATGACCAATGTATTGTGCAGCTTCAATATAACCTCCTTGCTCTTATAACCTGTGCTGCAACTGATTAAGACAGTATCTCATATGCCACCTTAAACACCCTGTTAATCTTCCTGCCACCTTTAGGAATCTGTGGACAAGCACTCCAAGATTCCTCTATTCCTCTGAACTTCCTAGTGTCCTGTCAGTCATTGAGAACTCCCTTGTCTTGTTAGTTCTTCCAAAGTGCATACCTTATATTTATCAGGATTAAATTCCATCTTCTCCTGATCTGCCCATCTGAACAACCCATGTATATTATCCTGTCACCTAAGTCCTTTCTCCTCACTGTTAAGCAGCTGGCCAATCTTTGTGTCATTTGCAAATTTACTTATCATCCCCCACCCCCGCAACATTCCCATCTAATTTGTCACAGACAATAAGGGACTCAGCACTGATCCCTGTGATGCACAACTGGACAGTGACTTTCACAAACACCCTCTGTCCTACCACAAAGCCGATTTTGGATCCATCATGCCAAGTTACCCTGGATCCCATGTGCTTTTACCTTTATCAATCTCCCATGTGGGACCTTGTCAAAAGCTTTGCTAAAATTCATATAACCTCATGAAAACCTCATATAAACAATATCAACTGCCCTCATCTACAGATCTGATGACCTCCTTGAAAAATTCGATGAAATAGGCTGACATCCCTCTGACAATATTATGGTGACTATCCTTGTTCAGACCTCGCCTTTCCAAGTGAAAGTTAATTCTCACCTTCAGAATTTTCTGCATTAGTTCGCCTAGCACTGATGTGAGACTCACTGCTCTGTAATTCCCTGGTTTAGCCCTACCACCCTTCCTGAAAATTGGAATGGAATTAGCTGTCCACCTTGAGCCACCACCTTGAACCAATGCAGTCCATGTGGTATAGGACCGCCCACAATGCAGATAGGAGGGGAGTTCCAAGATTATGATTGAGCAAAAAGTGAAGGAATAGCAATAAAGATGCAAATCGAGATGGTGTGTGACTTGGAGGGAAACTTGGATGGGGTTGGTTTTCCCATGCATCTGCTCCCTTTTTATGCCTGTAGAGGTCACAGGTTTAGAAAGTGCTGTCTGAGTTGATGTATTAATATATAAGCTGCTAATTAATGGAGCTTCCCTCAAAAACCAAAATTAATCGTGGGACTTTGATATCTCAGTACGTCAGATAACCAGTGCAAAGACAATCTTGATATAATTTATAACATTAAATTTGCTTAATGGATTTCAGAAAAAGGATTGTCCCTATTGGTTGCCAATAGTTTTTTTTAGGAACAGAGGAACAGACTAGGTCTTCCAATTCCTTTAGCCTGTTCTGCCAAATAGATTATGACTTATCTGTGTCACAACTCCATTTTACCCATCTTAGCTCCACATTTCCTTTTCACCCCAACACAATTAAACTCTAATAAAAGTTCATTTTTGAACAACCACTCAAAGCAATTCATATGGGTTTTATAAGATAATATTTACAATCATGTAAGGAAACAGTAGGACAGGTAACCAAAAGTATGGTCAAGGAAGTAGATCAAGAGTAGTGTCTTAAAGGAGGAAAGTGAGATAGAGGGGTTTAGGGAGGAAAATTTAGAGTATAGCACTATGTTTAATGATGCACCACATAAAATATAGGGCACTCAAGAGGCCAGCATTAGAGAAGCACAGATATCTGGGAAGGTCGAGAAACGCTGAAAGAAATTCCAGAGAAGGGGGTGGGGGGTTGGGGTTAGAGTCATAGTGGTGTTTAAAAACAAGGATTTTAAAATGGAGATGTTGCTTAACCAGTGTAGGTCAGCAAGCACAATGATGAGTGGGACTTGGTTCAAGACATAGGCAGCTACAATTTGAACAACCTTAGGTTTGCAGAGGAGGGGGAAGCTCCAAATAACTCAAGCATCCACAACCTTTTAGGGAAAGAACTCAAAACTGTTTTTGCGGGAATAGGTATTTCCTTATTTACCTGCGATTTTATGATTATATCCCCCACTTTTCTTGATTCTCCTACCGGATGAAGTATATTTTCTGTAGCTATTCTGTGGGTCCAACATATTCTCATACTCCCCAATTGCATCATGAACACCATGAACAATGCTGTGAAGAAGTTACATTGTATTTAGAGTCCACTTTGTGTGCCATCCTTCTAACATTCTAATGAATTCATTAGAGCTTATATTGATTCCTGAAGCTTTGAAATGATTGTTGCACAATTACAATTTGAGTTTTAGCATACCTAGCCTGTTACCCGAGATGCTGTGATCTTCCTTTAATTCCCAGAAGAGGCCAAAAGCTGTAGTCATGATTAATGTGGTTCTTTGTCTTATCTTTCAGAGGTGTTGCTGAACAATGCGAGGGATACAAGTGTCATGGATACTCTACCACTGAATGGTAACCATGGCAACAGCTACAGTATTGCCAGTGGAGAATACCTGAGTGATTGTGTGCAAATTATTGACCGTGGGTACAACCACAATGAAACAGCCTTAGAGAAAAAGATCCTGAAAGAACTCACCTCCAACTACATCCCTTCCTATATGAACAACCACGAGCGCTCCAACGAACAGAACAGGAACCTCATGAACAAATTAGTGAACAACATTGGAAACAGCAGTGAAGACAATGCAGTCGTTCTCGATGATGCCACTTCATTTAACCACGAAGAAAGCCTAGGACTGGAACTCATTAGAGAGGAATCAGATGCCCCTTTGTTGCCACAAAGGGCGCATTCAGTAGAGAACCATCAGGCCCACCAGTATCCCAACCGAAGACGGATCCCTCAAGATCACAGTGAGAGCTTTTTTCCTTTGCTAACCAATGAGCACACAGAAGAACTGCAGTCACCCAACAGGGATTCTCTGTATACCAGCATGCCTGCTTTGGCAGGTGTGCCCGTGGCAGATGGTAGTGCTGCTCAGACCCAAAGCGCTCCTCCAGCAACTAAAAGTAGTGACGGTGATGATGTGTATTATAAAAGTATGCCGAATCTGGGCTCCAGGAACCATGAACAGCAACTTCATACTTACTACCAGCTAGGACGTGGAAGCAGTGATGGATTTATTGTTCCTCCCAACAAAGAAGGCTCCTCACCTGAAGCGAATTCAAAAGGACCATCACATTTGGTCACTAGTCTATAGGGGCAAAGACTAACCTGGATGGCTTGTTCTGGTTGCCCAGAACCAAGTGAAACAATGTGTGTATGCTTGAATCTAAATGCTGTTGATAAACTGCTGAACTACTTTGAAAAGTTTTATATTCAGACCCAACCTAGTGAGGCACTGCGTGGGAAGCAACTGATAAGGAAATAGTCTGTTTTAAGGCAAAAAAGAATTACTGAACTGATTGAGAGGGTTGGACGTGTACGTTGAAATGACATTCAGTTTTGCTTCCTTCAATAATGCTAAGTTTTTAGCCTTTTTTCTCTAGTGTCTATTTTCTTGAGGACTTCTAACTAAGGCTTGGTGTAAGTCAGTGCCAGCTATACTGGTGCAAGGGTATGGATTGCTTTCTTTTTTTTCCTTGTTTTTATTACCACTGTATATCAGTCGTGACTTTCTCACACAACTTAGATGCTGCAGTTTACCAAGCTGCAGAATTCCTACAATCATAAAGGAAACCTCTCCAATCTCCAAGAAAGGGAATTATTCAAATTATATGCTAGATACATACTTTATGTTTTGCTGTAATAATTCTGATTATAAAACTAATGACAAGAGAATTTTGAACTATTTCTATGTACAGACACTCAACATTGCACATATATTGTAGTATGCTTTTTTCCTCCAAACTTATGTCCCTGTTGATGTAGTGAACAAGACAGTTTTTGTTGTGCTGGTCTTGCAAGTTTTGTCTTGCTAGTAGGAGCAGTGTTTTTTTTCCATAAGTCTTTCTGTTGGGCTTTTCCCCCCAGACAGTTCCTGTGAAGATCACAGTTTATAAAGCTCATTTTATAGTGAGGTGATCACAAATACTACGAAAAAAAACGTTTTTTTAAAAAAACTGTTTTAGGTTTTTCTCACTGTGTACTTTGAAGTGAAGTCATGTTTTTTGCCAGCAAAAAAAAATTAAAAATTAGGATTTACAGCAGGTACTTTTTGTTTACAATGCACTATGTTATTCATAAATGTGATCAGCAATGAAAGTCCACAAAGGGAGCTAGGTACTCTTCTAGTCACCAAGGAGTCTTGGTAGAAAATAGTGGAACTCATGCATGTGGAAAAATAAAAAGTAGAAACATTTTTGTGTTAAATCTAGTCAAAGCACTAGGCACTTGTACCGTGGTGGTAAAAAATATTGACTTATTAAAATGAAAGTTATTTTGAAGTGAAAAAAGATGAACTCAATTTTTTTTCTTTCCTTCCCTCACAGGAAATTTATTTATTTGATAATTAGTTGATGTAGGCATCCCTTTAGTAATGATCTTAGCAGCACAATTTGTCTTTCCTTTTTTTTTAATTTATGATCCATTTTGTATGGTTTCCAAGTTGAATGACCTCATTACTAATATTTGTTGTAAAAGTGAATCTTGTTTGCCAACAAATAAATGACTGATTACAGATTTACAAAATCTGAGTTGACTTAAATGATTTTTGTTTCTGAATGGTCATCAGATTGAGCTCTTGCCTTATGGTTACCCAGCTAGCCGGTTGTCACCTGGAAGATTATCAGCAGTTGAAAAGAAATTATAACGAAATGATTGGCCTCATAATGCATTACCACTTGCACAAGGAAATGAGACAACTTTACAGCATTATCCTTACCATCTAATTAAGAGGCTAGCTTTAAGTGGATTCTACTTTTGCTTTCCAATTGTAGTTCCCTATCAATATTAGGCTATAACTTTTCTTTTGGCATGTCAGTTGCTACCTTTTATTGATATAACATTCGATATTTACCAATGAGATCAATGAGCTAATTCCATTTTCTTTAGTTTAAAGGCACCATTTCTATTCCAGTCTTCCATTCCTGACTGTTTCCCCACCTTTCTGTCTTCCAGAATCAACACTTCCAGCAACAAACCAGTTTGATAAGAATTGTCTCCTTTCATTGAATCGCTTAAATTTACAACACTGAACCAGGCACTCAGTTTACGTGGTCCATTCTATGTTTATGCCACACAAAAGCGTTCCAAATCAACAAATCCACAGTATAGCTGTGGTACTGCTCATGCAACTAAAGCTAAATACGGTAAATACTGGGAGCCTGAAATAAAAAGAGAAAAAACTGAAGTGACATATTTGGAGGTAGAACCAATTAACATTTCAGGTCAATGGCTTTTCAACAAAACCAGAAAAAGTTAGAGATAAGTTTTAAGAAAACAAAGGGAAGGAGGATGGTAAAACAATGGTAGGGGTGGTTAGGGGGAGTGTTATGATAAGTTGAGGGTAGGAGAGGTTAAGTGACAGATTTAGTACTCATTGTGCAAGGCACAAGAAATGGCAAATGTGTCAAGAAGTAGAGATGACTCCAAAGGAGATACGAATGGTGGAATTATGAGCAACTTCCATTCAAAAGCAAATGAAAAGGAGAAAATATAGAGAAATGAAGCAAAACCAGCAAAAATCAAGGAAACAGAATGGGCACAGAGATTGGTATCGCTCATTGTTGAGTTCAGCGTTGAGACTGTAAGGCTGTAAACTGTCCAATTGAAACATGAGACATCGTTCTTTGATGTGTCATTGAGGTTCGTTGGATTAGTGCAGGAGGTTAAGTATATAGATGAAAGAGTGGGAACAAGGAAGAGAATTAGAATGATAGTCAGAAGCTTGGAGCCATGCTTACAAAGTGCAAGGTGTTTGGTAAAGCATTCACCTGATTGGTGATTGGCCTCCAGAATGTGAAAGAGCTCACATTATGAGTAGTGACTGCAGTATACCAAATTAAAGGTACTAGCAATTCATTGTTTCACCTGGAAGGAGCATTTGTGCCCTCAGAATGTTAAAAGATGGTAGAGCAGATGCTGTATCTCCTGTATTTGTGAGGAAGAGTGCACTAAAGAAAGGAGGGGCAGTTGGGGCTACTGAGGAGTGAATGGGCGCAATGCTGTGTAGGTGCTGGATGATGATCCTTTGAACACAGGTTGGAAGCGCGAAGGTGAGGACAAGGGGAATCCTATTGTGGATCTGAATAGAATGAAAGGTTTCCTGCATTCCACAATTATTCCCAACACCCACTCCTCTTATAACACATTCTCATATGACCTTGCCCCTCCCACTGTCCAAAGCCCCAGATAATCCTTCCAAGTGAAACAGTGATTTACTTAGAATTCCTTTAATATATTGAATATATTTGCAGGCTCCTCTAAATTAGCATGACAGCTTTGCAGGACACCCAGTCACTTGTCATCTTAATTCTCTATCTTGCCCCCATCCTGATGTCTCTGCTCTTGGCTGTCTGTGGCATTTAAATGAAGATCATTTCAACTTATCTTTTAATTAGTCACTCTTCTGGACTGAACCTTCAAATCAATAATTTCAGATAGTAGCCTGTGCTCCGTTTTTGTTTCTTTATGCTTTCTGGGTTTTGATTTTTTTTCTCTCAATGTTTTGAGATTGCAGCTGCTCAACCTCCTGAAAGCATAGACCATGTTTGTGCCATTGCCAGAACCTTTGGCCTTCCATAGTGAATCTCTTTTTAATGCATTTTCTGACGCTCTCCATTTTCACTTGCTTAGAAATCGATCATACTTATAACATTTTCCATTTATTACTGAAAAATCATTGGCCTGAAAGATAGGATGGAATCATCTGCTATGAGATCCAAACGTGATAGTGGGACAAGACTAAGTCTTAACTTTCGTTCAAGACCAGCACAGCTCTTCATGTGTGATTACATAGTAATCAGATATTCTGGTATATTTGCATAAGAAGCATGATGAGGCTTGCAACATGGATAGAGTGGTAGTTACCTTTCACCATTATTTCACAGGACAAAGAACAGGGTGCCATATGTAAAGGGCAGCCAGAGAGACATTTATTATGTTCAAGCCAGGAGCATCCCTCTGGATTTTATTGGACATCTAATTCATTTCCACCACCCACCCATACCCAGCTATGAATGTCTTGGTGGAGCCATGTCTCATTGCAAGATCTGGTCCAGATCATCCAGGCAAAGCAGAAAGCCCTGTTTTCCAGCAGGACACCCTCCTGTCTGACCAAGGTTGCCTGGGAGGACGTTGCCGTGCAGGTTAGCAGCTGTGAGGTCCACAGCAGAACCTGGGAAGCAGTGTGGAAAGAGGATGAATGACCTGGTACCTTCCTCAAGGGTAACTGGTACTGTATAGTCACTGCAGAGTGGGACTCATTACAGCATCGGACAGCCTAAATGCGTGCAAACACATTTTCAGATAGGAATTTGGCCTGACAGTGTGGAAGCCACTATCTTTCATTATCTAAAAGATGTACCATTTGCAGGGCAGTGTGGGTCTCAATTGTTTAAAAGGGGTGGGCCAAGGAGCAAGAATGGTATTCGTGCTGATAAAGTGGCTATGAATCCGTTAGGGTGACATTGAATCGTAATTCCATCTGCAGGAAGAGTGCTCATAATGTCAGGGACAGGGGAAATAGACCGTGATTAGATGCTCAGCCATCTGGAGGACAGATGGACCAAGCCTGCATGGATAAGGAGTTTGGACTATCACAGGAATGCAGTGAGAATGGCTCCAGTCTGCTGCTGATCAAGGGACATATGGGACTAATGCCTGAAACATTGGTGAGAAAAGGGTTGGTGCATTACCATCAGCTAACACTTTTTATGCTTCACTGCAGGTTTCAGGAGTATGACCAAGAAGAGGAGGCTACCTTTCCCCAGCTCCATTTGACTACCACCTCAAGATGATGAAGGGTTAAAATCTTAGAGGAGGCATATTCATGCCATTCAGATGCACCCGCTATCAGCGTAAAGAAATTCACCTCAATGGGTACAGGACCTAGATTAGGCTCAAGGTCACACTCTGGTCAGCACATCTCAGACATGGGCCTGCAGCTCATGGAGAACATGAGCACTGAGGCCCCTGATATTCAGAGGACTGCTTCAAACCAGGCCATTCCTGAGCTTCAGTGCAAATGGCAAACCTCTGGAATCATCCATAAGAGACGGACAAGGGAACATCAAGCATTGGTTCAGATTGAGTGAAGGCACAATGAGTCGATTTATGTTCTGAATATTGCCGTAACTCCAAAATGCGAGTGCTTGGATTATTTTTATTCACTCACAGGATGCTAAATGAAAAGCCAAACCAGTATTTATTGCCCATCCCTAATTGCCCAGAGGGCAGTTAGGAGTTAGCCACATTACTGTGGGTCTGGAGTCACATATAATCCAGACCAAGTAAAGATGACTGATTTCCTTCCCTGAAGGACATTAGTGAACCAGATGGGTTTTTCCTGACAAGATTTCACAGTTATCATGAGATCCTTAATTCTAAATTCATTTTTATTGAATTTAAATTCCACCATATGCTATGGTGGGATTTGAATCCAGGTCCCCAGAACATTAGCTGAGAGTCTGTATTAATAGCCTAGCAACAATACCACTGGGCCATTGTATCCCCATACCACATGGAGAGGATAGCAAGTGTTCAAGTAGGACCTGGCCGGGACTCTGTAGCAGCAAGATATGTGCTTGGACCTGTGCGCCATTACTCTAGCCATGAGTGCAGTGAAGAAATAGCCAAGCAAGATGGGCTTGAGGCACCTCAATTTGGAAAGTGACAGAAATCCAAAAGCCCCAAACATGTTCTCTCGCATGAACTAAACGTAATCTTCCATCTTTACTCCAACCAGATTACTGTGTACTGGCAACAGATTTTCATATTAAAAATTTAGATGTCAAAATAAGTAAAATCAATCTCAATTATATCATAGTACAAGCTTGCCAAAATCTCTTCCCAAATAGTGACGCAAAGAGAAGAAGATCTGAGGCTAGCAGATTTTGGTTTAATTTTATAAGTATCAAATCTTATTTCCATAGATTTCAGAAAAGTTACATAAATGTGTCTAGTTTTTGATTTTGAAATACCTTAGATCCATGTTATATTCTGGATCTCTAGAAATGATGTTTTCTCTTGTGGTTGACCACAGAACACAGGGGCACTAGGTCAAAATGAAAGGTCGCTTTTTTAAGACAGAGATGATGAGAATTTCCTTTCTTTCAAAGGATGGTACCACTTTGCGACTCCCCACCTCAGCAACAGGTGAAAGCAAGGTTGTGAAATATTTTTAATTTGGAGGTAATTGTTTTTGTTAGGCAACAGAATCGAAGATTATCATGGGCAGATGAAAAATATGAAACTCGAAAAGGAAACAGATCTGCCATGATCTTATTGAGTGGTGAAGCAGTCTTGAGGTGCCAAATGTTGTACTTCTGCTTCTAATTCATATGTTCAAGAGGTATAAACATGACTGATTTTTCAGTCATGTTACTCATTGTTCACTTATAACACAATTTCAACCAGCACCTTAGAGTGTGCGTGCAAGTGTACAGATTTTTTTTATTTTAAAAGTGCTCATGTTTTTCTCTGAAATAATGAGGCTGTCAGTGGTGCCTCTAGTCATTCAGGTACTTTTTTTTTGGTCTGTGCATATCAATAAGCTAATATTGGGAATTAAAATGGTGTCACCTCATTTAAATAAAGTGATGGCAGTCCTAGTGCAAATGATTTCATGCATTGGACGAGTCAGGGCTGGGAGAAGGTAATGTAATGCAGCAGCTCTAAAAGAGCTCTTGTATACTGCTAAAGCAGTCTAGTCACGGAACAGTACATGCGACGAGCTCAAACAGCAGAGCTACTTCATTCTATGAGGCAGCTTTGAAAATTCTGTCAGAGGTCCTATCAAGAAAAGTGGCCTTTTTTTTGGATCTAATAAGATAGCAAAGAGAAAATCCTGTGCAGGTGAGGGAAACATTTCCTGGTCTTGAAAATGTAATCAAATCAAACATCTTCACTTAGAATCTAAATGCTAAAGCTAGAAGGCAAAGATTGTACCCATTGAGCCTCTGTATTCTCTTTGGTACAGTTAGCCAATTAGGTCCACTGCTTGCTCTTTCCAATAGATCAGGATTTTTATTTGCATCTGATTTCCTTTTCAAAATAGTGAATCTGCTTCCATCCACCTTTCAGACGGTGTATTCGAGGTCACAAATTAATTTCCAGATACTAAATTATTTCTTCACATTTTGCCAATTTTCTTACATTTGTCTTGTCTGGTTACTGAACGTTCCGCTACTGGAAGCAGATTTTCCTTGTTTACTCTATCAAGCTATTCATCATCTGAAACAGTATCTGTGTCCACCTTCTCTAGTATCTCCATGTAACTGAAATTCCTGAATCTGATGTTAGGAGCTTGTAAAAACAACAGAGTGAAGTCAATTAAGATTGTTAAGGCAGTAATTACGAGCAATTTTTGCACCACAACTTTTCAAACCTTTCAGGCTGCATGCTGCGTCTGTATCTCATCAGCTGGGAGGAGGCAAGAGCACAGCAGGAAGTCACAGAGGACTGAGTCTGACAGCGACTCAGACCTATAAAGGCTGATATTGCTAAGGCTGAGTTCAATCACAGGAGGAGAGGTGTCGTTGAAGCAGCAGCTCAGTCAGACTGCTGCTAATAAAGTTGTGCCGGAGAGATAATTTGTTGAAGCTCACTGCAGAGCGCCAACTCAGTGTTGAATTACTGCCCTTCAGGTTCCACAGTGACGTGGATGCCAGTCACTCTGAGCTTAGATGCTCCATTGAACGGAAGCTCAAGTCGTGAACCTCATCAGCTGCCAAAGGGGGAGGGGCAGGACCTCAAAGAAGCGATGCAACACATGCAACAAAGTAGCAGAACAATTCCGAGTGAATGGCTGAGCGACAAGTATTCAAGGTGGTACTCAGTAAGCTGGGTGTACAGGCAAACGGTTAGCTTTCTTGATCTTGCCAGGGTTATCGTATAGTCACAGACCTCCACAGTCACTTGGAAGAGGATTTGAGACCAGAAGGAGCAGGTGGCCATCCACTTTTGTCAAAGTAACCCTGGCACTGCCCTTCTTTGTATGCCATGTATTCTGGGGACAGCAGCCAATATCTGCTGCATCTTTCAATCTGTCACCCATTACAACATTGCTCAGGTAACAGATACCCTGAAATATGCAAGCAGGGACTACACACACTGCAACATAGAAGCTGCCAGTTGGACCATAGGTTCTCCAGGTTTACTTCAGCTATAGATCGTGATAGAGTGCATTCATGTAGCTGTCAAGGATCCATTATATCAAACAGTCATGAATAGGGAAGGAATTCCACTCCACTATGCATTTGGCTTGTGACCTCTGCAACACATGCAATATTTTCAGGCACCTGCCATGACTTCTTTAAGCTGAAGCAGTCTCAGATACCTTAACAATTCTTGCTGTCAGACAATCTGCATTTTGCCTGAGAGGCAAAGTTTATCTTCTAAAGATCTGGCTTATGGCAGCAGAGCAGAACCCCACCATCGGGTACAGAAGAGGTACAATCGTTAACACTTATTGCCCAGGGCAACCATGAAGTAGGCCCTAAGGCTCCAGAAATGTAACTGCACTGCTTTGACTGCTCTGGAGGGACTCTCTATTATGGTCCTCCAATAGCTTTGTGCATATTGGTGATGTCCCAAGCTCTGCAAAACTTGTCACTGCAAAGGTGCTGCTATTTGAAGGTGGTATTGAGTGATCATTATCACCAGAGGATGAGGAAGAGAAAACAAGGTATCATCAGCTGATGTACCTTGCTCTTTAAGTGTTGTCAATGTGGCCCTGTACCCATTGACCAGCTGGCTAGAGTTATCTAGAATAACCTGATGCAGGCAAGATTTTCTTGAGCGAACGCCTTCCTACACTGCATGCTTGGTAACCTGGTCCCTGTAGCAGAGAGTGGCCACTATCAAATTCTTCACACCATTAAAATCTCCCTGATAGATCACTGCTACCCTCCAACTGTCACGTGTGGTCCACCCCATTCTCTGATCTCACTTCCAGATCGCTCCAACTTGTGATTGTGCAATGGAGTAAAATAAACTACAGGAAATTTATAATTTACACAGTGCGAAGAGTTTCAGTCAGAATAGAATATTCTTTATTGTCACATGTACTCAGGTAGAGATGTACAGGAGTACAGTGAAAAGTTTACAATTTTGCCTGTCATGGCAGGATTTTAGGTACAAAGTACCTCGGTACAAATTTTAGATACAAAGCGAGGAATAAAAAAGAAAAGTTGCTTTACATTATAGTGATTCATAGTACAAATTAGAATTAAGACATATGAAAAACCTAAATTACCCTAAATTACTCCTGCATGGAGCTAAGACAAATACAATAGACTGAAAGACTTCCTTCTGTAACATTCTGTAATGATCCTGTGATTTCTTTGGAGCTGTGCATTGCTGAATTAAGCCAGCAACAATGAAGCACAAATAATGCCCATAGTTCTGTTGCTACACAACTCTCTATATGGAGGAAGTACACTTAGTAGGAACATGTTGAGAATTAGCTGAGATGCTGGAGTGCTGTTTCAGAGAATTGTCACAATCCTATGTTCAGATATCTTTCTTATTTAGAGCTTCAGATGTTTCTAAGGCCATAGCGATTCTAGCAGCAAAAACATCAATGACTACCTCATGCCCTTCCATCCAGCCAGTTATTAATGAGTGATAGTGATTCTCCATTACAGGCATGGGGCAACAAAGTGAAACACAGCTGTAAAGCACATTTAACTAAACCTTTCCTACTCTGATGAACGTTCTTGATATGTCATGACTTTATTGTTTGGAAAATTGGTTTCTAAAGTAGGCACAATAATTTACAACGGGAATTTAATTTATATCTCTATAGCGTGTATGTTAAAAAGGGAAGGACTTTGTTTAATTTTGAGTTCTGGGAAATGGCGAATGTATTGAGTAACTCATTTGCATGCATTTAAATGAGGTTGCACAAAACTTTTCAGATGATTAGTTCACTACAAAACAAAGTGCGGGCAACGTACACAAAAAAAAACAGGCTGTAGCCTAGCAACAATGTGTCTTATGATACAGGGAGACAGAGACAAACATTTTCCTTTTAGAAAGAATGATCCAAAAGGTCGGTGAGTGTGTAGGTTTCTTTCAGGTAGAAGTAAGTCATTTAGGGACAAAAGAGCAGCAGGGCAGTTTATCAGTCTCAGGTAAGAGAAAGTTCCAGAAACAGAACATTGTGAAAGTGAAGTTCATGGAGCTCACACTTAAAAACGAGTGAGCTTTGTTAACGAGACATTAACTAAGGAAATAACATCAAGTGAATACAGAAGTCTTCTGGAAAGAAACCAAGTACAGTTGTGCAACCTGAACAAGGTGACTCTTCGTGAGGTTTGAGTATCTATATATAGTTGTTTTTGACGGTACAAGGGTTTAAGCTTTACATCTGATATCTGTAGTTTGACAGTTTCTTGTGAATATGTTAAGTGATAGACCACCAAAATAAACAAGCTGCAAACAAAAAGATAAAACTTATGGTCTATTGTTGTCCAGACTTAGCAAGAATAATAACATTGCATACTGAGAAGTTTAATATTACCTCAGTTAGAAGAACTGGGTTAGTTTGCGGGAAATATAAATTTCTGGACTTTATGATAAGTTAAACCGAAGACAACTGAGCAGCTATAGTCTTTCCACTGGAGTATCTAGAACCTGTTCTCCATGATATAATTTAGGGTCTGAAATAAGGCCCCAGCAGTGACCCGTCATTTTGCAGATTACCCAGATTTTCAAATTCCTGGTCAGTCCTCTACTTAACTATTAGTTCAGTCTATAGGAAACAGCAGACCACGATAGAACTTGGGTTGTCTTTGGCATATCTGTTACATGTTTGCCAATACATTGAAGCATTGATGTGTGCTTCCTAATTACCTATCCGACCAAATACTCAGTAGCTGTATAGACTTTGTTAAATTTCTAACAACATTTCATGTATTCATTTCTCAAAACTATGAATCAGGAAAGCAGTGAGAAACATTGGATGCTCTCCATTTAGTAGTTATTTTCCGTCAATCATAAGTGGTACTATCATTTATCATAAAGTACATGAATTACAAAATTTGTTAAGAGAAGTGAGCAATGAAGCATCTTGCTGTTGTTACATATTGGGACAACAGCCTTGAATGTCATTGATAACTCCCTACACCTTGCCCAACACAGCTAGGTGCAAAAAAAGACAAGTGGAACCTTCCTGCTGCTGGCTATTTGCTTGTGGAAATTGGCAAAGTCATTTTTCTAAGAAAATGGAGCAAAATCTTGTCTCCCTGGTGAATCAGTGAATCGATGTGGGAATTGTAACACTTGCATGTTGTGGCTTGGAAGGATCCTGCGGTGAAAATATTCAAGGCAGCAGTTGTGTTGACAGCCAGTTATGCTTGTGCCCCTAAACTGAATGTCAGTTCTAGGCTGCAACAAACTTCAAACTCCTGCTCCAAATTCCCTTTCGAATCTAAGTTACCTAGGTCACAGCTCTTCAGGCATAGTCAAAGAATTCCTGTTTTGTAAGGATGGATGTGAATGAGGCTCTAAGCCCTAACCAAGTCAGTCTTTCAAGTCTTCTTTGACCCTTTGCTTCTTCCTGCAGTGCCACTTGTCTCAGGCAAAGAACTAAATCAACAAGGACTTTTATTGATACAGAACTTTTATTGATACAGAACTTTTATCATAAGACGTCCCAAGAAGCAAAGTTTGACACCAACCTGTGTAAGGCAATGCTAGGACAAATGGCCAAAACATTGAGGAGAGGTAGATTTTGAGGAAAGGCTTAAAGCAGAAATAAAAAGAAATAGGTTGTAGATTGGACAGGGAATTCCAGCGATCTGGGCCTAGGCAATTTCATATGTTCCTATAATTCCTACATGAACAGCAGATAGGGCCTTGTCTCCATCAAGCTACCTCTCATAGATACATCTGTACATGATGGTATTGGTATAAATGTCCGCCTCACAGTGCTTAGGGAACCCACATCTCAGTTTTCCAGTGAAGACAGCCTCCATTCTGAGTTGTGCAGTACCACCACCCTAAATGGGGAGATCTAGAATAGGTTTGGCAAAGTAACAAAAGGTGTTATCACCATTGCCTTAAAATAGCAAGTACTCAGTACTAACCTGCTCACTGATGCTCAATTTGCTTTTCAAGAGGGCCACTCATCTCCAAACAGCACCAGAGGCTTGGTCCTAACATTGTCAAATGCTCTGAACTCCACAAGTTGCTTTCTTTTTATTTATTCATTCATGGGATGAGGGCTTTGCTGCCTAGGCCAGCATTTATTGCCCATCCGTAATTGCCCAGAAGGCAGTTAAAGAGTCAACCACATTTCTATGAGTCTGGAGTCATGTGGAGTCCAGAGCAGGTAAGAATGGCAGTTTCCTTCCCCAAAAGGCAACAGTGATGCAGATGGGTTTTTCCAACAATCGACTATGGTTTCATGGTCATGGTCAGACTCTTTATTCCAGATTTTTTTGTTGAATTCAAATTCCATCATCCACCATGGCAGGATTCAAACGTGAGTCCCCAGAAAATTACCCGGGTCTCTGGATTAACAGCCCAGCGATAATATCACTAGGCCATCGCCTCCCCACTAGGTTAGGTGAAAGTAACCACAGTCGCCATTGAGGCAGAATTTGACCAAGAATGATAATCAAGGAACAAAACCAAAATTGTGGTTGGTTGGCTCACCGAGCTGGTTCGTTATTGTTCCACAGACATTTCATTACCCTGCTGGGTAACATCATCAGTGCAGCCTCCAATGAAGTGCTGTTGTGTTTTCTCGCCTGTTTTTTAAACTCTGGAGTCCGTTAAGCTACGTTACCAAAATGCAAATCAATGGCAATCAGTACGAAAACTCTGAATTTGTAGGAGTTCTCATTAGATCTAGGGAAGATGGTTGTGTTTTTTTGGAAACCAATGATTTCACCCCAGGACATCACCGGAGGAGCTCTTCAGAATAGTGACTTAGGTCCAACCATCTTCAGCTGCTTCATCAGTGACCTTCATTCCATCATAAGGTCATGACGATTGCACAGTATCAATTTTGATTCCTCAAAATGAATCTGTTTTTGACCACATGCTAAAAGATCTGAGAAAACAGCATCAAGTTTGGTCTGATAAGCGTCAAATAGCATTCACACAACATAGGTGACAAGTAAAGAACAACTCAGACAAGAGAGAATATAAGCACCTCCCCTAAATATTCTACACCACTATTGTCACTGAATCATCCACCAGCAACATCCTGGAGGTTCTCATTGGCTAAAAACTAAATTGGACTAACCATATAATTGTAACAGTTGCAAGTGCAGCTAAGGGGTTGTTATTCTACAGTGAATAACTCACCTCTTACTCGCCGAAGCTGTGCACCATCTACTAGGTACATTTCAAGAATATGATAGAATGCCTGTGTAAGTGCAATACTACTCAAGAAGCTCAATGCAACGTAGGATAGATCGACTTGTTTGATTAGCACCCCGTCCAAAACCTTCAGCATTAACTCCCTCTATCACTGGCAGACGTTCTTTATGTACCATAAGATGCACCGCAGAAACCCACTAAAGCTTCTTTGACAGCACCTTTCAACCTGTGTCCTCTATCACCTACAACAAAAGCGGCAGACCCATGGGCACACAATATCTGCAAGCCACACTCTGAGCAAGTCACTGCTCTGATTTTGAACTATGTCACTATCTTTCCAATGTTGCTATGTCAAAATCCTCCCTAACAACAATATTGTGTCCCTATGCCACATGCACTGGTTCAAGAAGGCGGCTCATCACCTTTTTCTCAAGGCAAAATCTTGACGAGCATTGCCACTGATGCTCATCTCCAATGAATGCATAAAAAGAAGACATTGTGAGCATCCAAATGAATCAACTAAAAAGCAACAAAATTGGGAAGTGGACTCCAGTTCGCCTTCAGTGTAGTGAGACTGTCCTTTCAGAATGGGTCCAACATGGTTCACAAATTTCACATGAGTGCTCAGAAACTGTGGAACGCAGGAGGCACAGTGAATATGTCACAGGAGCATACACTATTGACATTTTTTTTCTGCAGCTTAATGAACTCACATCTAATGCACAGCGCCACATATTGTACTGAATGCAGTGACGCAGAGCAGGCCTTAGCAGCTGATAATGTGGACTGCCCACGCCCAGTGCACAATAGAGCTACACTGTTAGTGCGTTTTGAGGAATTCAGATCATCAACGATTAATTCCATCTATTGTTACTAACATATTTACAGAACCATTTGTCTGTTTCATGTAGCTGTGTTTTATTTCCCAGCAGAAAAGTATGCTTTAAATCTCTATCGCCCATTTAAATTGTGTTCATCAGGAAGGTCATTCTATTGTAACTTGTTTATTGGATTAGTGCGTGTCGACTGGAGAGCAGCATTGACATTCTAGCCTGACTTCTTCTAACAGTTAAAATAATCGATGAATAGAGATATGGTAACTTAGAAAAGAAGAACAGGAGTAGGTCATTCAGCCCTTTGAGCCTGCGCTACTGCTCAATATGATCACAACTAATGATTTAATTCACTACACTATTCCCACTTTCTCTCCATTCCCTTTGATCACTTTAGCTGTAAGAACTATATCTGATTCATTCCTGAAAACATTCAACAGCCAGTATTAGTTAAAACAAAGAAGTAATTGGAATGAATTCATATTTCATACCATTCATGATGTTTAAAAATCTATTTGTTTGTCACGGATTATGCACATGCTGAACAGAATATCTTCAATGAGGCTCCCTAAGTGGTTTGAAATAATGTTAGAGATGGTATGGCTATGAAAAGCCTTTTACTCAACACTCAGTGAAGTTACAGAAACAGAATGGAAAATTCCCAACCATCATTTGTATCATTGCAATGATATGTTTGAATTTATGCATAGGTTATTTTACAATATGATTGAAATCATTCGAAAAAAAACACGAATAAATGTGGATTATAACCTTAAGTCTTACTTCTCGTGTGACAATTGATTGGAGTTGAATATTTTCGACACAGATGTAAATAAATTCTTGACTATGAAAGGAGTCAAAGATCATTGTAGACAAAGTGGAGTTAAGGCCATCAGATCAGCCATGATCTGACTCAATGGTAGAGTCGGTTCGAGAGGCTTAATAACCTATTCCTGCCCGTAAAATGTGTTTGTATTCTTGTGGGTATAAAAGGACACTTTATTGATGATCTTAACAAAAAGTAGGTGCGAGAATTTGACCACAAGACACTTGATTATATTTTACCTGGAAAAAACTTTACTTCATCTGAACATTTCACACAGGCCCTGGATGCTTAAATTTAACCATTTTGAATAATGGTAATGATAAAGATAATGTACTGTCCATCCATATTGTATTGTGTCTAGTGCATGTCGCAGAAAAAGGTTGGAAAGCAACTTATAAAGGGGTATCCCTCCGAGGATTTTTCCTGCAAAATTAATGGAAAATCAATCTGGCAGGCTTTGTTACACATGTGCAATTATCCTTGCCTTGCTTTCCTCGCAGCGCACTCTCTGATGAACTGCATTGTGACAAACCAAAATGTACCCTCGCTTCAAGCAAAGTATGTGAGAGAGTTATTACAAAGTAAGATATGTGAAAGCCTGTGGACAGATTTGAAACAAGAATGGCTAGGGATATACAGCATATGAAGATTTGAGTCCTAAAAATGACAGCAGGATGATCAAAATAACTTTGTATGCAAGGATAGGTGAAAAATCAGTCCGAGATCTGCACATATCGTATACCCAGGACACAGTGAACAGGTTAGGATGATGCTTAAAGGTCTGAATGTAATCTTCAAGAATATTTATATTGCAGCTAGCACCAAATATCTGACACTATAGAACTCGATGAATCATAAAGGTTCAAGGTGACAATTTTGACCTTAAAATCTAAAAACTGAGTTCAATGGTAGTTGCGAGACTTTCAGAAATATGTGAGAATGCACCTTTAATAAAATTGCTGTAAATTTGGAAATTTGTCATGAAGGATTTCAGCACTATTGACTGTGGCAGTCAGCTTTACTTAGTATCCAGGTCACATCTAATAAGATAGCCCAAACTTAATTAAATTAAGAGCTCATAAGGAAGTTCTATATATAAGACTTCAGTGAGATTCATTCATTTATCTACTGGACCAATGCAAAATTCACGAAGATTGTTTGCAAACAAAAATAGTGCAAAAGATGAAGCGAGAAATTGTATGCAGTCTAGAATCATGGAATTTATAGTACAGAAGGTGGCCACTCAACCCATCATATCTGTACTGGCTCCTGAAAGAGTTACCCAGCTAGTCCCATTCTCCAGTGCTCCTTCCGTTGCCTCTAAATTCATCACTTTCAAACATAAATCCAGATCTCTTTGAAAGCTTCTATAGAATCCACCTCCACCACTCTCCCAGTAGCATATTCCAAATCTTAACAGCTCTCCGCTCATCTCACTCATAGCTCTCTTGTTAACCCCCTAGTTACTAAGTCTACATCACTTAAAGAATGAACAATTTGAATTAAGCATCTCCCACATCAGGCAAGAATATTGGTAGTTCACAGGACCTTAGCATTTTCAGGCAAGATTTGGAAGTCCAGCAATTGCATTTCCCATTAATAGGTATCAGTGTGTCATAAAATGAGATGAAAATGGCCCTGTACGTGTACAATGTTTATTTGCAAAGAATGCCTAGTAATGATTGCTTTTGACCTCAACAAATTCAAAAATACCCGTGGACTTGGTTAAGCTGATAACTAAACCAAGTCACTTTACCCATACTTAAGATTCCAGTGCGCATTTGGGTAATCCTTGAGTTTGAGGAATGTTTTTGTCATGTGTACTTAATGGCCACTTTAAGTGTGCTTTATACTGTTTACTTCTGTTTTGAACTAATTTTAAATGCTTTGTTTATGAGATTAGTTCTCATTGGTCTGTGCCAGTCAAAAACAACTATCTAACTATTGTTGGGTGCCAGTTGGTCCAAAGTTTTCTGGTACAACAATGTATTTTTTTTCTTTATTCATTTACAGGATGAGGTGGTTGCTGGCTAGGCAGCATTTATTGCCCATCCCTAATTGCCGAGAGGGCATTTGACAGTCAACCACATTACTGTGAGTCTGGTCTCACATGTAGACCAGACCAGGTAAGGATAACAGTTTCCTTCCCTAAAGGACCTTAGTGAACCAGATGGGTTTTTCCGACAATCGTTTCATGGTCATCATCAGATTCTTAATTCCAGATATTTTATTGAATTCAAACTCCATCATCTGCCGTGGCAGGATTCGAAGTCTGGTCCCCAGAATGTTATCTGGGTCTCTGGATTAATAGTCTAGCGATAATACCACTAGACCATTGCCTCCACTTTAGGAATTTAGGAAGCTAAAGAACCTGTAGGTGGGTGTCCAGGTCCAAGTTGCATTGTTAGCACCCAGGAAGACTTACATGCCCTCCCCCACCTACCGGGGTATGGGTACAGCCAGACATCACTTTGTAAGTGGCCTGTAATTTACAAACCCTTCCATTCCCACCATACACTTCACTCCATGTTTATAAGCTGGCTGCTTGTTTGTTTATTTATATATCTATCTATTTATTTTTAATTTTAGAAATTTCCATCTTAAAACCCTTTTACAACGACTTCCACTTTACTGCAAGCAAGTTCCTTCTCTGAAACTGGAAGGCTTTTAATTGACCCTTCACCTCTGAGAATCTGTCTGATGTTTCCTGTTTCCATACCAAATAAGGCGTTGCCCAGTCAAAGTCCTAAAGAGTGATTATTACACTCTGAGAGCAGGTTTGAGACCCAGAGGAGTCCTCGCTCCTGTTTATGACAATACATTGAACAATAAGCCCAAAGTACTTAGAATTCATACAGTGTGGAAGCAGGCCATTTGGCCCATCAATTCACCGACTCTCCGAAGAGCATCCCACCCAACTGAATCACCCTGCATTTCCCTTGGCTAATCTACCTGACCTGCAAATCCCTGGGCAATATAACACTACCAATCCACCTGATCTGCATACCTTTGGAGTGTGGGAGGAAATTGAAACACCCAGAGGAAACCCACATAGACACAGGGAGAATGTCCGCACAGACATTCACCCAAAGCTGGAATTGAACCGGGGTCCTTGGTTCTATGAGACAACAGAGCTAACCACTGAACCACCATGCTGCCCTGTATAATAGTTCTGCCATTTCCTTATTTTTCATTATAGTTTCATCTGAGCCTAATGAATCCATATTTACTTTCACTGATCTCTTAATATTTACATACTAAAGAAAAAAAATAGTTTTTTTTAATGTGTCTTGCTTGTCTAGTCCCAAATTCTCTTTTCTCTTTCTATGTCAATTTCTTGGTGTGTCTTGGCTACATTCTAATTTTCTCCCAGCTTCTAAACTTCTCTTCAGCTTACTACTCTTCCAACAGCAAAATAATCTTTTGACCTAAAGCTATCATGAACTCATCCTTGTTAGCTGTAGTTGGACTTTTTTTTCTCACGTTTTCTCTTACCTTTAATGCACGTATAATTTGATTCAGTTTATGCATTCATTTTTAAATTGCTAGACATTTCTTGTCCACCATAGTTTTGTTTTGTACTTTTCCCTACTCCACATTAACATACCTTCCCCTCATGTCAGTGTTGTTTATTTTATTTAAGACTCTAATATTGAACTTAATTACCTGTCAACTCAATATAAAACTCTGTTATATTATGACCACTCTCCCTTAGAAGCTCCCTTACGACAAGGCTATTAATTAATCATTTCCTTTTGCACAATAGTAGATCAAAAATCCTTTCTACCCTGTTTTGTTAATGAGCATGCTGATCTAGAAAACTATCTATTTTAAATCTATTTTATGAACTGGCCTTGCAAACTGGCAGTATTTTCTGGTTTGAAATTTTAAAAAATGGTGAGCCTGTTGGATGGCATCAAATCTACCATGTGCTGGACTGAGTTATCTTACCAGACCCTGTGCTTCTCAGATTATTATCAATGCAAGCTGTTAATGTGAGTTACTTGTTAAATCACATGGTGAACAAGCCAGCAGTAGACTTTATGGTTTTGAAGGCAGTGGCACCATATTTGAAGGCCAGCTGGCTAGCTCTTCAGGGGGGATTACATAGAAACATTCTAACAGAACTAGTAAGGTCAGATGTAGGAAGGGTGTTCCAGATGATCGAGGAGTCCAGACAAGGGATTATAGTTAAAGGATAAAGAATAAACCTTTTAAGACAGGGATGAGGAGAAGTTTCTTCGCATAGAGAGTGGTGAGCCTGTGGAATTCACTGCCACAGAATATGGTTGAAGGCAAAACATTATGTGTTTTCAACAAGGAGGTAGATATCTCTCTTTTGGCTAAAGGGATCAATGAATACAAGGAGGGAGGTGGGATTAGGACATTGAGCTCGATGAGCAGCCATGATCATATTGAGTGGCAAAGCAGGCTTGGGGTGATTTGGGTGTCAAATGACCTACTCCTACTACTATCTTCTATGTTTCTCTATTTCAGAAGCTGCAAGCCAGTAACTGCCCCCTTGAGTGCGGTGGTCAGGTCCACCAGTGACTCCGAAGAAGGTCATACTGGCCCAAGTGTTCGCAAACACTATTCTGCAAAAGCTGCTGGATGGTGTCACCAAGTAAAGATCAATCTCCTCCCTGGCTCACTGCATCAGTATTAGTGCACCTGGATTGAGATTGCAGCATGGGCCGCTGCAATAAAACAGTTGTGTTGTGAAAATATTAATGATTTTGTCTACAAAAGGTAAGTGGTGCCATCTGCCCTCTGCAACCACAATCATGACAAGATCACTCACTCTAACTCTGCCAATTCCAACAAATCTCAACAAAGGTGGTTGAGGACAATATTCTCGGAGAAAAGGATACAACAGTGGACAGAAGCAACCTATCTCTATGCTTGTGTTCAGGGTTAAGTGAATGTGGAATTCAATGTACAGGAAGGTCAACCATGGTCTTATTTTGTGGTAGAGCAGGCTTGATGAACGAAATAGTCTACCTCTGTTCCTTTAATAATGTTCGTAACATGCATTAAAGCAATCCAAAGGAAGCTCTCAGGATTTATCACCAATATTTGATGTAGGGGATATTTGAGCATGCATTTTACCTTTAACAAAAGACAGGATATCAGATCCACACGAAAAACAACAACTGACCTTTATAATGACAAAAGTAATGCACAGCAAAATTAACAACGATTATTGGAAATGAATAAGATGCAAAGCAGAGGGCTGGATGCCAACTATACATATGAAATCTAAGCTTGCAAATGAAGTGCAGGGCTGGATGAACACAGCAGGCCAAGCAGCATCATAGGAGCAGAGAGGCTGACGTTTCGGGCCTAGACCCTTCATCAGAAAAGGGGGAGGGGAAGGGTCCCTCCCCACCCTTATCTGCTTTCCGGAGGGACAACTCTCTCCGTGACTCCCTTGTCCGCTCCACACTCCCCTCCAGCTCCACCACACCCGGCACTTTTCCCTGCAACCGCAGGAAGTGCTACACCTGCCCCCATACCTCCTCCCTCACCCCCATCCCAGGCCCCAAGAAGACTTTCCACATCAAGCAGATGTTCACCTGCACATCTGCCAATGTGGTATACTGCATCCGCTGTACCCGGTGTGGCTTCCTCTACATCGGGGAAACCAAGCGGAGACTCGGGGACCGCTTTGCAGAACACCTACGCTCGGTTCGCAACAAACAACTGCACCTCCCAGTCGCGAACCATTTCAACTCCCCCTCCCATTCCTCAGACGACATGTCCATCCTGGGCCTCCTGCAGTGCCACAACGATGCTACCCGAAGGTTGCAGGAACAGCAACTCATATTCCGCTTGGGAACCCTGCAGCCCAATGGTATCAATGTGGATTTCACAAGTTTCAAAATCTCCCCTCCCCCCACCGCATCCCAAAACCAGTCCAACTCGTCCCTGCCTCCCTAACCTGTTCTTCCTCCCACCTATCCCCTCCTCCCACCTCAAGCCGCACCTCCATCTCCTACCGACCAACCTCATCCCGCCCCCTTGACCTGTCCGTCCTCCCTGGACTGACCTATCCCCTTCCTAACTCCCTACCTACACTCACCTTTCCTGGCCCCATCCCCGCCTCTTCGACCTGTTTGTTTCCTCTCCACCTATCCTCTCCTCTATCCCTCTTCTATCCGCCTCCCACTCTCTCCCTATTTATTTCAAAACCCCCTTCCCCTCCCCCTTTTCTGATGAAGGGTCGAGGCCCGAAACGTCAGCCTCTCTGCTCCTATGATGCTGCTTGGCCTGCTGTGTTCATCCAGCCCTGCACCTTGTTGTCTTGGTAAATTTTCTTCAACATGTCATCAGCAGCAATGACAGGCTTTC
>NC_063334.1:20067058-20186947 GCF_021869965.1 Rhincodon typus | reverse complement strand
AAACATCAGCCTTCCTGCTCCTCTGATGCTGCTTGGCCTGCTGTGTTCATCCAGCTCTACACCTTGTTAACTCAATTGATTTGCGAAGCAGTATTATGCCAACAGTGTGGGTTTAATCCTCACACTGGCTGAGGTTACCATGAAGCTCTCTCATTCTCAACCTCTCCCCTTACCTGAGGTCTGATGGCACTCGGGTTAAATCACCACCAGTTGTCGCTCTGTAATGAGAGAGCAGCTCTATGGTCTGGTAACACTGTGGTAACATGGCTTGTCTTGATCTTACCAAGGTTTTCAGCATGGGGGCTGTTGTCTTTAGATGAGATGTGTATTTTGTGTCTTGTCAGACTGAAGAGATCCCCAGGTACTATTTCAAATGATATAAGGAATTCTCCAAGAGAACTGATGAACATTTACACCTTAATAAAAACAAACTAGAACAGATATCTTGTGATTTCTTGTAACTTCTTTCCATGGCATATTTCTGTGCAAAGTTAGAGTGACCGAATAAGCAACAAATTCTATGATGTGTACGTTTTCTATTGCCCAACAGTGTATATGAAGGACAAAGTATTTAATTATGAAGTGCTTTGGGATATCCTGTAGTCATTGCCAGACAATTGCAAGTTCTTTTTTTCTCTGTTTCTGCTTCCTTCCAAATGTACTGTCAATGAACATTGAAAATAATAGCAAATATATTTCAAAGAGCCAGTTTTTTAATGTTTCGCATTCTGTAAAGATTTGTAGGTTGGAAATGATCAGTTTGAAATCATCTGGAACAGATCAAAAATCAGGATTTGTTTTCTGTGTAATGATTCTTGATTGACAAGTTCTGTCTAAGGCCAAGGTAAGATTTAGGTCACTGATTAAATGCAAAATAATTGATTCTTTTTACTCCCCTGAGACCTCTTTGTGGCCAGATCTATTCAGATACAATTTATACAGGGCTACCTGCACTGAAGTCATTATGAAAGCAACTATACTAATTTCACTCCATGGCAATAGTTCACAATGCAATAAATTAACATCTGTTTTCAAGGTTTCCATGGATATTGGCAAATAATTTAAATACATCAAGGCAGATCATAAAGTTTCAAGTTACTGTAATGTACACTTTTCTCCAGGAACTTTGTTTTTATCTGTTCTATTTCCGTAAAATTGTCTTTTGCTTTATAGCCCAAGCTTTGCTTTGATAAATTTTATGTCTAATACCGCTACGGAAAGATAAGCGTGGTTATGTGACTATGGGCCCAAAAGTGAACATTCTAAATTGACCCACACCCAGATAACTTGGGTCTAACAGAAAATTGGCCAAACTAAATTAACCAGCAGCCAGCAGCTATCTGCAACAGAGAAGAATGGAAACCAAGGTCAGAGGTTTAAAAGGTTCACAGGGAACCCGTTAGAACCAGCCCAAGGGTTGTGTATTACAGAATTATTGATCAGACCTTGACTTCCAGACAGTGCCTGTGGACCCATACTTTAGACCTCCATGAGATGACAACAATGGAGGTTGTTGGTATGACCCCATTAGATGTTTTGAACTCAGTTCATGACCTCATTGGTCAAAGGCCACAGAACATTCTGGAAGGTCAGGGGTAAGGGGGAATAAAAACACACACACCTGGAAGCCATCCCTCAGGAAAGACTAACAGAGAAGACTCGTGGCAGAAGATTGTGTGGCAATCCAAGAAGACTCAGTAGAAGATCCGCCCTGACCTGTCAGATCCATTTTCATGGAAAAGAGAGCCAGTCCAATGCTGGAGAAGAAAGAGATTCCGAAGGGCTAGCTTAAAGACATGGATTGTTGCGGGTAGTATCCTTTTTCAGACAGATAGAGCTAGATAGATAATAAATATTCTGCGAATTTGGGAAATGCTCGCATGGTATTTTTAAGAAGGAATATTTTGTTAACAAAATCAAATTGAACCTCAAACCAAATTCTGTGTTCCTTTATCTGCTTCACTGACAGAAGCACTTGGGTAAAGTGTTTTTAATACATAAACTGATCAAAGTGTCCAAAGCATGGATGACACAAGAATCATGTTGTGCCATGTGATACATTCAATCAATTTACATTAGGTTTCTGAATACAGATGATCTGCGAAGATCAGAAAAGAATTATGGGCATCCCAATGATTCATTGGATGTGTTACTCAATGCATCTCCCATCTGACAAAATTCTCTAAGTTAATGCCTGCTGCTCCATCTCTTTCAGCCAATTCCTTATCAAAACAAAATGTGCCCATATCTAAAAGATTGCATTCTCTTAATAAAGGGCAAAACACTTTATACATATTGCTCAGCAAGGAAAACAAAGCTTCTTTATTTTTCTACATACGTACAAATAAACATAAAGGTAACTTTGCAACTTATTCTATAATACGCACAGTTATGTACTTAATTTATTTTGGCATTTATATAATTTTCTTGCTTTGGAGTTGTTTGGCATGAAATAAAATTAATGAATTACACATATTAATAACATGTCAGCTATCAAAATGTGTATTTTTACAAAATAGTTCTTGTAGACAGCTAATCATTTGACCTCAAGCCTGAAATTAGCAGGTGCCTTACAATTTGCAATTAGAGCATCACTGAATTAATTCTGTTAATGAAAAAAATACAAAGAAATACACATCATCCAAACCCACAGTCATTCATCATCTATTCTGAAAGACTATAGACTTTGTTATATTATTTTTAAAGATTAATTATCTACTGAATGAGCTGAGTTTGATTAGTAGTATTAATTCAATGGAAGATTTCATAGGCAGACTGTTCGCAGGGAAGAATTACCATATTTGAAAAACTTTGTCTACCAGGCTGTCCAAAAAAATAGATTAGGGTAAAAAGCTTAAACAGCATTTAGACTTTGAAAATTAAAGTTGTTATTAACATCAGGTGTTGCAGCATCAACTTATTTTAAACTGTAGGAAAGAGAGACAGTGTAGTAAAGTAATAACAGTGAGCTGAATCTTACAGTTTTTTGGCTAAGTGTAAGTTGAGATTGATGGTGTGATTTTTGTCATGCATCCAAGTGAGTTTTGTTGTTTCAGCTTTTATGGTAAATATCAGATCCAGTTTCTACCCCACCTTACCATGCATTCCCAGAGCAATTCACCACACACCATAGATCCTGGAATTGACTGGCATTCCTGCAATGAGTATCCTGTTTTAAAGGCCATTTGTGTACTTGGGCAAACACTGTCAGTCTGAGGCTGCCCTGTACAGTTTCTGACATTTGCTGTGAACATTGCCAGACAGGGGGAAATCTTTATGGAGATACTGTTGGACAAGGTGGTGCACAGTCAGAACATCCTCTTTCCTCAGGACCCACATGGAGATCACCACACCACACCATGTCAGCCTCTCTCTGAAGTTGCCACCCAGGTAAAGGCAGTTTCTCGTGTCGGGACGAATGTCCAGCACTATAGGAAGAAAGTCATTGCCCTTCACCACACGGCCAAGGTAAGTGCCACCGTTCTGTCTCCCATACATCTCGTTTACTCTATCTTTGCTACTAGACCAGCCTCATACCAATGCTCATGCTGTACCAATCTCATTATTGCCCGCAGCATCTTCTACACTCACCCTAACCCACCCTAACTGCGACATCAATAATCCCGCATGCCCTCTGCACGACCTACTCCCAACCTCAGGCGACCTCCTCACCTGCACCAACAGTAATTACTGCGCTACCCACCTGCAATGCCAAGCTCTCTCTCTCGTTACAAGAGGTAAAAGGTCCACAATAAGATAAAAAGACAAGTTTATGATGCCTATCGTTTTGTTGCTCACCCTTTATGAGCACAGGATCCTGACTCTGACTGCTCTAAAAAGTGCTAGACTGGCATCAGAGGCTATCATTGACTCAGTTCCTCTGTCTGAAGGCTATCCCCCTTGACTGGACTAAGGTCTACCTAAAACCATGGATAGCTTCCTTGTTTGATGTCTGTCCTAAATGGCATGACAAAGCAGTAAGCAAAGTAAGACTGTATCTCTGGTTGAGGGGGTAATCTACAAAAGGCAAGGCAAGTCAGAGATTCTGTGAGCATCCAGGTAAGCTCAGAATGGATGAGTGCTAGGACAGCAGGCAGAGAACCTGGGAATGCAGCCTGGTCCAATCCATAAGCACACACAATGTCCTCCCTGCAGCATTACAATGATAGCAGCAGTTGCAACCCAAGCTGGCCCATGGAGGTACACAAGCATCCTGTGAGTGGATCAGAAATGCCCCAAGAGGTTTCATAAAAGCTGACACATATCAGACACCAATGTCTTTGGATGTGAGATACATGTGCTCAGTGCCCATAGAGCATGTCCAAGATGATGACACCCTATGTCCAACATGGGGTCTTCTAGAGAAAGTGGAGAGTTGAACCTGACAAAAACCCATTCTGGTTTCTATGTCGAGGTTACCCAACAGCTAGTTTGTATGTGATGAATTTGGTGAGATTGCACCATGTGGCGAGTTAAGCAATAATTAATGTTAATTAGGGACTAGTTACAGCCTAGTGAGAATCTTGCCTTGCTACTTGAGAAAAGTGTACAAGAAGCAGCAAGATGAACTTATGCCGAGTTACAGCTCCCCAAACATCTTGCCCAATTCTACCACTCATTTTGCCGTAATCCATGTCACTCAGAGCCTGACAAGATTCCACCCAACGTATTTATTGAGAAGGAGGAAATAAAATTGATCGTTTTAATAAACTGAAGTTGACAGAGTGAGAGAGAGACAGAATGGAGGTAATCCACAAGACACATGGGAGACAGAATTTGAGAAAGACTGGAGACAGTCCACAAGGCAACCAGAGAGATGACATGAGATAGGCAGGAGAAAGTTCAGAAGACAGACCAGCAGCAGTTCTTCTGATGATCCTGGGTTGATCTGATAGTTTTGCTTCAGAAAGTGTGACATCCTTTACTGTAAGATCCATCCTTGCTCCTTATCTGTGCATGGAGCTTATCTGGCAAGCCTACAAAGAGCATTGAGCAATTGTGAACATTTGCATATTCATCAATGTTTCCTGAAGTTCAAGCCAACATCGTTGGCATCTGAGTCACCAATGACTCTGAAGAACCGAATTGTAACTTCACTTTCCAGGGAATTATCACTTGAATTCAACTATCACTGTACCTTCCCTCAGCTCACTCATTGCTGGTGACTCATCACATGCAGATCCTGCTCTGAACTAGCCTGTTTTATTCACTTGGTGGCAGTATGTGAGTTGGAGGCTGCAAGTGTTTGTATTGAGCTATATTTCTTCATCCTGAGAGGTCTTCTTGCCCTTCCAAGTGAAGTTGCAACAGACTGTGAAACTATTATTCTTGGCTATCTGAAAGTATAAAGGTAGAAGAGGAGGGGAGGATGATAGAAATCAGCTACAAAGGATGCAGAAGGTTCATGGTCACACCTTTTCATCTCTCAGGATTTCAGGTATTGAATTCCTAATGCCAAACTTTCAGTAGCTAGGAAGGAAGTCATAAAATAGAACTTTGCAGGTAGTAATCTCTGGATTATTTCCAGTACCAAGCTCCAGTAATAGTACAAATAGAAATATAGGGCAGATCAATATGTAGCTTGATGCATAGTGCAAAAGAAAGGGCTTTAGATTATAAGGGCATTGAGCCCAGTTTAAGGCAAAAGGCATCTATTCAAATGAGACAGGTAGCACCCCAACTAGGGTGAGGTAATGCCCACAAAGAGAAATTTACTGATCTTGCTAAAGTTAGTTAAAATAAATTGGAAGGGCTGGCACTAACATAAAGAAAAGGGAAGTATAAATAAAGTATATTAACGAGTGTGTTGAAAGTACTAGAAAAATGCGATCAGAACAGACTGGGAATTCAAGGAATACAAAGACATGGTTAGAATCCATACATATAAACAGATGAATAAGTTTGGTGAGCTGTAAGTGCAAACAGGCATAGGTTGGAGCAAGATGTATAAGGGAAATCTTTGTTATGCAGTGAAAAGTTATGATCAGCAACTCCCTCTCTGTGATGGTGATGATGACGGGTACATTCAGTGATATCTAATGGAAATTGGAGAGTTCCTTAATTAAAATAAGATTCAAGGGCTATGGGATACAAACATGACAGCAATTCTCTACAGTGTGTAAACATAGACACAATGAGCCAAATTGAACTCGCTCTGTGCTTTAATGGTTTAAATACCTTTGGCAGCAGTTTGACATCATTGAGTATATGGCCACAACAGTGCCCTATGCTATTGCTCCTGAGGTGTGAGAATAGAGTTGTGAGTATGAGGATGTGCTGCTGGATGAATTTTGGTTGGGGCTGAATGACTGGGGCTGCTGCATTGCACAGCATGGGAGGTGTGTGCTTTGAGCATGATATGTACACAGATGCATTCACTCAGCTGGAGCACCTGAGTAAGTTGATTAAAATATTTGTGACACTGCTATCAGGTTTCTGGTGCCCAAATGTGGATAATGAGCATCTCACACAACCTGCTTCTTTTTCCTTCTCAGGGTTAATCTGAAGAGCTGCCTGTTCCCTGCTGGAACCAAGGGCCACTTCGTGGTTTGGATCTCAACATGGGATGATTAAAAAAAATGAGTATCACAAACTTGTAGTGTATTACTGTGTCTTCCCTTTTTATGGCAGCTTTATAAAGGAAGTTTTTCTACAACATGTGACCTCCTTTCTATAATGGAAGGGTGAGATGTGGTCTGATCGAAGCACAAAATGGTTACAGGGCTCCACTGTAGATGCAGAAAAGATGTTGCCCCTGGTTGAAGGGTCTAGAACCAAAGGCCCCTGTCTTTTAATTAGAGGCAGGCTATTTAGGACTGAGGTGAGAAGGATTTTCTTTACTCAGAGAGTAGTCAGTCTTTGGAGTTCTCTATTCTAGAGGGTTGTAATAGTCACTGTGTAATTTCAAGATTGACATCAATTAATTTCTAGTCTTTCAAGGCATCAAAGAAAGTGGGAGAAGTGTGGGGAAAATGGCATTGAAGCAGAAAACCATTCACAATCTAGTTAAATGGTGGAGCACGCTTCAGGGGCTGAATGGCCTACTCCTACTCCATGTCTTATGTTCTTGTATAATACTCAGATCCTGGAATATGTAAAAGACACTTGAAAAGAAATTGAAAACAAGCGCATGCAGAAGCTGTTCTTGACCACACTACAGTCATGGCAATGATATGTGCAGAAGTATGTTCCATTTTCTGTACCTGATTTTCAACATCAAAGTTTGGACATGAATGAGTTCTATGCCGCTTTGATTTCCTGATCCACTGTAGTTATATGAATACTTTGTTTCTACATCAGCAGGCAAAGACCAGGAATACCAAATGTGCTCTGTCTGTTCAGGGTGAAAGTGTCCTTAATGAAGTTAAAACACTTGAGAAAATATTAAGCTAATTTGTCTGCTCTCTACCGTGTTCCATATGAGTACGGTTTTCTGTTGACATAAATGTATTCATTTTGAAAATTGCAGATACTTGATGAAAACTTGAATAATGTTTAAATTATTTTTACTTCTGATTGCGTTGAGCTCTTTCAGACATACATTGATATAAAAATATCATTGCTTCAACCACTTAAAATATATTCAGGACAGTAATAAAATTAAGATTTTGATGTGTTACAATAGACAACAAAATAAAAACAAATGAATTTAAATGGGCAGAGTTGGCATTGTGGAAAGTGTAAATTAGCTACTTAATTGGCTCAGGAAGAACTGACAGAACGTTGTGATGATTCGATGTTTTACTGACTGAATAAGACTCCTAACGATACAGGGATGAAGATCATTATTTTGTTGTATAAAAATTATCTGGACTTGGATATAAGGCTGTCAGTTTTGACGTTTGCATATGACCAAGGCTTGTCAGACATAACCACTTTCAAACCCACGACCACTACAATCTAGAAGGACAATGGCAGCAGACACTTGGAACAACATCACATGCATACATCCCTCTAAGAAACTCACCATCTTGACTTAGAAATATACCATTGTTCCTTAACTGTCCCTGGGTCAAAATTCTGGACCTCTCTCCCTCACAAGACTGTGGGTGTACCTATATCTAACAGACTGCAGTGATTCAAAATGTCAGCTCGCCATTACCTTCTTGAAGACAGTAGGGATTAGCAATAAATGCTACTCCCATCAGTGTTGATCATATCTCATGAACGATTTGATATTTAAAAAAATAAAACTTGGTAATACAACAGGCGATAGGGGGACACAGAAAACCTAGCGAATGGGTAGACACAAGGCAGATACAGTTTAGTATAGATGAGTGTGAACTAATGCACTTTTGAAGAAATAACATGGAGAAGGAATATTATATAAATTCTAAAGCAAAAGCAAAATACTGGACATCTGAAATAAAAACAGCAAGTGCAGGAGAAACTCAACAGGACTGGCAATATCTCCGGCAAGATAAAAAACAGACTTAATATTTGAAGTCCAACTTGACTCTTCTTTCAAATTTGACGAAAGAAGGAGCAAAGCAATTGGTTTCCTCCCTTAGATAAAGGTGGGGATGAGCAACTTGAACAGAAAGAAATGTCAAGGGTTCATTAGAGGGTGAAGGAAATTGGAGATCACAGATTTCACCGAATAAAACTCAAAGGAAATGGTAAGAGAAGAGGGATAGGTCAGGAGTAAGTGCTAATTTGCCTCTGGGAGCAAAGCTGTCTTGGTTCAATTATATAGAATAGTATTGTGTGCAATACTGATCTCCTTGCTGAAGGAAGGGTATACTTGCTATAGAGGCATTGTAGCAGAGATTCACAAGGTGATTCCTGGGATGGTGGGGCTGTCCTGTGAGAACTGTTGGAAGACACTGGGCCCATATTCTCTGGAGGTTAGAAGAATGAGAGACACACTCATGGACAATATTTTGACAAATAGACAAAAGTGATGCAGAAAGGATTTTTCCACTGGGAGCTGTGAGGTCTAGAACCAGGGGTCACAGTCTCAGAATGAAGACAAGCCATTTAAGACTGATAGAATTTCTTCAATCAGTGCATAAATCTTTAGAATTCTCTACACTAGAAGCAAAGTAATTAAGTAAATTCAAAATAGAGATTGGTAGATTTATGTATTACTAATGAAATCAAGGAATATGGGATTAGCACAGCAATATATTGTTGAGATAGATGATGAGCCATGATCTAGAATGACAGTACAAGCTTGAAGGCTAAATGGCCTGCTTCTGTTCTATGAACCCATTTTCCCAATAGTAGATGTTAATGGCAGAATAAAGGTCAGTTCTGCTGAAAGCTCTGGACACTTTGAAGTTTAGGGTGGAGGACTGTGGTAGCAAAATGGTACAGAGATTTCATGGTCTGAAATTAATGAACACAATGTTGAGTTCAGAAGACTATAAAGCGCCCAAACAGAAAGTAAGGTGCTTTTCATCCAGCTTGCATGGGGCTTCACTAGACACTCCAGCAGAGCTCAGATAGAAATGTGACTCTGAGAGTAATATAGTTTATTAAATGGCAAACAACCAGAATGCTGGCATTGTGCTCCAGACTGAGCACAGTTTCCAGTCTATGTGTGGTCTTCCCAATGTGGTGGAGACTGCATTCTGAGCAGATGTAGAAGTAAATCATTGCTTCATCTTTTTCACTATTTTGGATTCAGTGTCATAGTTACCTAGAAATAGGCAAACAACCATTTTTGAGCAATTTCCAGAAAGATTATGAAGTTTAAGAAGCAGAAATTTCGATCTATATATGAGTTCATTAGGCAGAAAGAGCATACAACATGTGATAAATGAGAATGGTTTTTCTAATATTAGAAGATACACAGGCTGTGGTCACAGATTGAATTTATCTCATTAAGATTGTGAAGGCAGCATCCTGCTCTGGAGCCAAAGTGTTAGGATCTCTTTCCTGAGTCTTTTTCCTCTTCTTCTGGTTTATTTTCCATCTGGAGAAGGCAGCTGCCTGGCAAATACTGTTACTTGATGAGGCTGCTCTTTGACCCTGAGTCCTTGTTGATAAAATATATTTTTAGGAGTTGGTATTTCATGCGATATGAATCATCCGTTTGAGATTTTCTAGCCATTGGACAATGGACAACTAATCACCATGTCAGAATATCCTTGCTCACCCTTCCAGCTTGGGGTCAGCTTACATAATGTAAGGACAGACCCCACTGTTGCTCTAAAATAATTTAAATAATTTTAAAAGCAATTGGGCATGTACATGAAGAGGACTAAATTGTAGAGTCAGGGTTAGCCAAAAAAGGTTGTGAGTAAGTCTACAGAGTTTTATAAAGTGCAGGCACATATATGATGGGCAGAATGGCTTCTTTGCTACAAGATCTTCTAATAAAGTTTTTTCAGTTCTTCAACTGCCACATTCTGCAGCTATCAGGGTTGGTCCACGATATTCTGCCAATTAATCTTTTAAAAATCCAGTCATAAAAGGCAAGTGAGAGGTACGGTGTGAGTTGCAAATTATAACAAATTGATGGATGATTTGTGATGCTCATCACTGAGTCATAGAAAAACCAAAGCTTGCCATTAACAGTTTCAAGAATTTGCTACATTTTCATGTAAATGCAAATTAAGACTTCTGCAGCTATTTGAGGCCAGGATTGAACTGCATCAGGGCTCTGTTAATGGAGACATGTATTCTTTCTGATGACCTTTTCCTTTTATTGAGCATTTAATGATAATTGTTCTGGATATTCCCTGATAATATACACAACAAGGATTCAAGTTAATATGCTTTGTGTGATTGGTCAGTCTGCCTTGTTGCCTTGTTTATTTGTTGATTTTGGCTGAGAGTAATGTCAGTGATAAACTCAGGATTTGAAGCTAACCGTGCTCTAACAAAGTATGGATGTTGACTCATTTGTAAATAATCTGAAATAATCAGATTGTTTCCACAAGTGGAATGGGTTTTTAATTGGCTGGTAGACTAGAACCAATTTAGATTATGATCGTTTTCGTAAATAGGGCAGAGAGGAAGAAGAATTTAGGAAGAAGTGTGTTGAGAAGAATTTTCAGGATCAGTATGCTTCTGCACATATTGATAGATTTAGTTCTGGGGAATTAGGTGGGTCAAGAGTCAATAGCAGAACATTTTGGGGAAGTGACCATAGTATTATACCGATATGTGCACATACACAATATATGATATATGCATTATTAGGTTTAAAAGTTTAGGAAAAGGGCAAGAGTCAATCTAGAGCAAAAATACCTGATTGGATGTGTCTTAATTTCAGTTAGGTCTAGATGCATCTGTCCAAAGTGAATTGGAATTGAAGATTGACAGCCAAAACCGTAACAAAACAATTTTAAGCAGAAGTTGGTTTGGCAACAGTCAAGGCACATTCTCACAAGGAGGAAATATAGGGTTACCAAAGTCAAAGTTCCATCGATGTTAAAAGGGATAGTGCGTGGGGCGTATCAGAAACATGTTGTGTATGATAAATGTCAGGACTTGTACAATTTTGCAATGAGAGTCAAATCCAGCTTTGAAAGTAATGACATTTTCCTGAGATGCTGAAATTCTTTGTTTCATAATATAGGAAAATCTGGTGAAGTGAAATTCACTGTGAATTTACTTTTATTTGTTAATGGATTATGAGCTTCACTGTCAAGGCTAGCATTATTTGTTCATGTCAAATTCTCCATCACATTATAAAGTTGAAACGACCTAACATCTTGAACTATTTTGGTCCATTTAATATAAGTACACCCATAGCACTGTTAAAAAAGAATTTCTAGGATTTAATGCAACAACACAAAGCAATGGTGATGTAGTTCCAAATCAATATGGTGCTTGGCTTGCAGGTAAACAGGCTGGTGGTGGTGTTTACATATGTCTAAAATCCTTGCCCTTCTGTATGGTAAAGGATGCCAGTTTCGGAAGTGCTATTGAAGATGCCTTGGTGAACTGTAGCAGTCAGTGCTATTGTTGATGATACATGTTACTACTAATATGTAGTGGTGGATGTCAATATTTAAGGATGGAGTTCGAGTCAGTTGGATTGCTTTCTAATGGATTGTATCAGGTTCTATGAGTGTCATTGGACGAGTTATCAAGATAAGAGAGTATTATATGTATTAGATCAGACTCCTGGGTTATGCCCTGCAGATGGTGTGGAAAGGCTGTGAAGGGTCAGGATGGGTGTTATTATTTTCCTTTAACTCTCTCCTCTTCCTGAGTATTCTCCTTCCTTGTGAGGTACAGTACAGATGCTGTAATTTATGTGCTGAACTTGATGACTAATTTCAATTCATGAGGTCAGAAATCACACGATACCAGATTATAGATCAACATGTTTATTTGAAAACAAAAGTTTTCAGAGCTTTGCTCCTTCTTCAGGTGTTAGTCAGAGAGGTAATATCTGTCGCAGAATTTATACGTAAAAGTTTTTAATTGACGAATATGAAAATATGTAAATCCCCTAATTGTTTTCAAGTCACCGTCCTGAGAAAACTAAAGGTTCTATCAGTGTAAAGAAGAGGTGACATTTTAGATCAGACAATGCATGGCAGGTGTGAGGCCTTGTCTAGAATCTGTTTATGTTTTGGTTTGGAGTCAGACTGGTTTTATTTCTAAAGTAGGAAATTATAAAATGCCACATTTGACTGACTGTCTGTAAATTGTGTGCTTTTTGAACTAAGTAGAATATATCTGCAAATACAAATTCATCCCATAGATTAACGTGTGTGTGTGTGTGTGTGGTGTGTGTGTGTGTGTGGGGTGGGGGAGGGAGAGAGAGAGTGCATGGGCTAAGAGTGATGGCCTTTGACATCGAGGCAATACTTGACTGGATGGCATCATGGGAGATGATGGCATAATGGTACTTTCACTTGACTGTTTATTCAGAGACATAGATAATGTCTGGGGACCTGGGTTTGAATCAACACCAGGTGGCGGGACTTGAATTCAGTAAAAATCTGGAATTAAATGTCTAATGAAAACCAAAAAAATGATTGTAATGAAAACTCACCTGGTTCACTAATATTCTTTAGCAAGAGAAATAATTTGTTGACCAACATCTGGGGGTTAGTGGGAGAATTGGGAGAGCTGTCTGACAGAAAAGTTCAGCATTAGTCTCTCGTGTTCATATTCATGGAATCATAACTTAACACACTGTCCCAGACAGCACTATCACCTTGGTAAGTCCTGCGCCATTGGCAGAGGGGACAGCATGGCGGTATACAGTCAGGAGGACTCCTCAACATTGACTCCAGACCCTATGAAGTCTCATCAGGTCAAAAATGGTCAAAAAAACCTCCTGAATACCAAGTACCTCACCCAACCCCTTGGCACGTGCATCAGTATTCCACCAGATTGAACACTACTTGGAGGATGCACTGATGGTGGTAAGGATGCAAAATGTGCACTGTGCAAAGAAAATAACTGTTAAACTGGGACTGCGGCAGGTAGTGACGGAATCAACAAGAATGAGAATCATACCTGACCTCATCCTCACTGTCAATGACAATATTAATAAGAGCAACCACCACACAAACCTTGTGGTGATAAAGTCCTGTCGTCACACTAGCATATCCACCATTATATTGTGTGGCACTATCACTGTGATAAATTGTGTAGAGTTTGAAATGACCTGGCAACCTCATGGGCATCCCTGAGGTGATTATGGAGCATCAGCAGTAGCTGAATTAGATTTGAACACAATCTGCAACCTCATGGCCTGGCATGTCCCCCACTCTATCATTAACATCAAGCCAGGAAAGCAATCCTGGTTCAAGTAAGAGCGCAAGAGGGCATTCCAGGAGTTTCACCAGGCATACCTAAAAATGAGATGCCAACCTGGTTGAAGTTAGAACACAGGACAACTTGCATGCCAAAACGTGTATGCAGCAACTGATAGACTGTGCCAAGTGAGTCCATTACCAATGTTTCAGACCTGAGCTCTGCAGTCCTGCCTCATACCTGGCACATAGGAAGATGATTGTGGTTGTTGGAAGTCAGTCATTTCATCTTCAGGACATACTAAAGAAGTTCCTCAGGGTCCTGTATTAGGCCCAAACATCTGCAACTGCTTAATCAATGACATTCCTTCCATCATAAGTTTAAAAGTGAGAATGTTTGCTGATGCTTACGTAGTGTGCAAGATCATTTGTGACTCCTCAGATACCGCAGTCCATGCCCAAATGCAGCAAGACTTGGATAATATTTAGGTTTGTGTTGACAAGTAGGAAGGAGCATCTGAGCCACATAAATACCAAACAATAACCACCTCCAACAGGAGAGAATCTATTCATCACCCCTTGACATTCAATGGCATTATCATTGCTGAAACCCCCACTATTAACATTCTTTGGGTTATCATTCACCAGAAAATGAGTTGGACTAGCAATATAAGTACTGTGACTACAAGACCAGTATAGAGCCAAGGAATACTGCAGGAAATAACTGACCTCTAACTGTCCACCATCTACAAGGCACAGGTCAAGTGAGTGATGAAATAATTCCCACTTGCCTGGATGAGTGCAGCTCCATCAAAACTCATGAAGTTTGACATAGTAGAAGCCAAAGCAGCCCACCTTACTGGCATCACAGTCACAAACATTCTCTTCCACCACCAGTGATACTCAGCAGCTGCAGTGTGTCTCAACTACAAGATGCACTGGAGAAATTCACCAAGGCTCCTTAGACAGCTCCTTCCGTATCCACAACTACGACCACCTCGAAGGATTAGGGCAGGTGATACGTGAGAACACAATCACCTACAAGTTCCTTTCCAAGTGACACACTATTTGGACTTGGAAATATATTGCCATGCCTTATGTATCCCTGGGTCAACATCCTGGAACTCACTTCTTATGAGCGTTGTGCAAGTATCTGTACCAGATGGAGAGCAGCAGTTCAAGAAGGCAGTTCACCACCAGTTCTCAAGGACAACTAGGGGTGGGCAATACATGCTGCCCTTGTAATACTCATCTCTTGAAAGCCATCTTTTTCACTGCCACAATTTAAAAGTTCATTTCACATGGCAAACTTATTCTTAAGCCATCATGTAGGTCTAGCATTACAGCAAATTATAAGTGCTAATTCAATTCTGACTTAGTAAAATTGGTAGCGAATGGTATGGAAATATTGGAAAATATCAGCCAAAAGTATTCATAATCTTCCATTGACAATAAAAATCAAACAAAAAGTTGCTGAGCAGCTGGGATATTTCCATTTCAGTTTAAACTTGTTTCCAAAAAACGAGGACTATCAGTACCGGTATTAAACGTATCGTTAGTCACCGGAGGTATGGTTTTCGATGGAAGTTAAGTGGACAATGAAATTGCCCAGCTTGAAAATTTCTTCCATACTTGTGCAATGGACATGTTTCAGGCTAATTTTAACCTATAAATTTTAATGTCCACTCATCACTATGTGTAAAATTGCAACCCAGCTGTTAAAATTATTTGGATTAAGTTAAATATTCAACATTTGTTCAATAAAATGGTAAATGTTCCGTACAGAAAATTTAAAACAATGATTCAGTCCCATTATTCAGGTTGGGAATTGATTCACAATTGATTGAGACCAAACTGTAAACTCAGTCTGAGCATTGTTTAACAGTAGCAATCATGGTGATAGTGGAAACAAAGTATGGTAATAGCATGTTGGATAAGAGTGATAAGAAAGTGACGATACGATCACACCAGAGAAGTGTATTAGAATTAGAATCAGCTTTATTGCCACGTACTCAAATAAGTACAGTGAAATGTTTATATGACGCCACTGAAAGTGCTTTCTTAGGTACAAGGATTCATAGGTACTGCTTCTTCAGTTACAAGATCTTAGAAAATAGAGATATAAAATGTCCAGCATTGCAGGAATAAAAGTTCAGGGTGATCTTCCAATCCAGACCACGTTGGCACCTCACCTCCAGTCCGCACTGGACCTTGGTAATGAAGACAGTATTTACCTACAGAGAAATGACTCAACCTTCTTGAAAAGAAATGAATGGAAGCTGAAGCGATCTATAGAGTCATTAACTCTGTATGTCAATAACTTAAAACAGTGAATTTTAATGGCCCCTCGCTTGGGTGACAAGGTCCATATGCAACTGTATAATTGGGCATCAAGATAGAGACGCCGTTTGTGGGACCTACCTAACTGTCCTCACCCTCACTGCAGTTTTACTCCTGCCAAGGGAGACATTAGGTGGCCCTCCTGCCTGTGGACAAATTGAAGCCCTTAAGCAGTCAATTAATGGCTACTTAACAGCCTTTTTCTATCACTTCTGAGGTTGCTGTGCCCAGTCTGTCCCATTACATTCAGTGGACTGGTGATTGATCACGGTGTGTGGGTGGGGTTTCTGCCTCATTGACCCACCTATGCCAAAGTGAGGCTACTTTCTCAAACTTTTACTTTCCACCCCCATCCTGACGATCCCCCCCACCAACCCTGTCCATAAAAGCTTCCCATGCACGTCACTTAACCTCACCAAGACCCGACAGACTGGCTCCAGTGAGATCTTGGATTTATCTTGGAGTCCAACTCCATCACAGCTCACATCCCTTGAAAACTCACTGCAGTTCCAGCAATGGTACTGCGAGGACAAGACAGAGAACAATCTTTTTGTTGAGGAAAGGAGGCCGACCTTAGACCAACTAATGGCCCAGCAGCCATTAAATGGCAGCAAGACATGCGAGCCAAACTAAAGGGCAGGCTCATTTCTGGAAAAAAAAAATCCTTGGGATAATCATAGATAGCAAGAACTGCCAATACTTAGAGTCAGAGATAACAGTGTGGAGCTGGAGGAGCATAGCAGACCAGGCAGCATCAGAGGAGCAGGAATGTTGATGTTTCGGTTCGGGATCCTTCTTCAGAAAATTGATGTTTTGGGTTGGGATCCTTCTTCAGAAATTCTGATTTCTGAAGAACGGTCCCGACCCAAAACATCAACTTTCCTGCTCCTCTGATGCTGCCTGGCCTGCTGTGTTCCTTCAGCTCCACACTGTGTTATCCTTGGGATAATCATTGTGTGTAGTTATGGTCGCCACGTTGTAGGAAGGTTATGGAGGTTTTGGAGAGGGTACAGAAGTGGTTTACCAGGATGCTACTGAACCCAAAACATTAACTCTAATTTCTCTCCACAGATGCTGCCAGACTTGCTGAGCTTTTCCAGCAATTTATGTATATGTTTATCAGGGTGTTGCCTGGATCAGAATGCATTAGCTATAAGGAGAGGTTGGATAAACTTGATTTGTTTTTGCGAGAGCATTAGAGACTGAGGGGCAACCTGATAGAAGTATACAAAATTATGAGAGGCATGGCATCTCAGGTCATGCTGCATGGGCACTAGCCACACACATCACACCTCCATGTGCATTAGTATGGGCATGTGCGACCCTCTAAAAACCTTCTTGGCACATCTCCAAGTTATTTATAGAATGCTTCCGTACTTCAATGCTGCACTAGCAAATATTATTGTAATGCTGCAAGAAGGACGCTATGTGCCCAGAGGGACATACCTGCTTGTGGACTGGACCAGGTTACATTTCTTCACTCACTGTCATAGTGCTGACCCAGGTTGACTAACCTGGATACTCACAGTATCTCTGGCTTGTATTGTCTTGCCTTTTTACACATTGCCCCCTCAGCCTGCAGAGTTTTGGTTTGTGATCAGTAATTTGCTGATTTTAAAGTGGTCTGAATCACCGCCAGATGCTTGGTTCTGACACTGGACCTATTTAAGAATGTGAAATGAAGAAAGCAGTAGACAGATGTTTCAGGGCAAAAGGGCAGAGGGGAAACAAAGTGTAGGAATTAGTGGGTTTTATTTTCAAATTGGCAGGCAGTAACTAGTGGGGTGCCACATGAATCGGTGCTGGGACCCCAGCTATTCCCAATATGTATTCATGATTTGGATGAGAGAACAAAATACAACATCTCAAAGTTTGCAGATGATACCAAGTTGGGTGGGAGGGTGAACTGTAGTGAGAATGCAGAGATTCTTCAGCATGATCTCGAGAGGTTGGGTGAGTGGGCAAATCAATGGCAGATGCAGTATAATTTGGATAAATGTGAGGATATTGACTTTGGAAGCAAAAACAAGAAGGCAGATTACTACAGGAATGGCTGTAAATTGGGAGAGGGGAGTGTGCAGCGGGACCTGGGTGTCCTTGTGCATCAGTCACTGGAGGTAAGCATGCAGGTGCAGCAGGTGGTAAAGAAGGCAAATGGTATGTTGGCCTTCATTGCGAGAGGTTTTGAGTACAGGAGCAGGAATGTGTTGTTGCGATTATACAGGGCCTTGGTAAGGCCATACCTAGAATATAGTGTGCAGTTTTGGTTTCGTTTTCTGAGGACGGATGCTGTTGCTTGAGGGAGTGTGGCGAAGGTTTACCAGGCTGATTCCGGGGATGGGGGTCTGATGTATGAAGAGAGACTGACTAGGTTAGGATTGTTTTCGATGGAGTTCAGATGAATGTGGGGGGGGTCTCTCTTAGAGACTTATAAAATTCTAACAGGACTAGACAGAGTAGATGTAGGGAGGATGTTCCCAATGGTGGGAGTGTCCAGAACCAGGGATCACAGTCTGATGATTTAGGATAGACCATTTAGGACGGAGATAAAAAGACATTTCTTCATACAAAGAGTAGTGACCCTGTGGAATTCATTACCACAGGAAGTAGTTGATGCCAAAACATTGAATGTATTCAAGGGGCGACTAGATATAGCACTTGGGGCAAATGGGATCAAAGGTTATGGGGAGAAAGTAGGATTAGGCTATTGAGTTGGATGATCAGCCATGATTGTGGTGAATGGTAGAGCAGGCTCGAAGGGCTGAATGGCCTCCTCCTGCTCCTATCTTCTATGTTTCTAAATATGAAAAGGAAGTATAATACAAGAAATAAAGGCGAATGCAATAAACAGTGACCATATAGACTCAACTATACAGAAGACAGTAATTAGATACACTGTTAAATTAAACAAAGGTTAAGCACTACTAGAAGCTAAACTGCTTTAATCACTGAAATTTTAATCAGGCTTCCTACCCTTGGAGTCCCTGCACTGTCACCACCTGCCTTCCCTGACCTGCTAGCTAGGCTGGAAACTTTGGGTTCTTGGGTATTTGAGCTCACCACTGGGGAAAAACGTGATTTTGAAGTATGGCTGGTTGTTCCCACTTGCCACATCCAGTGCCTCGATAAAGACTCTGGACGGTGTAGACCTTCAGTCTGGGTTGAGTCTGCTAATGCAGTAGAATGTATAGTGGATTTATCAGGTCAGTACTTGGTTTTCCTTACTTTCTAGTGGATTTGCGGGTGGCTTTTGACCTCAGGAGTGCCTGAGGCCTCGAGGAGCACAGCAGACCAGGCAACATCAGAGGAACAGGAAAGCTGACGTTTCGGGTTAGGACCCTTCTTCAGAAATTCTGAAGAATTCAACCCGAAACGTCAGCTTTCCTGTTCCTCTGATGCTGCCTGGCCTGCTGTGTTCCTCCAGCTCCACACTGTGTTATCTCTGACTCCATCATCGGCAGTTCTTAATATCTCTGTCTGAGGCCTTGTAGTATTTGTCAAGTCAGTGATTTTTAGAGGTTGTTGGTTCTTAGGTCTGCTGGTTGCAATCAGTTGCCATTGGCTGTCCTGGCTCAGAACAAGCCTGTGTTGGTAGGTTTCGGAATTGCTGTTGGGATTTCCTTCTGGAGGTAATAGCCGTTGGAGTTAGCTGTTAGAATTCTTCTTCTGGGGATGGCTGTTTGGAATGCCTGCTAGGGAACAGCCCTTGGGAAGATAGCTGCTTGGGATTCCTCTTCTGGAGATAATTGTGCAGAGAGTTCTCGGGGAGATAGTTCCTTAGGATCCCTCTTCTAGAGATACTGTGGGGATAGCTCCCAGGTGAGATCAGGCCCTGTGATTATACTAATTGTGGGCCTCTTATCTTTGCACCAAATCTAAGTTTGCCCTGTGTTACTGGTGCTCTCTTTAAAGTCAGTAGGCTTCCCAATAGTTAAGAGTATGTGTAAATGGATTTTGATTGAAGTTGAATGTCCAGTATATCTGTGAATGAATATTGATTGAAGTTGAATGTCTGGTATCTGTATAGGCCTCATTCAGTCTGTGTTGGCGTAGCCTGAGGTGTAAAAGTTAGTTTCAGTCCAGAGTGCTAGGTTTGGTGGATTGTTTTCTTAGAGTGGAGGTGTAAACTGGACTTCCAGGCTGAACAATAGCCCAAGAGAGAAATTGTTCTGGTTCTGAATGTATTTGTTGCAGCCTGAGCTCAGGATTTTGTCTACAATTTTAGATTTTAGAAAAGTCCAGGGCCTTGTCCAGTATTTTAGATGATGGGGATTTTTGCTCAATCCTACAAGCTACAGTACTTGGCTCATAATACTACTGTTTTGTCATGTCATTTCGTGTAGATGCAAAACCAGGAAACTTGCCAGTTTTTAGCAGGTCACAAGTAAGTCAAGGGGAATGGCCTTCACTCGTGTTCCTGCAACAGTATGTTGACAGGAGCCTCTGATACCAGTTGCTTGGGGCAGTCACTGTCAGGATCCTTTCCTCATAAGGAGTGAGGAGCTGAATGATAGTCAATGCCCCACTCATCTTGACTCTTTTTGCCTTATTGTTGGCTGTTTGTCTCCTGGAATAGAGACAGAGATTTCTGAAAATGAAGGTCGGTAACACAGCTGTTACTCTTGGTGCTGGTGGGAAAGTGCTCTGCCAGCCAAGAGTGTATGCAGTGCTAGTGGTGTTGGAGGTTGCTGTGGGTGACAGGGAGTGATATAAGGTGTTGCAGGCAACAGTGAGTGTGGTAGAGCATGAATCTTGGGGGAAAGTGTAATGTCACAAAGATTGAGTAAGTTTGAGATTTAAGAGTGACTTGTGCTGGCAGAATGTAGAAAGTCATTGATGTTCTTCCTCCAGTGCTGGACTTTCCTCCAGGTGGCAACCTTTGACTGGGCTGGCATGGTCTGGTAATATAGACTCAACTGTTGGTCCTGATGGGACAGAAAGTCTTGTCTGTGAGCCACCCCATATAGCAGGACCTCCAGAACCTCGCCCGCAAAACAATGCACTGATTTTTCCCTGCCTGCCACATTGAGGGCAGTTGTCAGTAACTATGTAATGCAACTCCAGGATAACAGTACTTGTCTATGTGGAGTTTGCACATTCTCCCCGCGTCTGAATTGGTTTCCTTCAGCTGCTACGGTTTCTTCCCACAGGTCCAATGATTGGTTAGGTGGATTGGTCATGCTAAATTACCCATAGTGTCCAGGGATGTGCACGCTAGGTGGATTAGTCATGGTAAGTGAAGCGTTACAGGAATAGGGTAGGAGGTAGGTCTGGGTGGAATGTTCTTCAGAGGGTTGCTGTGGAACCAATGGGCCAAATGGCCTTCTTTCACAGTGTAGGGATTCTATGATCTGCATGGATTATGTTACATGAACAATAATGGGCTTTTGGAGATGGTATGGGCGCATGTGTTACCATTGAAATCCTTGAGATCTGTTGAGTGGTGAGTTGTTCTGGGGATGAAGCATCGTATGATGGGGCAGAAATCACATATAAGAGACACAATAGGAGCAGAGTAAGTAATTAATTTAATGAACTTGATAGGATGCAAAGAAAAATCATGCTAAGTCTCGCGGTGACAGACCTGCCAATAAACCCGTTGCAACTTGGACTTAGCCAAAAAGCCATAATATTCGGCCCATAAACATTACTGTCCAATCTAAGTGTGAATTAAAATTAAGGTTCACATTTTTACTCAAAGTTATATGCATATTACTGAACAAAACATCTTCGATGAAACAAGGGTTTTGGATAGAATTTTACTCTTTCTTCATTTGCATCAAAAATTATTTCGTGTTTTAGAGTGTGATAAATTGGGCAGTTTAACTGATACAGCTGAAAATAGGTTAAATATAAAAATAAACAATTTAGTTACAGTGTAAAATCTACCAAATACAAATAACTTGATTTGCAATCATTAAAAATGGTTAAATACAGAAGTACTGGTTTCACTGGTGTACACTATGCAGTTTCTTAATAAATTACTTATATTTCAGTATTGCTGTGAAAAAAACACAAGCTGGCAAATCATCTTGTTGTTATCAGTCAAGGTGGGCTGGATGTAGTCGATAGTACAGAAGGCGTCCACAGATTTCTCAGTTAGCTTATTGAAGAATGGTAAATTTGAAAGTACACAGTATCATTTATGGATGGGATCTGGGGGATGGCCTATGATTAACTCTCACTCATTTTTCCATCAGTTGTCACAAAAAAAACCTTTTGATAAGTGACTCCTAGCCTCCTACCCATTGCATATTTCCAACACGTAAATGATAGGTTTGCTACATTTGAATCTACAGTTGCATACAAAACTGGTCTTACACCTTAATGGGCAGCATTCCAGGTGCAAGATGAAATGCTTCAACAGCTTGTCTCTTTTCCTCAGCAGTGTTCAAGTTGCCAGACTTTTATTCTTCAGCAATTATATTTCAGTACAGTACTTACAGCATATAAAACATGAAAACAGCGCTTTTGCTCTTAAAAGGAAAAGGTGAACTTAAACTTTCTCCTACAATAAATAGATGCTTTTGGCAGAAATTCACCATACTCACAGATTCAATCTGGATCATGGCCAAGTTTGTGGATGGGATTGACTTCTAACCATTATCTTAAAATCAATAGTCAAGATTGCAGGAAGTCAATTTATGTTGGACTTAATATTGTTATGGAGAAGAGTTCAAACCCCTCTGATAATTAAAACTGAAGCACCCAAAGAAGCTCGTCTCGCCTCATAACCTGTTAGAAAGGGGAGTTTAAATGAAGTGAACTCCTGACAGTCACTGTATAATCAACAAATAACAATTTATTTACCTAACTCTAACAGTGAACAAATTTACAGTACTACTAAGAAACCGAACCAATCCCCCTTAACTACTAACTATTCCCCAATAAAACAAAATTCTAATGTTATGCTGTTCCAATAAATATAAGTCCCCTTATATAAATCAAAGTGATAAGAAAAAAAATTTAGAGCTTAGACTCTCAAAACTACAGTCAGGATGTGTCTCCCGGAATGCTCCACGCCCTCTCCGCTGATCCTCACCAAGAACGCCTCTCTCTGTTGAATTCTGACATCAGGAATATTAGCTAAGAGTGCTGTGGTATCTTTTAGATGGTGCTTAATCAAAGAGATTAAGGATTTCTCTGAGAGCCAGAGTTTTACTCTTCTGATGGCAGTTCGCTCTCGCCCTGATTTTCAAAAACCCTCTTCTTATATACCCGTGATGACCTGTCAATTTTCTTTTCATAGAATTGTTCCCAGGTTGTCAATAACATCAGATTTAAATTCAATTGGTTTTCTGTCTCTAACTGCCTGGTTTAAATTAATTGGCTGATATTCAAGGCAGTTGTGTTAACATCTAAACAAGACTAGGTTTCCAAACACACAGCCAATTGATACATATATTTCAATTTCAGAATTGTCTGTGCATCTGCAGCTGCTTGCAGACATTTTTGTCTAAATCTCCAAGCTTAGAAAAGCACTTTACCTCTTAAAGGGACGATGCACTCTTCCCCTCTATCAGTTTTACAAACAAATTCTAACTTCCTGACTTCCAATTCACAAGTAGTCTACACAACTTTGCAACAATATGTGCTTAAAATTTGGTTGCATTGGGTAAATTGCATTGATGAAACCACCACCCCGAGCAGAGATTCTATGACTTTTGATATGAATGGGAATGGTCAAAATTGACACTGGTGCTTGACTTGTCGCTGAAATTTAACACATGCAGTCTCCAGAATTGTTGCATATTAGCCACATGAAGAAAGGCACTTATATCTTCTGGCTGGTGTAGCTTTGCCGGCTACCAACAACAACAACAAAAACGGAAATTACTGGAAAAGCTTAGCAGGTCTGGTAGCATCTGTGGAGAGAAAATGTAGAGTTAACATTTTGGGTCCAGTGATTCTTTGAAAGTATGGGTAGCTTTGCCAGCTGCCCATTTTGTTCATGGACATTTTTATTAGTGTACCTCCTCTTTGCTCTTTCTTTTTCTCTCTTTCTTTCCCCTTTCTTTCTGCCTTTCCACTGATATGACAGTCACTGCATATTGGCTATTTAATTTATTCAGTCAACGGTAACTAGTTCTTAAGTGTTCCTCAGAACTTTGGCCGTGGACATTTGAATCGTGCTTTCTCATTGAAAATTTGTATTCGGGAAAAATGAGAGAGTTTAAAGCAGTGTGTGTCATGTTGGTGTGAAGCAGTTGTGTGCAGCACATATGCTACTGTTGCTGTAAATATAGGTGAACAAGGGTTGCAACCTGTCCAGACACCTGAACAAAGTGAACTGGGACTTAATGGAGATGAAAACCTCATTCTAACTTCAAAGCCAGTTGGACTTTAGCATCACATTTTCAATGCATAAACTTAATGTGGGTGTGGAGCTGAAATCACTTCACATTGTTGCAAATCTTGCAGTATAAATGCATCTAAACTTGCTAATCACAAGATTAGTGCGAGATGATTTTTTGAGTTAGGCTGGTGAAAGAGAGAAGAAAATATGTGAGGATACTAGTAAATGGAATTCACTGAAGATCAAAAGTAACTGATACATATTGAAACAATTGAAAATGTAGAGCCCCATATTCATCCTTTACTATGTAGAACAGAAAGAAACAAGTTCTTTGTAGGAGTACGGAACAGAATTTGAAATGCACTTTTATCCCATAAGGAACTGGTTATCTCAATAAAGTGCCCAAGTAAGAATTTAAGAACTGTTCTTTGAAGTATTTCGTTAGTGGCTTTGATGTGCTTTAAAATGATTGTATTTTTTCATGTTCTCCTTCCATTAGGTAGAATTCCTTCAATGCACATTTAGAGCAGTTATATTTATAGAATGCTTTTTCATGTCTATAGGATATCTAAATGTGTTTCAGAACTGATAATTTACTTTTCAAGTGTAGTGACTTTAATTTTGTAGACAAATACAGCAGTTAATTTGTAAATAGTGAGGTGGCAGAAACACAAGAGATGCCATAACATTTGAGAGAAATGTGAATTTGAAGTAAAAATAATTCATAATCTCCTGAGACAGCACTGAAATTATGGCATTTTTGATTTTCAAGTCATATCAGTCATCCTGTGCATGTCTGAGACTAAAGCCTGAAACCTGGTATTATCTTTGTGCTTGGACCCTGGCCTCAGAGAGGTGCTCAAATCCCCACTCATCCCCACTCACTTACCTGGCTCTGACTCTGGGTTTCAGGCAGGTCAATATCAGTGTTCTTGCTGGGGACCCCCATCAGGTTCCCTGCTGTGTCTCAGGCGCCACACTGATGCTTCTTATTCTGGTTGCAATTTGGCCATCACCCTGGTGGAAGAATCTGGTGATAGCCAGAACTGAAAGCTGGTGAACTCAGTTTTTGACAGCTCTTTTTGTAGGCTTTACTTGGTGTGTTTGAGTTGTGCAATATGTTTTCCTAAGGGCTGTTGATTTCACGATCAACTGATGTTCCAAAATGAAAGGTTATACAGTCATCAGTTACACATACTTCACATCCTTGTCTATCCTTTTAAGAATCTAAGCCTAAACAAATGTTGGTAGCCATTGCAGCATTATTTGAAACTAGAGAGTTTCAAAGCTCTGCAAAAGCATTTTATTTTGAGCAAAAAAAACACTAAAAGGCTGTCATACATGCAATTATCTGTTGCTGTACTTGTTTCTAATTTAATTTTCTGCCCCTTCACTACTTTACTGCAGCTCAGTCTGCTCTGACCCCTAGGTTCTATCCGTCTCACTTGAAAGCAGTGATGTGAGATTGGTGTTCAAGTAGCACAGCACCTCATCCAATGCCTAAACAGTGATCTTCAATGGGCTAGCTCACTTCACAGGTCTCATTCTTAACTTCACTGAAATGCAATGAGGAACAGGATCTGCCCAATTTTCCAGACAATTCCTCTCAGCCAAGAGATGGAGGTTAACTGATGCGTCCCAACCAATTTCTCAATTCATTATAGATCAGTAAGAAAATTTGGAACATCTTGTTCTGCATGACTCAGTGTTATGTCTCCTGGAAAACTTGCCTACAAGGCCTTTTGAAGATTCTTCATTCTAATGCATTTCATTCGGGATAGATGTTGTTTTCTCGGAGCAGTAAATTTTAATCATGATCACTTCTTATCCATGTCAAGACATCATGCCCCTTTTATATGTTTGAATTGCATTCAATGGAAAGTAATACGTCATCTCCCATTGTACTGAATCTGTCCAGATTACAATGATAGGACAGATTTAGCAAAACAGAGAACTGCTAATGTCTGTTGCTGGTTTACTCAGATCACGTCCAAAAAGGATAATTTATTCGGCTGTGTTTTAGCAGACATCAGTGCATGCACTTTCTGTGCAGTTGCGGGGATGAGCTTGGCCTGGGGGAGGGAGAGATCGGGATGGGACAGAGTTGGGGAAAGAAGGGAGACAGAGGGGGAAGAGGGTTTCTGGTTCCTGACCCCTCCTTGTTGTGCTTCTCTCACCCTCCCCCCATGCTTCGGGGCATCTTCTCCCCCTGATAGGATTCCCCTGTGTTCCACAATCAGCGTTCTCTCTCCCCACCACTGAAACCCAGTGCAAAATTGTGTGTGCTTCCCTGCACATGTGCAGTTCTAAATTTGCCTGCGATGTCACATGTAAAGTTTACATGTTGCTGTATTGTGTTCAGAACCATATGCATATGCGTGTTCCCAAATGAGCACACATGTGTAGTTGCCTGCAGTTGATGGTGCCATTCCCCACTACAGGAGCATTTTGCCACCTCTTATACTGAGATCATTGGTCGATGCTCTAATTGTGCTAGCACTTTAATATTCTTACAGAAAACACTGCAATAAAGAGGCAAGATCCCATAAATAATGTGAAGTATGGAAAAAATGGAGTAATTTTGTGAAAAGGTAGTGGATTGAAACAAGCTGGAGTATTTATCAAAAGAACTTGTGCAGACCTGATGGGCTGAATGGTCTCCTGTTATAAGTATTGCTCTTCTAGGTGCAAAATTGTTGTTTTTCAGTCAGCAGGAGAGACCAAGGATTTGAAATAACTATGAAACAAGTGTATACGTTGAAAAGTAGGAAAGAAATACACACAAATAAATTTTCTAAATGATGCAGAAGTGCATAGAAATACATCAATAACTAATAGGGTGGCATAAAGTTACATTTACAACACACAAATTGATACGCAAATGAACTTATCAATAACACACTGATAAATACATTCATAGTCAATACACTCAAAATCAAACATTTAGACTCCATCTATATTTACTGCTGCCTTTGGAAAGCAACCAACATAATCAAACCCCTCCCACCCTGCTTATGCATTCTTCCACCCTCTTCTGTTGGGCAGAAAATATAAAAGTTTGAATAAGTGTACAAACAGATTCAAGAACAGCTTCTTCCCTGCGGTTATCAGATTTTTTGAACAGACCTCTCAAATATTAATTCTGATCTCTCTCTCTCTGCACCTTCTTTACTGCTGTAACACTGTATACTGTGCTCTGTTCTGCTATCCTGATGCACTTTATATGGTATGATCTGGCTGTTTAACATGCAAAACAACACTTTTCACTGTACGTTGGTACATATGACAACAATAAATCAATAAATCAATCAATAGGAAAAAGGTGAAATGAATTTATAAAGAGCACACATGAACACATTGATAACTAATACATAAGTACTCACAAAGCTATGAAAATTAATAGTGACAACCTGATTCACTTAGTTGTAAAGAAAACTACCAAGTTTACACCATTACTGCACTAATATCATGATAGCAGCTGTGAAGCTGAGTTCTGCACCTGCTCCACTGACTTCAGAAAAATATTGAACCTCTTGGCCTGAACTTGTACATTGGTCGTAGTAACAACAACAGACAGGATTTATGTCAAGCTTATTCAGATGTATTAATATAGTTCAGTAGACACATTTTGTTGAAGCCTTTCTTCTTGCCAAAAAGCTAAAAGATTTTTTTTTTCTGTTGTGTTCCACCAGCCTTAATAACAAAGAAGGTACTGGGCCTACCAGTTAGCCTCTGACTGTAAAGATTGCAGTGCAGTGTCTAACATTCGATGTGATTCTGCAATTTGCTGGACAATCTCGAGTGTGTGAGGAATTATGCAAACAACCAATTTAGGATAGTCAATTAGGCTGGCACTTCTGCCTTTTTTGGAAATTACTTGTGTTAGTACACAGAACCCTGTCCTTTGCAGACGCAATGAACATATACATGCACTGCATCTTTTTCAACACAAAATAGGTGACAGCCATTTGCTGGCTTTTTCTGAAAATCTCTGATCACAACTAAATCACTAGCTGCCAGTTAGAAATGTTCTTAATTTTTCACAGATGGTGTGGAAACCTCAGGGGAAAGCCACTGGACATTTTTCTGAAGAAGGGCCCCAACCCGAACAGTCAACTTTCCCACTCTTCTGATGCTGCCTGGTCTGCTGTGTTCATCCAGCTCCACACTTCATTATCTCTGACTCCAGCATCTACAGTTCTTGCTATCTCTGACACAGGCATTTGCTGGTTCATTTCTCAAGGCAATGTCCTGACCAATCGGAGCCAACTTGCTTGGTTTAAAATTTAACACATCCTGTTTTTTAACTATCAATCAGCATTAATAGGTGCATTCTCAATAGCAATGTTTTGTCAAAGCCCACTTGTCAATGAATAAACATCTGCCACTCATGCAGTATTTGGAGCTCCAAGAAAGAGTCATTCTGGATTTGAAACATTAACTCTGTTTCTCTCTCCACAGATGCTGTCAGACTTGCTGAGTTTCTTCAGCATGTTCTGTTTTAATTCCAGGTTTCTACCATCCGCAGGATTTTACTTCTGTACGAGTTAGGTTTTCTGTTGATTTATTGAAGTTACTTGTGGATTGTGGAAAGAAACATCATCACCCTTTCCTCTGGAGATTAAATGATTTGAGTCAAATTCATGCCTATTTTGTACATGGTCTCTGAGATAGATGAGTTTAAATAGGCTTTGCTCATTCAATTGTGACTTGTTATGAGAAATTGGACCCGATAGATGGATATCCACCCATCGAAGTTGTAATGTACTGTCCTCTCATTTCCATTTGATAGCATAGCTTTGAAAAATGAATGCAATTAGATTCATTTCCCTGCAATAAAATTACTCTGATCACAACTAAATCACTAGCTGCCAGTTAGAAATGTACTTAATTTTTCACAGATGGTGTGGAAACCTGAGGGGAAAGCTACTGGACAGAATCACTGACTTTTTTTTCCTCTGAAAAATGGGTCAGCAAGATGGCCTAGCTGGTTGGTACACTATGGTCCTCTGACATGCTGTGGCACCAAAAAAAGTGACAGATTGTCACTATGGTTGTCATTTTCCACATAATGAGTTCTGATATTTTTCCATGCTATTGTCGACATGGATTAAGCATTTCACCTTCCCCAGCATGTGGATTTAAGGTTAGCCCTTTTGTTTGTCTAATTGAGCTGAATGAATGGAGCAGGAGATGTTCCTTTGAAATGCCCTGGAACGTTTGTTATTTTAAAAAATACCATAAAATTTAAAACTAAATTGTTAATTACCAGAAGAAATTAGTTATGTTTTTGTTCATCATTAATAACATGCAAGTTGTAGGCCTCTCGAACAGGAAACAAGAGATCAAGTGAAAGAATGGATGAAAGACATCATTAGCCATTGTGTGTGCAATTTTCCAGAGCTATTGGTTTCTTTTTACCAAGGAGGTAGCTGCTAGCCAGGCTATGGTGACAATGGAAGAAACTCTAATCAGTAGAAACATTTAAAATTGATAGGGGAAGATGTTGGATAGACTGCTGATACCTAAACTTGAGAGGGTACACTGGGACTTGAGGAGACGCATCCAAATATATTGAAAGAAGTGAGTGTGAAAATTGCAGGGTCAGTGATTGTAATCTTTCAGGCTTTCCTTGACTCACTGGAGATGTCAGAAGACTGGAGATTTCCAAACTCTATGCCCTTGTTCAAAAAAGTGGTAAAGATAAGCTCAACATTTATTAGACCCAGCAGTTTAACTTTAATGGTGGGAAAGCTTCTAGAAACAATTATTTGGGTAAAGATTTACAAAAAGTGGTTCCAGGAATGAGAAATTTCAGTCTTGTGGATTTATTGGAGAAGTTGGGACTGCTCTACTTAGAAAGAATGTAGCTACAAGGAGATCTGATGGAAGAATTTGAAATCCTGAGAGGCCTGAATAGATAGAAATGTTTCCCTCTCATAAATGGATCAAAATTGAGAGGGCACAGGTTTAAAATGATTTGCAAAATGTAGCAAATGTGATGTGAGAAATGAATGTTTCCACACAATGAATTCTTTGTGTCTGGGATGAACTGTCTGGAAGTGCGGTGGAATAAGTTCAACAGAGGCTTTGAGAAGTCGAGTCAATGATTATTTAAAAAAGAAAAAAATGTGCAAGGTTTTTTGGGAAATGCTTGGAGAATGGTGTTATGTTCATTTGGAGAGCTGGTACATACATGATGGGCTGAAATCCTTCTGCACTATTATAATTCTGTCATTTAATGACGAAAAGAAAGGAAATGGATTGGGCAATAAGATCAGGAGCAGCTTCACATCACTTTTCAGCTAGTGGTTTCAGCAATCTTGTCTTTTAGTCTACAGCACAGCACTGTTGCTCAAAATGTGCCAGGATTTATGATAATGGGCAGGATTGTCTTAGAATCATTCAGTATAGGATGCATGGGCACAAATCAAGTGGTTTGTTTCTGCAATCTCTTTGCACTGTACCTACTCAAAGATTATGGAAAACTTGTTTTCACTACGTATTCATTGGCAAATTAAAGACTTGATCGAAGAACAGTGAATGGTTTACTCCACAGACTTAGATATATCACCAAAAGAATGAAAGTAATTGGGTTTGTTCTGAAATGACTGTAAATCAATTTGTTAAGTTAATTATACTTAAAAGTTGTTGGACAAAAACTGTAAACCAAATATCTGGCATTTTGTCATGCTGCTCACCGTTTCACTGTCACAGAGTTAGGAAGAACAACAAAAATGAACATTTCTAGCAATGAGATCCTCCAGGCTTCTCTTGATGAGGTAGAGCAGAGATGAAACTGGTTATATTTAATGAAGTTTGGATAGCTTCCGAGAAAGGACATCTGTCACATTTTCAATACAGGTTCTTACAGCTCTTAGGTTGATAATAGTAACCAGAAATTTGGGTCAAAGTGGGAATGCAACTAGTAAACTTCTTAAGTTTAATTTTAGACTGAAAGTTAGAATCAGACAAAAAACCAAAAGATTTTAAAGAAGTTAGAAAAGCCTAGTTAAACAGATAGCTGCCTGATTGTGAACCTTTAGATATCAAATACTTGAAATTCCTTGCCTCAATTAGATGTTGATTACTGTAGCAGGAAGTTAGGCAAAACAAAAGTGACTTATCAGAGTTGTCTATATAATAATGGCTTGTACAAAGAATATAGTCAGGGTAAGCCGCACTATCAGAGTAAAGAAGGCCTCGCCACAGTGAGTAACCAGAAATTTGGGTCAAAGTGGAATTTAGCACAAAGGGGGAAAGAGGCACTTCAAATAAGTGTTTAGAGAATCACAGAACCCCTACAAAGCAGGAACAGGCCACTTGGCCCATCAAGTTTACATCAACCCTCTGAAGAGCATCCCACCTAGACCCAATCCCTACATTTCCCACGGCTAAACCACCTAGCCTGCACATTGTGGGAAATTTAGCATGGCCAATCCACCTAACCTACACATATTTGGATTGTGGGAGGAAACCCAAGTACACACAGGGAGAACGCGCAAACTCCACACAGACACTTGCCCAAGGCTGGAACTGAACCTGGGTCCCTAGTAATGTGAGGCAGCAGTGATTACCACTGATCTACTATGCCTGCATGAAGTAGAGTCTTGAGACCAAGAGGTGAATGGGAAAGCAAATAAGCTATGAATCGAGATGCCTACCTACACTGAGGCCAACTCTGGTGTGATGTTACAATGCAGAGAAAGTGGCTGATGGTAAGTATGTTTCATCAGCATTTTGAATTTTTAAAATGGAAGTTGGGTATTTAGTTTGGGTTTGAGTCTGTAAACTTCTTTTTCTCTCTGTTTTTCAGAAATATCTTGGTACAGTTTGTAGCAAGTCCATCCTTATTCTAAGGGTAACAAATAGTTTTTTAGAGTTATGGGATGGCAGATCAGAAGGGCCATTTGGAGAATACATCCTGTAGTATGTGTGACATACCATGTGTCTCAGACAAATATATTTGCAAGAATTGACACTCTGTACAAGCTGACCTCTCGAACGTGGAACTTGAACAACATCTGGAGTCACTGTTGTTCATCTGCAAGACAGGGGATATCAAATATAGGGAGGTGATTACATCTCAGATTAGAATTGTGCAGGCAATGAAGGAAGAGATGACTATTAAGTAGTCTATGAAAACCTGACAAATAGTGCAGGAGTCACCTGAGACCACTATGCTTGGTAATTGGTCATCCGTTTTGAAAACCAGTAAAGACAATAGTTCCTCAGAGGACACCAGCCAATGACTGGTTCATGACACCATGGCCAACTCAGCTGTAAATTAGAGGGGGCTGATGGGGGAAGAAAAATGGAAGGGCATTCATGATAGGAGATTCCTTAGCTAAGGGATCAGTTGGGTGTTTCTGTGGTATTGTAACCAAAGTTAGCGGTAGGAACAGGGAAGAGGCCCTGAAAGAAGATTCAAGGAGTTAGGAAAGAAAGCAAAGAGTTGGACCTCAAGCACAGTAATCTCAAGATTACTCCCAGTACCACATTCTGGTAAACATAAGTCCAGGAAGATCGATCAACTGAACACATAGTTGGTGAACTTGTGTAGAAAGGAGGACATCAGATTTTCATGGATATGGGAGCCTCCTCAATGGAACAGAGCCTGATATCCTTGTAGAGAGATTTGTTGGTGCTGTTGGGGCAGGTTTAAATTAACTTGTCAGGGAATAGGAACCTGAAGGGTAACCCAAGTTGGAACGAAGCAAAGTTGGTAACAGGAAGTTGAAAGATTTTGGGGGTCTAGAAGGCAGGAGAAACAAAGAATGACTTAACCTATCTGTATCTTTTCCTTAATCCCCTTGCGTGCTTTTAACAGTTTACTTTACTCTTTGCATTGTCATCAAATTTGGCAACCATATCTTCCATCCGTTCATTTATGTCATTTACATACATTGTTAACAGTTGGGGTCTCAGCAGTGACCCCTGTGGCAAATCACCTGTTACGTCTTGCTGACCTAAAAAATATCGGTTGAAACCTACCCTCTGCTTCCTCTTTGCCAGTCGATCTACTTTCCATTCCAATATCCTATCCCCTTCGCCATTAGCTTTTATTTTCCCATTAACCGTTGAAGTGGCAACTTTGCAAATGTCTTCTGGAAATCTAAGCACGGAACATCCACTTTTTATCCAAAGCATTTCTTACCTCCTCAAATAATTCCAGTAGATTGGTCAAACATGATTTCCCTTTCACAAAACCATGCACTGAATCTTGAACATATTGAAATTTATTACCATAACGTCTTTACTAGTAAGCTTCTAACATTTTCCCTGACATTGCGAGGGCATAAATCATGTAAATTGTTGTTGCTGGAAGGGAGTCTGCACTTATGCCAGTGAACATCAATAATCTTTATTAAGTATTAGCTATGTCCAAGAATGGGTAAGAGATAACATGTGGAAGGTTTGTTTTGTGCCATGAATGGTGGTGAGGGGGGAGGTGACAACCCTGTCCTCATATCCCCTCCCCCCATCAAACTCTGCCCTCACATCCCCTCCGCCCAACAAAAATGCCCTCAACTGCACCTCTTGCACTTCCCGCACCTGTCCTCAAAACCTCTCCCCACAACAAAAATAAAGACAGAATCTCCCTTGATCTCATGTATCACTCCACCAACATCTGTATCCAATATATCATTCTCAGCCACTTCCGCCACCTACAATCCATCCCCACAACCAAAGATATATTTTCCTCCCCACGCCTAAATGCCTTTCATAGGGACCACTCTCTCTGCAACTCCCTTGTCCACGCCACTCTCCCCACTGACCCCACCGCCCCCGGCACCTTTCCCTGCAACCGCAGGAAGTGCTACACCTGCCCCTACTCCTCCCCCATCACCTCTAATCAAGGCACAAAACAAACCTTTCACAATAGACAGGGGTTCATCTGCACATCTGTCAATGTGGTCTACTGCATCCGCTGCTCCCGATGTGGTCTCCTCTACATTGGTGAGACCAAGCGGAGGCTCGGAGACTGTTTTGTAGAGCATCTGCACTCTGCACATGATAAATGAGAACACCTTTCAGTTGCTAACCATTTTAACTCCCCCTCCCACTCCCTGGGTGACATGTCCATTCTGGGCCTCCTCCAGTGTCACAATGACACCACCTGCAAACTGGAGGAGCAGCACCTCATATTCTGCCTCGAGAGCCTACAGCCCAATGGCCTAAATGTGGACATTACCAGTTTCAAAACCTCTCCACCTCCAGCCTCATCCCATGTCCAACCCTCCCTCTCATCCCTGCCTCCTTGACCTGAAACAACCAGTCCATCTTCTCTCTCACCTATCTGCCCCCCCACCTCACTGACCAATCCTCACCACTTCCACCTGCACTCACCTATCACTATCCTACCTACCTTCCCCAGCCCCAACCTTCCTCTCTCTATTTATTTCTGAGCTCAGTTCCCCCTCCCTCATTTCTGAAGAAGGGTCCCGACCCGAAATGTCAACTTTGCTGCTCCTCTGATGCTGCCTGGCCTGCTGTGTCTTTCCAGCTGCGTTATCTCATGTGATCTATTGTCTTTTTGACGTAGCTACTAACATAAAAAGGTATAGATAACCCTTTAATCACCCACAATAATCATTCATATTGTTGTTTTTCAGTCTATATGTTCTTAGATTGTAGCAATAAAATGGACATAAAACAATGAATTTTGTTGTAATGGTTAGGTTCAATTTGAGTTTTGACTGAGTAGTTCCAAAGTTTCAGAAAATTATGTGACTGAGCAATGAAATTCTTTGCTTACAACATATTTCTTGTAATGTCAATGCTGGAATGTTGCTGTTGGTACATATCTCCAGCATGTCTGGGTCACTGTATTTTAATTTCAACAAAACATTATTCTCCATCCCACATGGGGTGGTCCACATTCATTCCTCCTTCTTCCCAGCTGGGCAAACCATAGTGTAGTCCTCTCAGGGAAGAAGATTTTCTTAATTTCCAGCTTTACTTCTTTAGTCAATTTTTGCTTTTTTTTAGTAGTTCCAATGCTGATAGGTAACCTGTGATATTTTAAACATCACCTTGTTACCATCATCCATCCCAAACTGCAATGTTACACTCCCCACTGCCATCCCCTCCTTCTCTTCCTGACAGAACAGACAGATTGGGTGATCTTAATTCTACCATGGTGCAATTTGCCAGTGTGACAAGATTTTGGAAGAAAATTTGCTCCTTTATGTTTAAACAGTCTACATTTCTTGATATTGGTTTTTTTTTGTAATGGAAGGTTGGAAGCCGGCTGAGGGTAGCTTCTATATAAAATTCTGTGATGAGTTTGTCACTAGTCAGTTCATTGAATTGGCTGGATGGGGGCGCTGAGAAAGGTGGTGAGACGTGAGTGCAGCTGACCTGCAGTTGCAGATCTGACGGGATTTATTTTAGGAGCCTGAGGGATGCAGTGCCATTTTATTCAGTTATTTTCCGGACCAGTAATACTCTGGTGGGTCTATTATCTGTTGTTGTGTATTGTAAGAAGAACTCCCTATCTGTGCCGTGGTTTTGTTGTGATTGTCACTGTAAAGGTACTTAGTAGACTGTGCATTGTTTATGTGCTAAATATCAACAGTACATTCATTAATTGAGATGAATCTTACTCTATTTGGTTACCCATAAAACTCCATCTGTTAAAGTACTGGTTGCTGTTTGAAAAGAAACTGTTTGTTTGCACAGTGAGTCACTTCACTTGGTGTTCAGCTGTCAAGTGTTGTTGTATTTAACCTATAGCAATGATAATGAGAGTGGTTTTATGTGACCTAGTTTTTCAGCACTTGAAACCAACATCAAGAATCAACAGCCAAAACAAAAACCCTGTAGGTGCCTTCCACCTCATCTAATGAGGTATTTTTAATGCTTCAGTGAATTAGTTTTCGTCTCATAGATTAATACAATTTTGTTCTCAATCTGATTTCAAACTGACTTCCCTCTAGGATAAATAAAGTCCGTTCTGTTGAGAGGAAAATAAAAACAAAATGGAATCATGCCAGCAAAGTTTCTAAACTACATGAATAAAAATACTAACTGTTCTATCTGATAATGGAGATTATGCCCATTTTTATCTAGCTCCGAGAAAAAGAATGACCCTTTGTTATAACCACAGCTCACATATATGATCTTCAAGAGAAAAAAATAAAATAGAGTAAACTTGCCTCAATGATAAATCCTTTAAAGAAAAGGGCTTTGTAAAAAAAAGAGCTGTTAGCACACTTACATGATTATAGCAATGGTGTTTTGGAAATTGTGTAAAGACAGTTCTGATCTATAATATCACAATGTTGAATGGGAATTTTAAAGTATTTAAGTTTAGTAAGAACAGTTATGCAGAAATAGCAGACATTTCCCAAAGCATACTCATGATGGTATGCCATGCATTACAGTTGTAATTTGACTTTGATTTTATATTGGTCATCTCTACTTGCTGGAGATTAAGCATTGAGTCATAAACATCAACAATTGAGGGCTTGATCTTAAGAGCATATGATGAGCTTGTTGATCAAGCTACTTAATCTGGTACCAGTGCTGAAGAATTAATAGATCATATTAACCTTCAAATACATTCAGGTTGCTTCTATTTTTATATATGTCATGTAAAGGAGCAGGTGTATTGCTACGCCACTGTGTAGATGCCAACATGGTTCTCATGCCTCTGGCTAAAGATGAAAGGAACAATAATCCAGAAATTTGCATAGGTGACATTACCCGTTCTTTCACTTAAATTGAGCACTTTCTATGTCCTAGAAGATTGTGCACACCAGTTTCACGTTGGCTAAGATGACTCAATGGGTATAACTGTGCACAAAGTCAGAGTAATCTTCGGTGAAGGCAGAAGATTCTTTGTGGAGATCTGTTTTTTGTATTGTTGTGGTTATTCATCTGAACTAGTTAGGATGCCTTGAGTAGATTTACTGTTACCAGTGTTTTCTTATTGTTATTAGTCTAAGCTATATATACCAAGTGGGGAAGGATGCCCACATAAAGTCTTTGGTAGAAGAGAGGCTCAATCTTGATGAATAGAAAACTGGTTTATTGCAGAACACTTACTAGCTAGCAATATAACATCTAAGGCATGTGATTGTCTCTTGCGTAATGTTGATCTCAACATAAGGGGAAGTAGACAGTACTGCTGCCAAATTAACTTAGCACTGCAAGAACAACTTAAATAAACCCTGCATAACACTGGTGCTGAAACCCTGAACATTTGTTGAACACTGGTTAGCTCTCCCCAAGAACAGCCCTTTACATCCTGATGGGTAGAACCTATGTTGTGATATCAGTTATAAGTCGTTTATTGACTGTCTTATACAACATATGACCCACTGCTCGTTCTGAATTTCTGCAGATGTGCACCTCCCATACAAATCTGATGGAACAGATGAGTTAAAACTTGTGTGTGCTGGCTGTTTGAAGAATGTCAAATTGGTAGGAATGACAACTTGACCTAAATGCCATTCAGCATGTTAACTAGAACAATGGACCAGGCAACCTTCTGGAAGATGTTTACATAATGGAAGTTATACCCTCAAGATTTGAGCATTTCAAAAAATTAAGCATTCTTTTACAGAGTGCTACACCATTATTAGCTTGTAGATGCTCTGCAGCACACTTGTATTGCAACTCTTCAAGTGATCTAAATCAATTTCTTGTTTAAATGCTCCAAAGCAAGGTCCAGGTGTAAAAATTAAAATTCTGCAGGTAATCTGTATAGGAATAGAAAATGTTGGAAATTCTCAGTGGGTTTAAATTGGGGCAAAAATCCCCATCAGTTTGTGGATATATCCCGGACTAAATCTCTGAAGGGGTAAGTTTGTGAAAATTACATTGGGCTAAAATTCACTGAATTTTTGGACTCAACAAACCATGGGCCTCACCTGAACCAGGAAGAGTCTGGCTGGGACAGGCTGGGAAATATACAAGCCCGGGTACAGATGTCTGGAACAGCGATAACAAGGTGTAGAGCTGGATGAACACAGCAGGCCAAGCAGCATCAGAGGAGCAGGAAAGCTGACGTTTCGGGCCTTGACCCTTCCTCAGAGCGGTTAGCTTGCAAAACTAAAGGAAGCACCCCATTCATGCCTCAGCTTAAAACAATGAAAGCCAGACTGTAGTAAACAAACAACGTCAGACCTTCTGGAACCTACAGAGGTACAAAACCATTCAGTTTCCCACCAGTGCTCAGGTACAGAAATACTGAACATTCCACCACCATTGTGCTACATGTAAACCTGTTTCACCTTTGGACAGAAGAACATTCACACTACTATTCAAAACTAGACAAATATCCATCCAAGGGAAATACTGGACATTCCAAACCATTCACCTCAATTGAAATCACGCCTCCTCCAGTGATCAGGAAGCCCATTCACCCTTGAGAGGAGGAACAATAACTCGGCAGCTGAAACCAGATTTGGCGGGAGATAAAGGCACCTGCATCTGGGCATAACAGGGAGCCCCGATCCCAGCAGTGGGCACAATGACACCAGCAAGGCACTCTGATTCCAGCTGGATGTGGGTTCTGTGCGTGCCCAGAGTGAGCGGTTCACGAGAGGCGTTTGAGAGTCTGAACAAGAAGCAGGCCCACACGTGAAGGAGTTCTTGAACCAAAGCCGCGAAGAAGGGAAAGGAGATCGCTCAGACTTGCCGATCGAGAAAAAACTTCCTGCAGAAGCCTCCGAGTCAAGGACTCTGTGTACCCTCCGTACTGAGAGCAACCCTCGCAACCACCGAACACCATCAACCAACCACGAACCTCCACTCAATGTCTGGAGGTGACCGAATGCATACAGAGCTGCAAGGCATAGACCAGAGCAACACCAGCAACATCCACTACCACCCAAGACAGCAACCCACTCGCAAGGACCACCAAGAAAGGAAAGAAACGCAAGGTACTTACTGAGATAACAAGGTGTGGAGATGGATGAACACAGCAGGCCAAGCAGCATCAGAGGAGCAGGAAAGCTGATGTTTCGGGCCTAGACCCTTCTTCAGAAATGTACTTACTGTCAGGTCCAACGTGTCTCATCGCATCAGCAGACACCACCAGACTGAAGGTCATTAGCATTCGAGGCCCTCCATGGAGCCCCAGCTATGGCTAGAGACTATGGGCTAGATCCAGTCAATATCGTGCTCCACTCCAGGGGTGAGCTTAAGGTCATCGATACCCTCTAACGCAGCTTGGCTAGTCTAAGATAGGGGAAGGTTGGATTTGGGGTCAAAGGGTGTAGGGCATCTCTAAGGACGGGAAATGGGATAGGACTTCAGGTTAGTGAGTAATTTCTCTCTTCTGTCAGCCATTAGGTAACAACCTCCCACCTTAAAAATTAAACCCACTGTATCAAGTCTTGGCTATAAAGCTTAACTGGGGGTCAAGTTAACTGAACTTGTTCTGAGGAAGGGTCACTGGACCGGAAACGTTAACTCTGTTTTCTCCTTCACAGATGCTGCCAGACCTGCTGAGCTTTTCCAGTCACTTTGTTTTTGTTCCTGATTTACAGCATCCGCAGTTCTTTTGGTTTTTATTTCCGTTTCATTGATTTGTTTCCACATTGTCACAGTGACTGGTGATGTTAGATGCGCTTGAAGAGGTAAGTTGGAAATTTCCCGAAACACAATATTACATTGTAGCTAACTAACAATAATTGTTACACTTCCTTGAAGTCTACACTCCCTTTCTACCTTACATCTTCTGTTTCTATGCAACCGCACAAGTGCATTTTAAAACGATGCTATACATTCTATATACTGCTGCATCCAAATGATTTCAATTCCAGTTGAAATTGAGATGAAGTTGTTGTATATTTCAATAGGAACCGGTTGAACCAATTTGGGCTCAAGTGGCCTCCATATCACCTGTTGTAAATGTAGGGAAAAATGAACAATTTTTGTACCAGTTTAGAGCTGAGAGAACTTAAACTGTTACTGCAGTAGTATCTATTGCTTCCGAGTCAAATTCCTATCGAAACAACAGGCATAATAACTAGCTCAAAGTTAGAGTGAAGGTCAAGGTCATAGATCTCAAATGAACTCTTATACAGGTTAGATGAGATTTAAACTCTTCTAAAACTATTCATTCTGTAGATACATCACGGATTGTTGCCGAGTGGCACTGAGCCCCTCCTGATTTGTTTCATATGCACCAGGCGATGTAAAGCAGGGAACTGCCAATTCCGGAATTGTTACCTGGACCTACAGGAAAGCAAACCATGGAGCACAAATCCTCTTCAGGTCCTGAGGAGGAGAGGGAATGGAAAAGAAAGAAGTGATGCAGCTAATGCCCATGTAGAGGCACATCTTTTGGCCCAGGATGTCCTCGTTATTCTGAGATTCACATATTTATTTGTATATTCAATTATTCCAACAATCCGGCCATTTAACTACTGTATGCAAAAATCTCTTTTCCTTTCACCACTTCCAAGCCTAGAGCCCAAAATGAACAAGACAAGAAATGAACAGAAAGCAGTAATATTTCTGTGCCACAAAAATAAAATGTAAGTACAGTGGAAACATTTGGCTAAAATGATAGTGGGTCTATCATAGGCAGAGTTTAAAATGGGGCATAGAGAAATGGCAGAGAAAGCCAAATAACTAATTACTATTTGTTTTCACCAAGGACCATACAAGAATCTAGAGCTAGAGATTCAAATGGCGATAGAGAATGGGGAGTTGAAGAAAATTAGTATTAGTAAGAAGATAATACTGGAGAAACTAATGCAGCTGAAAGTTAATAAATCCCCAGGATGCCGTAGTTTTGTTGAAGGAAGTCAATATAGAAATTAGAGAATGCATCATCCAATAATATATAGATTCCAGAATAACTTGCTTGAATGGGAAGGTAACAAATACCATCTCACAACTTAAGAAGAGAACAAGAGAAAGCAGACTGACTGGTTGATTACAGAGTCTCTGACAGTTGATCTCACCACCTGCCTGTGGAGCATAGGGCAGCACTAGGTATGTCTAAAAATATATTGCCAGGTAACAGACAGAGCTAAATAATCCTACAACCAATATATCAGTTATAAATAATGTAGTAAATACAAAATGCTGCAGAAGCTGGAAATTGGAAACAAGTACAAAGAATACTGGAGAAACTCAACTAGTCATTGTTTAGTTCTGAAGAAGAGAACCCAACTCAAAACATTAACTCTGTTTCTCTCTCCACAGATGCTGCCAGACTTGTTGAGTTTCTCCAGCTTTCTCGGTGGGGGGAAAACTTGTTTATTAACACTTGTACAGTCAATCTGAAATGATGGGAGAACCAAGCAGATCAGTCCAAAAGTCAAAGATGAAGCATTTGTAGCCATCTTCAACGAGCCACATTGAATGGATGATCCATCTCAACCTCTTCCCAATCTCTCAGAAAAAAAGAATTGCAGCCGATTTGATTCAGTCTACATAATGTCATGAAATGGCTGAAGGCACCATATTTGCAGATATTTTCCAACATTATGTATAATGTAGGGTATGCAGGGTAGTTTGATCTTAGTAGGATGTAAGGTTGTCACAACATCGTAGGCCAAAGGGCCTGTACTGTGCTGTACTCTTCTATGTTCTATTATCTTAATGGTAAATTTGGTGCAACTTGCTTCAAATAATATGTGTGCTAGGCCCCCCTTGCAGCTGAATGCAGGATTTTTATTGAGTAATGTGTAAATTTGAACAATGAGCCAGCACAATTCAAGACAAAAACAGAAGTTGCTGGAAAAGCTCAGCAGGTCTGGCAGCGTCTGTGAAGAAAAAAAAAGTTAACTCTGCTTCTTTTCTTCACAGATGCAGCCAGACTTGCTGAGCTTTTCCAGCAACTTCTGATTTTGTTCCTGATTTACAGTATCTGCAGTCCTTTCAGTTTTTATTTCAGCACAATTCAAAATTGGGCATAGGATTTCACATCAGTGAATAGGGTGCATGTCTTCAGGATTGCACTGGTTAGGCTTTCCCATTTATCAATGGGCATCTCTGCTTTCTCATGGTTGCATGCCATTCAGGTCATGCCAAAGCCAGCACAACACATACCCCCTCGAGTTGGAGCTGCCTCCTGTACCATAACCTCCAGGTGTTACAGAGATGAAATTACTGCCCTTCACCTGCAATATACCTCACCCTTTTTGTCACTTAAAATAATGTAGATATTTTGGCATATTCCATTTCATATCTTCCTTGAACAACACAATTCTAATCTTTACAAAGTATGGCTCAACTCTACATGTATTTATTTCAATGTTATTTTTATACCTTTGCCAAGTTGGCAACTGCTACAAAGCTGAATATAACAAAAGGCAATCTGATGGAAGAATGTATCTGGTCATCTTTTAGACAGAATAAAGTAATTTGCATTTATATAGTTTCTTTCATTTTCTTGATAGCCCAAAGCTATTCATTGCCCCTTAAAGCGATTCTAAACTGTAGTCAGTTTACAGGAAATCGGCAGATAGTTGCATACATAAGGGTGCTATAAACAGTAAATGAGATAAGTGGACGATTAATCTTTTTAGCTGATGACAGAGGGCGGGGGTTGAATGTTAGTTGGGACATCAGGAGAATGCTGTCCTCTTTATTGAAGTATCATATACACAGTAATACAGTGCGGGCAAGACTTAGTTTAATGTCTAATCTTAAAAAAGTGACACCTCTGACAATACAGTAGTCCTTCAGTTTTGTGCTTAAATGTCAGCCTCGATTAAATACTAATGCCCCATAGCAGAATTCAAACTCACCACTTGCTGACTCACGGAAAAATGAAAATTTCCAAATTGATTAAAGTGATACCTTACATCTAGTATTATTTCACATGCATTCAAAAGGAACTAATTAATAATATTACTGTATTGAATTAGTTGATTTTCCCCTTCACTCTTCCTGGCACAGACACCAATTACATTGCTTCATCCTTGTTGCATTTGGTATATGTTGTTTCAGGCAGACGAGTGATTGAAACAAATGTCTTTTTGACTTGAATGACTGGGTACAACTCAGAGTAGCATAGATAATCTTTAGCAAAAAAATTACTCAAAAAATATCAAAGTGATAACATTGTAAAGTTGGGCAAAGTTAGTCTTATGATGAAGGAAGTTATGCAGAGCCTCCATAAAATGCCGGTTCAATCACAACTGGAATTGGACTTAGTCAGGTAGAAGGGGGTCTCACCCACTGGTAAATGAACTGGTGAGCAACCCTCATTAGCTGCATGGATGACTCCCTCCAGAGAAGCCAAGGATTGGCTTCCCCTGAATTCAGGAGTCCAGTAATAGAAGCCTGCCCATTGAGAGTAGCTGGTTAGTCAGAGGCCTGCAGATGGTCCTTGCTATCAATACTCCCAGGGAAGCTGTGGTAGGTTCCAGAAATGCCACCACCAAAAACCCAGGATTATTAAGGGATCTAGGCCAGAAGTGAGTGCCAACAATATGGAGATTGTAGGTGTTGATTGCAAGTGGAGATTTGGGTCTTGTACATCAGGACACTGAGTGCTTCTCAGTAGCCATACCCTTTCTCGAAGCCTGGTCGGCATTGTGTGCCTGATAACAAAGACTCACCCTGGCAGGTTGCTGGCAAACTTGAAAGGATTTGCCGTGCAGCTTTCAGAGGCCCACAAAAAGCAGAGCAGATAAGAGTTTGTGGCAAAAAAAGAGATGAATTGGGTTTTGTTGGTTGGTCATTTGAAAGAGCTCTTTTAAAGATATGCTATCCTGACTGATGCAATTGGAGTGAAAGGGTCAGTAGATCCACGCCACGCGGCTCTCACTGTGTCTGGTAATGACCTCCTATATCCTCTTCCATCAGGCAGAAGATACAGAAGCCTGAACACATGCATGAGCAGGTTCAGGAACAGCTTCACCCCGGCCGTTATCAGACTGTTAAATGGACTCTATCCTCAAATAATGTAATCTGCAATGTAACCTGTATGCCTCTAAGTCTTTTTGATCTGTACATCCTTTACTTGCTGTGATCTGCCTGCACCGCTTGTAAACGAAGCTTTTCACTGTATTTCGGTGCACGTGACAATAAATCAATCAATCAATTGATCTCGGATCAATATGCCCACCAGTGAATGAAACTCAAGGGCTAAATCAATTGTGTTGGTGAGACCATGAGTTTGTATATTGTTCCACAATTTTTTTCAGGGAGTGATAAGGGTGGTTGTTGTTTGGTCAGGCATATCTTTCTTTTATTGATGATTTACAGTAAAAATCACCTTTTTATTTGAAGTAACATTTGACAGTCAATTTATTTCTGACTTACATTAATTCAAAAGTTACAACAAGTGGAATGTTGTTTCTTTTATCTGCGGTCATGTAGTAATTTTTAATAAAATTTATACTTCCCCACAAGATTATAACACTATGATCTGGAATACAAGACAGACAAAATTGAGGCTTTCCAAAGGAAGTTAGGTGAGGACAAAATGGGTGGGCGGGGGTTGGAATTACTCAGCTACAGGGAGGTTGCTGAGAATGTGAATCAGCTGGTTTACTCTTGCAGAGAGACAGTATGAATTTGAAACAGCAAATGGCTGTAGCAATTGAATTATTCCATTGATGTGAACACACAGCTTTTCTAAAAAAATTAATCATTTCCCAAATTCTGCAGACTTATCATGGAATGGTTTTTCAATTGACTGTTCCATGTCAGGAATAATGCAACATAATTTTGTGTCCAATGGTTTTTATCTCGTCAATTAATTCATAATTCATCAAGAGGCATTACTGAAAAGTCATTGTCATCAGTGCTGTCATGCAGGTCGTTTCTGATTAATCTCCCACTTAGAGGTTATTGCTTTTGGCAGAAAATTTTCTTTGATATTGTGAACAGTTTAATGTTTCCTACCTTGTCCATGGAAATTTAGATAGCAAATTCTGCTGTCTGTAAGGATAAAGATGACTGAATATATCTCGAGCAAATGTAACTCCAGTTATATATAAAAAAAAACACCTATAGGATCCAGTGGGTTGTTTAGGAACACAGGAATAGAAGTCAGTATTCAGCCTATTGAGGCTGCTCAGCTATTCTAGATGGAGGATAATGATTCCCCTTGTGTCACTTTCCTTATCCCTTGATGCCATTAGTTGCCATACACCTATAATTTCTGTCTTGTACTTGCTCAATTGCCCTGCCACAGCCTTCTGGGGTAGAGAATTTCAAAGATTTAGCACTATCTGAGTGAAAAAAAAGTTCTCCTCCTCTTAGTCTTAAAGGTTCTGTGCTTTATCCTGCGATTTTGTCCTCTGGTTCTAGATTCACAAACCAGGTGACTCCTATCTATGTCACTCTGCACGAATTCCGTAAATTTCAATGTGTTGCCTCCCTTTCTTTGAAACTCTGATGAATACAGACCCAGTCTGTCCTCATAAAACAATTCCGCCATCCAAGGGTTTAATCTGATGGGCCTCTGTTATGTTCCTTCAGTGACAAATAGATTGTTCCTAAAGGAAAGAGATCAAAACTGTACACAATACCTCATCAAGTTGCTATACATTTGCAGCAGGCCATCTTCATTTCTATATTCAAATCCTTTTGAAATGAATACAAACACACTGTCTGCCTCTGTAATTGCTTGCTGTGCCTCTGTGCTAGATTTTTGTGACGAGGGTTGGAAATTGCAGCTGCAAGGAGAGATTGGATAGTTTGGAATTGTTCTCATTGGAACAGAGGGGAAATTTGACAGAGATTGTGAGATGCCAGGATACAATGGAGGAAAAGGGTCTATCCACCTCAACAGAGAGGTCAATAACGATGGGGTATGGGTCTAATGTGATTGATGGAAAGATGAGAGGGGATATGAAGAAAGATGATTTCATCCGGAGGAAATTACAGGTACAAAATTCACCATCTGAAAGGGTAGCTGAGGCAGAAACCCTCAACTAATTTAAAAAGCTACACGTCTCAAGTGCTGTAATTTGCAGAGTTATGGACCAAAATCTGGAAAGTGGGTCACAATGAGCACAGATTGAACTGTATAGTATCCCTAATGGGAAACCAATACATAAAATATTTAAATTGTTCAGAGAAGGCTGTAGATTGGGTAGTCTCAAAAGTAATCAATTGTTCTTCTTTGAAAGTTGTAAAGCTGAGATATTGGTCAGAATATTGGTAAATATTTGGGGATTAAAACATTGGTACTGTGCGAGTTTTAGTTATCCGTGTCTCACACATGCTATTGTTGGGAATTTAGTCTTTATTCACTCTCTATTCCTTCACTCTGATTTTCCAAGAAGCACTTACCCTGCTGTTAAAACAATTTGGAAATTAATTGCTGCCTAAAAAAACACAATAAAGGAAGTCTCTTACTAAAAAAAACCTTAAGTATTAATTTATGCAAAACAGGCTCAAAAAACAAGAAAAGGAACACCTGGACACTGATCCACCTACAAAGTTGACCCAGTTTTGCCTGCAGAATGCTCTTCAAATTGCTTTTATATGGGGTCCTTTCATGATGGATATGAAATAGTAACTGGTAGTTGGGTTTGTTTTGTATATTATATTCATAGACAGGTAAATGCAGCTGAGGTTATAGATACAGTTGGTCTCTGATTACTCAAGCTAATGGTGTAACTTTTCTTTCACATCCATCTGGTAAGAAGCAACGATGCAATAAGGTCAGCTACTAATGGTAGGTGTGTGCACCAGAGCAGGTAAGTAGAACGTTCCAAAAAAGTCCTTTTGTTTTCATTGCCAAATGTGTAAACGTATCCAAGACTACACGAGAGACAAATTGATCAAATGTCAGAATTTTGTGCTTCAGATATCTGGATTCTTGTTTCTTTCCTGCAGTTTCTCTGCAACAATAGGGACTGAATTGAATCTTTTATAAACTTAATCCCTGCATCATATTTAATTTGCTTTCTTTTACTTACAATGTTTTCCTCTTGCTTTACCCAAAAATCTTATGTAAGGTTGTATAACGTCCTGGTTGCTACAAGGTATCAAAATTAAATTACTGTTATTCAGTTTTGATAACAAAGCCTAATCCTTTCCGCAGCATGGTGCAATCATGATGCTGAGTGGTTAGGTGGTCTATTTCCTCCATGTTAACCTGTGATATTGAAGCCTGCTGTTAGCTTTCTAGTTTCTGTAGTATCCAATAGGCGTGCTTGTTGAGCCATTTAGTCACTTGCCGAACTGTGTTGGTTCAGTGAATGCCATTTTAGCATAAGTTCAAAAGGATTTACTTATCAAAAATTAATCTTATTTTGCCCTGCACCTCCAACCTGCAATAAAGAAATGTAGCTTTTAAAAGAGAACTAGATAAGTGCATGATGTGCAAAAATGTTTGCAGAACTGTGGGAAAGACTGAAATCAAATGGATTAATCTTGCAGAGAGCTGGAAAGAATTGATGGACTGAGTGGGCACAATTTGGGCTGAAATTATTCTATGATTCTAATAACAGGAATACAAGTTAAAAGGATTTTGTTTCCCAATTTCTGCTGACTTATCATGGAATGAATTTTGTAGCACTGACTCTTCGATATAAGTATGAATATTCAGTGAAACAATCTAATTTTGTTTGGAAGAGTCATTGGACTCAAAACATTAACTCTATTTCTCTCTACACAGATGCATCCAGATGTTTTCAGCTTTTATTCATTATTATGTGTGTAATGATTTTTAGTTTATCGATTAATCTGTCAAATCAAGATGCAACGTTGTCATCAGTCTGTTATATTGTCATATGGATTATTTCCGATACATCTTGCATTAGGATAGTTTTTTTTTCCCAAAATGCTCTCTTGTACCATTGTACCATTTAATGGGCATAATTTGATGCCCTTTGCCAAGGCAGGTTTGAAGACATTGGGGTATACACTCCGATGGAATGGGATCGTAACACCTTTTTTTAACCTCTGCTCTATGCCCGGGTTGGGAAGACTCATGTACTGGTCTCAAATCTCATGGCCAATGAACAAAGAACAGTATAGCACAGGAACAGGCCCTTCAGCTCACCATGTCTGTGCGGACCATGATATTATTCTAAAATAGTCCCATCTGCTTGCACATGGTCCGCATCCCTCTATTCTCTGTCTGTTCACATGTCTAATAGCCATTTAAGATCCACCTAACTTAATAGCCACTTAAGAGGCTCATCCCACTGCCTATGTTATTGAGTCAATGACCAACGAGGAATCACCTGACTGAGGGCACAAAAACCAATCCCTTTTGCTCGTAGTCTCTTGGGTGGGGTTTCCTCATTGCCAAACATTCAGTGCCCCAGTAAGTATCGAAAAGAGGGAAGCTATCTTAAAAGCCTTTGCCTCTGACCTTCCTTTGCCTTTCTGTGTTTGCCTCCCCCAGGAGCTCCATACTGCCCTCACTCACCTTTGGATGAGTGACCCTCACTGATCGTGGGTCTCTGGCAGGTACATTGCCAGCAGTTACCATCACCCACCCCATGGCCCTTCCTGAAATAAGGAGCCATGGTTTCCTCTGACTGCCAGCTGCTCTTGGGGGTGTGATTTTTGCCCAGGGCCCATGATCATGGTGGAAGACTTATAGATGGCCATCTAGATTATTTCTTCTATTGTTTCCTACCTTGAAGGTGAAAATTTAGAATTTGGCTTTAATCAGATGCATGGGTGGGATTTGTGCTGCATTGCCTGAAGGAATCAGTATGGGATTTGTGCCAATTTTAAGATAGGGCTTTACTGAATTAAATCAACAAGCAAACAGCACAAGACTGGCTTCTGATAAATGAATTGTTTGGGTGCGATTGGGGGGGGCATCCGACAGGGTAGCCGGTATTATTCTAATGCCAAGGTCTCCATTAACTTTTATACATCAGGAGACTGCATTCAGATTGTAGTAGGATGGTTTTGTACCAAACTGTCCACCACAAGTGCATGAATAGGGGCCTTCTTATGGTTCAGTGGTAGAGTCTCTACCCTTAGATTGGGAAGTCCAGGTTCAAGTCCCACCTACTCCAGAGGTGTTTTACATTTTCTTGATAGGAAATAACAATGTTAACGTTTTAAAAAATAACATGTGGGTGATTTGCCTTGACAGTTTATCTTTCAAACAAGCTATTTCCGTTATCTCTTTCAGATACAAACGCAGAAAATGCTGGAAAAGCCCAGCAAATCTGGCAGCATATGTGGATAGAAAACAGAGTTAACATCAAAAACATTTTCCAGCAATTTCTGTTTTTTTGTTTCTGATTTCCCGCATCCAGTTCTTTGTTTTGTTTTCCCTTTATCTCTTTCATTACCCACACCTTTTGTGAGTTAAAAGACTTCACTTTGAACATCATGAAAATCTATTGTAAATACTGGTGACACAGATAACACAAACAAAAAAAAGGATTAAATGGTACGGCTGATAACTGGTGTCCTTTATTTCCTCAAATATTAGGCTGTGTTGCCTTTTGCGTTACCTCTGGCTCTGTTCGGTTGGGGATCCAGAGCTAAGGTTGCATGCAGGAAGGAACACTGTGTGGACAATAATTGCCCTTGAGCTACCTCAGGCTGAATCCAATCGATAAATGTGAACCAGTGAAAGAGCAATCCATTCTTGCAAAGGGATGAAACATTGAAGTGATTATTGGAGATTCAAACAATTCTAGAACCCAATGGACATAGCTTCATTGGCAATTGCAAATTCCTGTGATTTCATATAATATTTTCTCTACATGTGTTAAATAAAAATCCATCAGGGAAGCATAATTAAATAGATTACTAATAAGATTCTGTTTTTCACCTCAATCAATATATGATGAATGGAAATGCTGTTTCCACATCCAAGGTCAAGAAAATGTTAAATCAATAATGTACTTTAAAAAAAAAATAAGTTGATGACTGAAACTGAGAAAATAAATGTGTCAAGAGTCAGGAAGAAATTGCTTCACAATGATTCAGAGTAACTTGGCAAGTTGGATTCAAAATGAGCTTAGTGGTAGAAAACAGAGGGTGGTGAAAGAAGGCTGTTTGCGTTCTGGGAGCCAGTGTCCAGTGGCATATCACAGACATCAATGCTAGGTCCCTTATTATTCGTGACATCTATAAATGATATAGAAGAAAATGTAGGGGAATATAAGTAAACTTGCAGATGACACAAAAGATTGGTTGGATGATTGACAGTGAGGAAAAAGGTCTTAGGTTACAGGAGGATATAGATGAATTGGTCAGATGGGCAGGTCAGTGGAGATGGAATTTAACCCTGATAAGTGTGAGATGATGCACTTTGGAAGAAGACAAGGGAGGACTCAATGAATGGCAGGACATTAGGAAGGTCAGAGGAACAGAGGGATTGTGGTACCTGTTCACAAATCCCTGAAGGGGCAGGACATGTTAATGTTAATGTGAATACTTGCCATTATCAGTAGTAGCATAGATTATAACAGTAGGGAGGTTATCTTGGAGCTGTACACAATTTTGATTCAGGCACAGTTGCAGTACTGTTTGCTGTTCTGGTCACCTCGCTATGGGAAGGATACAATTGCACTAGGGGTGGTGCAGAGGAGTTTCACCAGAATGTTACCAAGGATGGATCAGTGTAGTTTTGAATAGAGGTTGGATAAGTTTGGATTTGTGTTTTTAGAGCAGAGATGGCTGAAAGGGGACTTAATTAAGGTGTATAAGATTATGAGGGGCATATGAGGGTCAATAGGAAGCCGCTATTCCCCTTTGTTGAATGGTCAATAATGAAGGGGAATAATTTTTGTGACGAAACGCAGGAGGTTTAGTGAAATTTGAGGGAAATATTTTTCACCCAGAGGGTGGTGGGAATCTGGAATCCACTGCCTGGGAGGACAGTTGATATGGGAAAACTCACAACCTTTAAGAAGTACCTGGATGACCACTTGAAATGTTATAACATTCTAGGTTGGGGTCAAGTGTTGGAAAGTAGGACTGGTGTAGATTTAGAGAAGTGTTCATCAGTGCAGAGCCGATGGCCTCTTCTGTACTGTATGATTCTATGGATCCTAATGCAGATACAAGAAACATCAGGATCCATCCAATTATACAGTACTTCAAGAGTTGGTTTTATAGTTTGCCGGATTGTATTGGCTAGAGTAAAAAAAATACTGAATATCTTAATTATGGCCCACAGAAGTGGAGGACAATCAGAAAATGCATCTGAAATTGTTGGTGTGATTAATAGCACAAAATGATTTAATTGGTCAGTTAGGAGAAACTTGGTGCTCATAACGTGTGCAGTAAGAAAAGGTTTTATCCTTGTATATAATCAGAAATGTGGACAATTAGTGTAGATTAAGCACATTCCTTATTAAACAAAATGTCAATTGTCATTGATAGCTTGAGAATTATGATAATATAATCTCCACACAGACAGTGAATTTACACTTTCAAACAAAGCTCTTCCCTTTTATGAACATTCCTGTTCTATGAAATTCAATATACTTATATGCAACTGATCCATTTATATTTTATTGTTATTGTAAAGAAAATGTTAATCTGCTACTTTCTGTTCACTCAAAATTCTCCCTGAAAAGAAAAATTGCCTCCCCAGTTATGCATTTTTTATATTAAAAGCAGTTTTGCGCCCCTTATCTATAAGGAAGGATGAGCTGGCTGTGGAAAACTCCAGAAGACGTTTACAAGAATGATCTTGGGAATGAAGGGCTTGTCATCTGAGGAGCGATTGAGGACTCTGCGTCTTAACTTGATGGAGTTTAGAAGGATGAGGGGTGGATCTGATTGAAACTGACAGAATACTGAGAAGGAGACATAAGGACTGTAGATGCTAGAAGCCAGAGTCTATAGTTGCGAGTCTGTGAGGCTGGGAGGCTGGAAAAGCACTGCAGGTCAGGCAGCATCAGAGGAGCAGGAAAGTCAACGTTTTGGTTTTGACACGGAAGGTACTGGGATTCTGCAAAGACTGTAGGTCCTGATACCATTCATGCAATTGTGCTAAAGACTTGTATTTCAGTATTAGTTGCACACCGAGCCAAGATATTCCAGTACAGCTACAATACTGGCATCTACTCCTGGCAACATGGAAATTCACACAGGAAGCCCTGTCCACTAAAAGCAGAACAAGCAGAACTGAGACAAGTAACTCAACATCAGTCTACTGTTGATCATTAGCAAAATGATGGAAGGGTTTATTGACAGTGCTCTATAGCATTTGCTCAGAAAGAAGCTGCTCACTGACACTCACTATTTTTTCATAAGGGTGACGTAGCTTAAGACCTCATTTGAACCGAAAGAGCTGACTTCCAAAGGTTTGCTGAGTGACTGCCCTTGACATCGAGGTCACATTTGATTAATAGTGGCGTCAAGGAGTCACAGCAAAATTGATAAAAGTCTCCAATGTTTGGAGATAAACTGAACACAAAAGAAGATGTTTGTTACTGTTGGATATCAATCATCTCTGACCAGGACAACATTACAAGAGTTCTTCAGGACCGTATCCTATGCCCAATAGTCTTCAGCTGCTTCGTTAATGACCTTCCATCTACCATAAAGTCAGAAGTGGGGATTTTCACTGATGACTGTACAATATTCATCACATTTCATTCCTCCTCAGATACTGAAGCAATTTGTTTCCATACGAAGCAAGGCCTGGACAACACCATGGCTTAATCTGACAATTTGCAAATATTATTCACGTAAAGTATGTGCCAAGCAAGGACCATCTCTAGCAAGAGATATTCTAAACATCACCTCTTTACATTCAATGACATTACCATTGTTCAATCCTTTGCTACCAACATCCTAGGGTTACCATTGACTGAAAACTGTAATGAAACAGCCACACAAATATTGTGACTTCAAGAATAAGTGAGAAGCTAATGAGTATCTCACCTCCTGTCTCTCAAAACCCTGTCCATCATCTACAAGGCACAAGTCAAGAATGTGATAGAATAATCTCCACTTTGTTGGATGAGTGTAGCTTCAACAATATTCAAGAAATTCAATTTATTCATTTTATTCAGCTTTTCCAAGACGACCAGCATTCACTTCCTTTACTGATAGTGGCGTCAGTATGTACCATCTACAAAATGTACTGAAAAAAATTACCAAGTTTTTACAACAACACCTTCCAAAGCTATGACTTCTGTTACCAAGAAGAATGAAGGCAGCCTGTGCATGGACACAACACTGCTTGCAAGCACATACCATCCTGACTCAGATCCCAGTACATTCACTGTCACTGGGTAAGAATTCTGTAACTCACAGCTTAACAGCACTATGGGTGCACCTACACGAAATGGCCTGCAGCAGTTCAACAAGACTGCTCATTACCAATTTCTCAAGGCAACTAAGGATGAGCGATATATGCAGGCCCAACCAGCATCTCCCACATCTCTTAAATGAATAATTTAAAAAGAAAGTCATTTTACCCCTGGTTAGAGATAACACCACAGAAACTGGAATTAATATAACCAAGTACTTTATTCAATTGTCAAGTAACACTGGGTAGTTGTTAAGGCTAATACTTAAAATTTGTGAAATATGTTCAGAAGGTGAGGTGGTTAAGCAGATTTTGAGTGAGGCAAAATATATACTGAAATGAAAACAGAAAGTGTGGGAAATAAACATATATTATGGAACATCTGTGGAAAGAAAAATTGAGTTAATGTTTTGTGTTGAATACGATTTCAGTAGCCCGTCTACTATAACATCTACTGAAAGGTTTCAACTTTTCTCTTGTGTGTAAATCTAGACATTCACTGTTTAACTACCCCAGAAGTTATTTTTGCGCTCTCCTGAGCATAGTATTTTATATGAGTAATGGGGTGTGTAAGCAATATGTTGCAATATGCTAATTATTGTCTCCATCATTTGGCTTCCTGCTGTCATATCAGGTTTTACATTTGCCATTTCTGCTGGTATCAATGAACCTCCACAGTGGATATTGAATGAGATCAAGGTCAACTGTCCTGATTATCCTGCTCTGAACATAATCTTATTCCTGTGTTCCCCAGTGCAATCCGTTAGTTTCATCTCCCTTGGTTGGTCTTTAATGGGAATCACTGATGAATTGTGATTTGTTGTCATGCCACCATAATATCAATTTTATCAATAAGTGATGTAATCAGAATTATTTCATCAATTAGACTGGGTTTTCCTAATTGTATTCCAGTCTTTCTTTCTTCTAGCAATTGTACTATAATAAAAAAAATTAAGAATGCATTACATTAGTTCTGGGGAAATTGCAGTCACAGGGATATCATTAAAATTGGCCTGAATCATGTTGAAACAGAGCGTGAGGTTAAAGGCATATAAGAACAAGAAAATAGAGATGTGCAAAGGAAATATTTTTCATGAAATCTCATTTACTGCTGTTGAAAGCACAGTGGCATGTGAATAGTGCTTGCAGTTATCCCAACAACATAAGATTTAACCTTTTTACTTGTATAAAGCTGGTAGTATCTGGAAAACCTCTGGCCATAATATTCAATATTCATTAAGGATGTGCTTTAACATTGATTTAAAGTGCATTATCCTTTATTATGCTTGGTTTGGCAGCACTTAAGGAGAAATTTTTTTGAGGCAAATTTTTGTGTATTCAGGAGCACAGAATGAAAAATTATCCTTGCTGACCTCAATGCCCAATCCTCTGATCAAGTGAGTTAGTTAGAAAACCAAGTCATGCACTGCTCTCTGCCCAAAGTATAATATTTGGTTTGATTATCTTATCTCGCATGTAGCATATCATAGCTTTCCACAATTGTCATATTTAAGTACATGCAGTTGATGTATCTTCTGGATCGTTTACATTATGAAAGACATTTTTATGTAGATGCTTTTCCTAAGAAGTCCCTAAAAGAGAGAACTAGCAGGCTGTCCTTTTTTACTTTCACTTTGCTTCAATCTTTTAGACTTGTCTGGCTTATGCACTGAGGAGGCAGAGCTCTCAGGGTGATAGAAGCTCTGAAATCTTTCCATGCTTATAAAGATTGAACCCCTCAAGAAGGTTGGGTGAGTCCCTACACCTTAGGAAATTACTTGGACATAAACAGTCACGGATGTGCTCCATCAAGTTTGAAATTTCTAACTTGAGAGCCATAGGATTGGTGAAAACTGCACTCACCAAGAACTCACATCTCTTGTGTCTGTTGATTTGCTTATTAGCTCAATCAGACAGATGGGGAAATTACACTGCTGATTCCTTCATATTTCGAACAATTAATAATGAAGTACTTGTTGTATTAACTCAGCATGTGGTCATATAAGAACATCCTGAGGTGTTTTCATTATTGATTACTGTGCAAGTACAGTTTCTCCCACATTGTCAAACATACCAGTCATTCTGTGTCACAGATGGCCTATAAACAATAATCAGATACCATAATTAGAAAGTGTGGGTTTTGACAGTATATGTTAAAGTAATGATGCTGTTGACCAGACAACCAGATACACATCTTGTTCTTCAAAAACAATGACATTTGTGCAGGTTTTTCTTTCTCGGTGAACATGTATCAAACTAGTGGCAGGAAATACTGATTCTGTTCTTCTTAAAATATTATGGAGCAAGCTGCATGTCATGAACTAAGATGAGGATAGGGCAGTGTATGACAGATTACAAGGTTTGGCTCATTTTTCAGATTTGCTAAACGTGTCTTGATTTTCACTTAAGATACCCCTTCAAAGTGAAGCAAATTTCACATGTTTTATGCATGCATATAAAATATTTATAACTTATTCTGGTATGAATCAAAAGAAGGTACAGTACCTGCACACTTAGAGAATTATAAATGACTTGAAATATGTTTCATAGCAGTACGAAGATCAAAGACTTCTGATAACCTTCACTCCTGGGATGATACTGAGTGCTCTTATGTCAATGATAATAATATAGTCTTGAAACTCATAATGTAAGTCAGCTATTAGAAATGAAATATGTAATTGCTTTACTTAGAATTTTTAAGAATCATTTTTTTGATATAATGGGGGTGGTTCTGTCACTTAGCATGAAATCATTTCACAGGAAGTTAAGGCGAGATTTTTCAACCATATGGTATAGCGGAATGATGCATGTTAGATTATATTGTGGTCCATTATTTACACTGTCAATTCTGTTTACGACATATGCTGCTAGTTGAACATTTCAGAAGAAATTGAAACCACAAGAAAGACAAAACATTGTGAGAACAGGTTATCTTATTAGTGAATTAGACTGTACCTTGTAGGCTTGGTGGGAGTTGGGTTAAGTAGCAGATATAGAGTGAGTGTGAGGTGTTGGAGGGATGATGGTAACACTTACACTGGTGGAATGGAGAAGGACATTAAAATTTTTCCTAGAGTGTTGGGCATTCCTCCGGATGGCTGAATCTGTTTAAACATGGTGGCAACCTTGGATGAAGGTGGTATGGTCTGGTGTTGTAGCTTCCCTGCTGATCCTGGAGAAAGAGGACATCCTGCCTGTGCACCGGCCTGTCCAGAAGGATCCAGAGGGCCATGACTGCAAAATAGGGTGTTCCCTCTCTGCCAAATCTGGAACAAATGTCAGGAACCATACAGGGCAGCTCTGGCTTTTAAATATGGCACTGGTGCAAGGGACACCAGTCAATTCCAAGATCTCCCAATATGGAGCAGGTTGCTCTGGGAAGGGCACGGGGTTAGATGGGAAATTCTTACCACAAGCGTTCAACCGGCATTAAAGCAGCCAAACTTGGCAACATACTTTCCACTAAACTTGATGCGACTCACAGCCAAAAAAAAAGACATGTTTCTGCCCTTTAAATCTGCTGCGTTTCATTCCAAAACCAAATCCTGCTAAAAGGCAGAACACTGAATTTTCTCAAATTGAGAAACAATGCGAGGACTTGTAAACAGCAGGAATTTATGAGTCTAGGTTTTGCGTTAAAACCAGGTCGATTGTGTTGTGCCAGGAAGCAGACTACAAACTGCTTTTCACTTGCGTGTGATAGGCTGCCTGTTCACAATCTCTCAGGAGAGATGGTTATCAATTACCAAATTTTAATCATTCAATTAAAACAATGGTTCAAATCATTTCAAATTTAATATCAAGTCTGCATGTTACCTTGGGCCAATTGACCTGCCAATGTCAAAGAGGCAAATGCACAGGAACTAAAGGAGACTGAATTAATCTCAGTCAAATAGGCAAAAAAATGCTGAGCACCTACAACTGCTTTGTTATCTACTGATGGGAAACAGTTGTTTACATTACCTTTGATGGGAGGTTACTTTCTACACTTCGAGTATTTACTCTGTCACATCATTGTTAGGGACATTAGTGCTGCCTTAGATTAGATGCCTTCAGTTGAGAACCAAGATTATCAGCAGTGGCTTGCTTCTGCCAGATCTGTACCTGCACAGGAGAGAGAGAGACAGGATAACTCGAAAGGAGCTTAATGAAGAGAATACCAGCAGAGAAGCGAGCTTTACAGAAGGCAACGTACACAAAACAGTTAGCTTCTCAGTGTTTTGACAGTAAACTGGGAAAGTCTGTGGAAGGTTCCGTACAAATATGACTACCTTGAAAAAATGATCTGCGCTGTTTGGTGTATTTACAGTGACATAATGGCCAGTGTAATGTAAAGTGATACATGATTGGATGTTTTCCCTGTCACCAATGGGAACCAAGCAAGGCTAGGTACTGTTTCCAGCTCAGTTTTCCATATCGTTCTCAGTCATGCGTCCGTATGTACTCAAAGATCTTGGTAGAGAAGTACACATTCAATTCAGGACAGATGGCAACTCTACAAATTCCAAAGGCTCAAGGCTTGCACACAACTGCAGAACAGCTGCTGAGTGAACTCTTGTTGGCAGGCCATTGCTTGTTCTTGGCATAAACTCTGGAGGACTAGTAGCTGCTTGTTGATCAATTACCTTAGCCTCAGAACACCTGACAATAAGTCTGAAAAAGAAATGGATCTTGTATCACATCCTCCCCCGGCTGTGTGCTTCAACTCTCCAGAATCACTATCAACAGCATAACCCTTCTGTTCAATGCATAAGTTTTGCTTCCTTGGGAGTATCCACTCCAAATATGTGATGCTAGGAGATGAAATCAACCTTTGCCTGGCATACACAGGCTCAGTGTTTGGCAAGCACACTCACTGACTTTGGAGAGAGCAAGGAGTTTGTCTCAGAACAATAAAGTTCACCAATCAGTGATTCTTACACCACTTGTTCAAAGGTGTGAGACTTGGAAAACCTACCAGCATCAACTGAAATCAACTAGCAACATTCCATCTTCAATGTCTTAGATCTGTTTAAAACATCAGGTGGCAGGACAAAATTCCCAATATGAAGAGTCTGGCATCGAGAGCATGCTCATCAGAACTCAGCTTCATGGGGTTGAGCAAGTGGTTCATGCCAGGGGATTCCTAGGTACCAAGGACAGTACAGTACATCCAACTGCGTGTGTGAGCCTGCATCAGAGCACATCCCAAAATTAGATATAATTAGAAGTATTATTCTGAAAACCAACCTTACAGCTTGCGAGTTGGATCCCAAATGTTGGCTTAAAAAGAAACATAATGGAAAAGTCCTTTTTCTGATGAAGGGTCTAGGCCCGAAACGTCAGCCTCTCTGCTCCTATGATGCTGCTTGGCCTGCTGTGTTCATCCAGCCCTGCACCTTGTTGTCCCATAATGGAAAAGTCTAAATGGAGAAGTTTTCATCATCAAATGGTTTTGATATTTGAGAAGAACATCATCACATGTCTTAAGGATAAGCAAGAATGAAAGGATAAATGGAAAGCCATTGCTTCCATCTGTCCCTTCAACACCAACTTCACATGTAGCATTTGCAATTGGTTATTTAAATGGAGGTTTGGTTTAAAGTCACATGTCAATCTGGATTGCAAGCAATTTTTCCCTTCTTTCAATTTTAGTTGATATTCCTCGGTCAGAATGAAGGGCAAATCCAATTTTTGAAGCCCACCTTTTCCATATTCTAACATCTTTATACATGACTTAGTATCTTCTGGTGTTTTAAATGAAAAGATACTCAATTATATTGGAAATCCAATTTACAAATCATAAGTTGACTGACTGATCCAGGAATGTTGTGTGGTGTGAAGCCAAGGGTTCTGTATTCAGGCACAAATTGTGTTGTCACTTACAACTTGATCCTGTGAAATCACTTTGGCATTGTGATTTCATGACATGGACATTTGAAAATGATGGGCAGGAAAACACCAGCTGGTCCGTCAGGTCTACCTGACACTTAAAGAGTCTTGCAACATCACGACTAATCATTTCATAGTCACTTCCTCTATCGACAGTCTTCTAATTTCCAATGAGATGCAACAAAACAGCACCAAAAAGTACTAATAGCAAAACAAATCAGAAAAATGTCTTCTGACCTCTTCCAGATGATCAGAACCTGTCTAGGAAACCATAATGACCACGCTCACAGGAGCTGATAAATATCTTAGGTTTTTAAAAATTGCTAAATGAGCCAAGACTAATTTGGTTCACTAAGTAATGAACTATGGAATGTAACGAGTCAAAATGCATTCCACAAACTGGAAACCTATTCCAAAGTCACTCCCTGAGAATAAAAGAATAGCCTGACATTAATCTTCTCCTGCACTTTATCAACTAAAATGCATAGGCCTGAATCCTTTCCAATCAATTCAGCTGAAATGTAATTTACAGATAGCAGCTCTTTGTCCTTACTAAAGCCTCCTGTCTCTCTGTACTTTCCCATGCCTGTACTGCCCTGTTGTGGTATTGTCCATAACATCAAGTTTTAATCATTTGTGAGATTTGGGCTTCATTAGCATTCATTGCCCATCCCTAGATGCACTTGAAAGGGTGGTGAGCTGTCTTCCTGAACTCGACAGTCCAATTCTTGTAGGTCTTCCTACATTGCTGTTTGGGAGAAACATCCATGACTTTGACTCAGAAAAACAGTGCAAGAACAGTGATATATTTCCAAATCTTCACCTTTGAAATGATGTCACTTTTACAGCTCAAAATATAAATGAGCCAAGTACTCAAAATATTATCACATGCATTGTAGCACTTGAAGCATAGGCTCTGTTGGAAAATTATTTTGCTCTATGCATTTGCGTTTAGATAAACCCACCAGAGATGTTACTTCCATCTACCTCATTTGTGTTTCATTTTGATAATACCCAGAATATTATGACACGGTGCGCTGCTGGGATCTTTTTAAATTTGAAAATAAAAAGAATAAGAAAGAAATAAGCCTTACAAGCTAAAAGGCCAAGGGTAGCCAAAAGAAATGCAACAAGATTCCAGATGTCTAAGTTTACAGGAGCTAAATCCTTCTCTAAGATGGATGCCCAGTCTAGATGTTGGTTGATACACTTAGCCACAAAATCTCAGGAATTCGCTACCTTCAGAAAACCAGTTGGAAGATATTGCTTCCAGACAGAACCTCTTGGTTTATTTGTCAGTCAAGATATTTTCGAGCGATGTATGGACAGAATTACAGAAAACGCACCTGGATTTGAATGCACTGCCAATGATATTGTGGTAATTGGCAAAACCAAAGAAGAGAATGATCAGAACCTATGCTCACTGATGGCAATAGCTCACAGAAAAGGGTTCTTTTTCACAATAGAAAAGTTCCAGGCAAATATAAGTCAGATCAATTCTTTTAGTTTTAAACATTGAAATTGGAAATATGTCCTAGGATAAAACAGAATCCATACGCTGTGGAAACAGACCATTTGGCCCATCAAGTCCACATTATACATCTCCTTCCTAATTTCTCTTCTCATGACTCCACCTCAAATTCAATTTTTGGCATCTTGCATGTTCACCTCCCCCAATGTTTCCCCCTTTGGTTTGGCACCCATTTTACTTCATGTCTCTTTGAAGTGCTTTTGGGATGCTTTTCTGTCTTAAAGATGCAATCTCAATGCAAATTATTGTAATAAGAGGAGTTTTGAAAATTAAGCTGCACCCAGGGAATTAAAAAATGTATAGGTTTTTACAGAAGAAAATCAAAAAATCTGCAGATGCCAGAAATCTGAAACAAAAACAGAAATAGCTGGAAAATCTTGACAGGTCTGATAGCATCTGTGGACAGAAATCAAAGTTAAAGTTTTGGGCCCAGTGACCCTTGTTCAAAAGTTTTACTCTATTTTTTTTCCAATTGGCATCTAGGAATGCAACACAATTGTCAGTTATTTGCTTGTCAATTTTATTTGGGCTTCTATTGATTTGGTATCTGTTTATTATGTAGTTAGAGATTGACCAAGCTGTTGAATCTGGTATCTATTTGAAAATTACATTAAAAAAATTAAAACAGAACAATGCTGGAAATAATCAGTGGGTCTAGCAGTATTTATGGAGACAAAACACAGTTAACATTTCAAATCTGTGACCTTCCGTTTGTGAGCTTGCAAAGAGAAAGTTGCGAAATTCTAATGTGTACAGTGTGATTGATGACTTCTGAAGAGGAACTTATTGAGAGAGGAATTCAGTGAAGTGAGGAAAGGAAGTGATAAGTAGATGAATTGATACAATCCTCAAACTTTACAGTCAAAAGGATCAATTCAACCTAAAATAGCAGGATAGCTGAGTAGAGTGATTTGTCACCCCTGCATGCTGTTTGAGGTTGAAGTAACAGGATTTGCCTCAGGAAAACAGCATCAAAGCAGTGGTGCTAAGATATTCAATAAAGTGCCTACAATGATTTTTTACATTTCAGATTGCTGGCTCTAGATGCTTTATATCATCTCAGATGGTAGGGTGAGGAATATATCAGAAGAGATTGAAGAATAGTTTGCAAAAGGAGGGTGATCCACCAGTTATAATATGTTTAGGAAGGACAGAAAAGAAAAGAAAAAAAGACCGGGTTGTAGCATTGGTATATAATGGAATACAGACAAGAGAGAGGATTGCTCTAGACAAGGCTGGAGGACAAGCAGCATCAATATGATTGGCTCTCAAGAACAAAAATGGGTTTGTTTCACTAGTAGGGGGTATTTACAGACCTCCAAAAGATGGAAGGGTAGATTTAGAGAGATGAGCAGGAAAGAAAAAACAATCATTCTGAGAGATTCCATTTATCGACTGGGACAGATGAGGATGCATTTTGAAAAGGTGTGCAGAGTATCTACCTCAGGTCAATGCCCTTGTTATCCTATAAAGACAGCAAGACTGATGGAGTTGGTAAACACACCAGCTCAATGTGTTTCAGCATCTTCAATGTAATCATCATAATGTGATAACATTTAAGATCTAACCCAAAATGGAAATGTTTACACCAAAACGAAACCACCAGATTGAAAATTTCTGAAGAAGGGTCTAGGCCCGAAACGTCAGCCTTCCTGCTCCTCTGATGCTGCTTGGCCTGCTGTGTTCATCCAGCTCTACACCTTGTTACCATCAGATTGAATACATTTGAATTATCTTGGCACTAGAGGTGATGACCTTGATATTTTCTGGAGCAGGCTGTAAGTTGAGGGTTTTGTGCTTCAGGGGAAGAATTCTGAATCAACAGTGTGGTATTTGAATCGTAGAAATTGAATCATAGAATATCATAGAAAATCATAGAAATCATTGAATCATAGTGAGTTACCTCCAGGTATGTATCTTTTATTAACTGGTTCAGTGCCTGGAAACCACTTGAGTAATGTGTTTGCCTCCTTGTTGGGTAGGCAATGCTGGAGAAGAGGTTGTAGCTTAGGAGCAGGTTGTTTTTATGTTGCTTGGATTCAAATTTTGAGGTGGAGGCATGGTGGTGTGCAGGGTTGGGAAAGTAATCAATGTGAGTTGGAGACATTGGTCCAGAAAAAACAGGGTTCAGGGATAAATATTTCTTGTCTCCCTTTAGCTTCAGTGATTCCTGAGGACTGGGGAGTCTGGACATCTAAAATATTTGGCTCATAGCCTCATTAAGATATTGAACTGAATCATCCATCACTTGACAGCTGGGTTTGTCTTCTGCTCTCCAACCTGCCTACATCAATAGTTACATTGATCTGTTTGAATCATTGGTCACTTGGCTGCAAGTTGATTTATTTTTCATTGTGACTTCTCATGTGCCTCAAGAAGATGCAATTTTCTGAATTCATGTTATCTCCTACGATGCTTGTGCGGTTGTGCTGGAAGGCTGGACCTGGGCCAATATACTACAATACTTTTCAGAAGAGAAACGAGCCAAGCTACATACACAAACATCCAGCTTCTCCACCATCAACTCTCAATAGCAGCAGTGTGTACTATCTACAAGATGACTGTAGAAACTCATTCAGCACCTTCAAACCCTCGACCACTTTCCTCTGAAAGGTCAGGTTTGGAAGATCGACAGACAGATACACAGAATTGGATTTGCCCCAGACCTCTGACTAACTTGGACAAGCAACCCCTAAACATGACTGACCAGACCCCTTGACTATTGTGTTTGTAGCTTCCCAACTATTGATACTTAAATCCCCGATTCCTGGCATTGCCCTTACAGGACTGACCACAAAACTACCCTGGGACAGTTGTGGGGCAAATCCCCTGACCATGAGGCACTGAAGCAGATGACTGTGCATGTCAAATTCTCTGGACTGAGAGCAGACTGTGCCCATGACTAATGGTGCCAGGACACCTGACCAAATGTGGTCAACCTCTTTCCTTGACTGACGATGAGCCCCCACCAGTTTCCAACATGGCCATTTGGTTGATGCAATGTGCAATGTGTTTACTGTAGTTGGTGTTAGACTGCTGTCTTGGTGTACTACACACTAAGATGCACCATCCAGAACAGTTTAATACAGACAAGTAATCTGTCCGTGTGTTTGTGCTAAAGAGCTCCTTAGAATAGCAATAATGACAGCCTTTTTCTTTGTCTGATGTGCCAAGGTGCATAGCATGGCAAGACATAGATGCTGTGAGCCTGCTGGTAGACACAAAGTCGTAGAATGTTAAGAAAGCAAATGAAAGGCCCTGAGATGCAGGCTGGACAAACCATTGAGCTGGATCCCTGTTCTTGTGTACAAAGTTCAAGAAGGCAGCTCACCATCATTTGCTCAATTGAACTGAGGGAGGGTGAAAAAAACAGTGACAACCACATCCTATTCAATTTTTTTTTAAAAGCGGCCATAAAGTCATACAGCATGGAAACAAATAGACCCTTTGGTCTAGCTAGTCCATGTCGACCATGTTCCCAAACAAAACTAGTCCCACTTGCTTGAGTTTGGCTCATACCCCTCCAAATCTTTCCTATTCATGAACTTATCCAAATGTGTTTTTAAATACAGTACTTGCATTCACCTCTTCGTCTGGCAATTCATTCCAGACACGAACAACTTTCTTTGGAAAAAAATTGCCTCCGTCCTTTTTAAAACTTTCTCCTGTCAACTTAAAAATATACCCCTTACTTTTGAACTCTGTCATCCTAGGGAAAAGACCCATGCTATTCACCTTACCTATGTCCCTCATAATTTTTTAAGCCTCCATGAGATCATTCCTCAACCTCTTACACACCAGTGAAAAAACAGTCCCAGCCTATTTTTATAACTGAAACACTCCATTCCTGGCAACATCTTGGTAAATCTTTTCTAAACCCTCTCCAATTTAATTCCTGTAGCAGGATGATCAGAACTGCGCACAGTATTCTAGAAGAGGCCTCACCAATGTCCTGTGCAACCTAAACATGACATTCCAACTCCTATACTCAAAGGTCTGAGCAATGAAGGTAAGCATGGTAAATCTTTCTTAACCATCCTGCCACCCTGTCCACCTGTGACGCAAATTTCGAAGAATTATATACCTAAACCTCTATATCTTTCTATTCTATAACACTTCGCAGGATCCTACCGTTAATTTCTAAGCCATCAAATCATTTCAGGGATCCACTGGATGCCTCTGTGACACTTCACAGACATGAATACACAAGTGGTCCACTGCTGTTCTCTTCACAAGATCCTACCAATTCACCTCTTTTCCCATTTATGCAGGATGTCAGGCTGTGATAGTAATAGGTCTTGCTGAGATCCTTGGTTTTCTACAGTATGAATTGAATCAATTGTATCCAATAGCAATCAGCGCATCCTTTAATAAGCCAGCACCTTCTAGCAGCAGCAAAAAAGTCCACTCCCTTAATGTGGAGGCATTGGTGGTGAACTTTCAGGAAACACTGGATTCGGAAGGGTCCCAGAGGACTGGAAAGTGGCTGATGTAACACCCCTGCTTAAGAAGGAAGGGAAGTAGAAGACAGGAATTATATCCCAGTTAGCCTGAAGAAATAGAAGCCAAGTCATTGGGTGTATTTAAGACAGAGATAGAATCACAGAATCGTTTGATTTTCATTTTTGGTTTGATTGTCACATGTATTTTACAGTAAGAATACATCAAAATACAATGAAAAGCTTTCATTTGTCACCACGAAACAGCACTTTTATGAGTAATTTAAGGAAAAGGGAGAAAAAAGATATAGCTTGAAGAGAATCCATCTGTTCTGAGCCAGCTCATCACTGTCAATGATGCCTGCGCTGCCACCTTTCTGCCACTGCTTTGCTGCTGCCTACACTGCACCCAACCAACGTCGAAGTCACCGATCCTCAGGTGCCATCTTTGCTGCTGGGATGAATCCTCCCCCATCGCCTTGCCGCTGCCTGCGCTGAACCAACCAACGTCAGGGTCGCTTCACTTGCCACTGGGCCCAACTCATCGATGTAGCCGCGATGCCCTTCCACCACCACTTTGCCATCGCCAATGCTGGACCCAATCAACAACAAAGCCCCCAATCCGCAGGCGCCATCTTTTGCCATAGGCCTACCTCGTCAAAGTTGCCTCTGCCGATGTAGCAGCCTCCGATTCCAGCTCCCATGCTTGGTCCAGAAAAGTAAGTCAGGACTCAGTCTCCTCCATGCTGTGCCCACTTGAGGCCTGTGTTAGGCCCTCCTGAGGTCTGTACCCTGGGCCTGGCCTGAGACTGCTCGAATTTGAGGCCTGGCCCCTGCTCAGACCTGCTTGATGTTTACGTGCTGGACTCTGGCCGTCGCCGATGCTGTCCATGCTTAGGACAAATAAATACATAGAAAAGGAGATGGACAAGAAAGAAAAAGAAAAGTGGTTGGAGTGGACAAGCTCTGAAACAGGAGCTCTAAACCACCATGACCTTGGACCAGAAAGAATCAGAATCCCTACAGTGTGGAAGCAGGCTATTCGGCCCATCGAGTCCACACTGACCCTACAAAGAATATCTCACCTAGGCCCCCCAACCCTATCCCCTTAGCCCTGTATTTACCATGGCTAATCCACCTAGGCTGCAAATCCCTGGACACTATGGGAAATTTAGCACGGCTGGTCCACCTAACCTACACGTCTTTGGACAGATAGATAGGATCTTGATGAGTAAAGGGATCAAGAGCTACAGGGAGAAGTCAGGCGAATGGGCTTGGGAAACTTATCAGCCATGATCCAATGGTGCAGTGACATAATGGGCCTAATTCTGCTCCTGTACCTATGGTCCACTTTCAGAGAATTAGGCGGCCGTGAGTCCTTCAGTACTTATCATGAATGTGACACTGAGGCTTGCAGTCTATGACCCTTTCGGAGATACACTGAATGATGCCCTGTGAATGTGAGCTAGCAGAGAGAAGATAGTGTCACTTAATTTTGCAGAGCTCAGCAGATCATTTATCTTTTTTTCCCAGATGGGTTTGGCGGGAGTAGCTCTTGGTGCCATGTACCAGGATGAGGACCTCTCATTTCACAGATGGCATCCAACACAACCTCTACGGCAATGTCATTGAACTGAGTGGCAGTGTGTGACATCTAAAGGTCATTGTGGGTAACTTGCAGTGTCTCCCATGGAGAGACTAGCTTGAAGAGGTGTCCAGCTGGCCTTTAAATATAGCACCAGAGCTTATCTACACTGGAAGGTCTCTCCAGGCATGAGAACTTGCTACTGATATGATTCACTGAGTCACTCATATTTCAGATTGCTGGCATAAATAATGCATTTCTTGCATAAATAAGCACAAAATCATATGAGGTAACTTGCATTTGGACATGGTGGAAGTGACAACTTCTAATGTGCCTTGTGCTGCACTTTAACTCCAGAATGGAAAATCTCTCCCCTCTATTCATATGGCACCCTCTGAGTTTATTGTCTACAAGTGTAAATACTTTGCATTTTCATCTCTGTAAAACAACATAAGACTTCCTCTCTTCGTCAACAATGGAATCACCTGGGCTTAATTTCAGACAGACTGCACAGCAGGTCACAAAAGACTCCCTTTTGTCCCCCATCCGATTTCCTTGAAATTTAGGATTACTGTTCAAGAAGGTAATAATCTTAAAAACTCATAAATTGTAACACTCGTACAAGTATGATAACCTGCTTGCAGTGTTTTAGACCACTCCCTTTGCACGTCTTTCCTCAACAACTCATGTAGTACAGCTAACACTGTTGCAAATTCAGGCAAAAAAAATTGACAGTCATATTATGCTAAGTGTAGAAAAGATCTAGGCTGAGACATCTTTTGGCTTCAGTGAAATGAGAAGAGCCTCTATCTTCTTTTTGAAAAGAATAGCCACCTTTTCATGAATTTTGAAGCCAAAATATATTACATCAGAATTCAGAAAAACATGCATTCCTTTTCAGTTTCACATTTTGATCATTGAGCTTTTATTTAGAGAATAACATTATCTGATTCTTGGAAGATTGTAATACAAAAATGAAATACTGCAGATGCTGGAAATATGAACTAAGAACAAAAGAACAGAAAAACACATTCGGACATCTCAGTGATGTGGTTGATTCTTGGCTTCCCTCTAAAAGGGCAAGCAATCCACTCAGTTCAAGGACAATTAGGAATGGACAGCAAATGCTGACTTTGCTAAGCCAGGAGAAGTTGTAAAAAGTCATCATCCACTACCTGGATGATTACGACTGTGCTCTTATCTCATAAATCTTATGTTTTTGTCTAACTTGAGCAGAGCAATGATTGAAGATGATAAATCACTGTAAACGGTTTTCACTATCAGACCATTTCTGCTAAGCTTACTTCACTCGTTTTCCCAGTGTCAGGGATTGTACCAGCCATATGTTGATTATATTTTCATAATTGTCCTCAGAAATGTCGCTCTCTCAATCCAACATCTGATCAAATTTCTGTTGTCTGAACTTGAAGAATTTGCTTCAGGTTTAAATTCAACTTGAAAAGCCATAAACCTAATATTTGTTTACTGCCAAATATTTTAACGTAATTATAAATTTTCCTTCTAACTACAGCTTTCAGGTCACATTTCAATAGGTTTCTGTGAGAATTTCTTCTCATCAGCAATCAGATCATATAGGCATGTCTCGGAGTTCAGGGGTTTGTCTGAAAATTTCTCATAGAATCCCTACAGTGTGGAAACAGGCCCTTCAGCCCGACAAGTCCACACTGAACCTCAGAGCATCCCACCCAGACCCATACCCCTACAACCCACCTAATCTACACCTCCCTGAACACTACGGGCAATTTAGCATGGCCAATTCACCTAACCTACACATCTTTGGACTGTGGGAAGAAACCCACAGACACAGGGAGAATGTGCAAACTCCACGCAGACAGTCACCCAAGCATGGAATCGAACCTGGGTCCCTGGTGCTGTGAGGCAGCAGGGCTAACCACTATGCCACCATTTCTGTTTTACTTTGGTTAAAAATATTTTGTAAGAAGTGACCATCTTATAAAATTCAGTGTTCATGAAAGTTACTATATGGAAAACTATTAGAGAAAATTGAGTGATATGAAACTTGGAAGAATATATAGAATTATAGAATGATATGGCATAGAATGGGACCATTGGCCCATTGTTTTTGGAGCAGCCATCCAATTAAGCTCTCTCCTCACACTTTCAACATAACATGTTTTGCCTTCTTGGTGCTGTGGTGCAATGAGAACAACCGCTCTCTCAATGTCAGCAAAACTAAAGAACTGAACATGGACTTCAGAAAGAAAGGAGGAGAACACGGCCCCATCTATATCAACAGAACTGAGGGTGAGAGGGTGGAGAGTGTCAAGTGCCTTGGAGTGACGATAACCAACAACCTGTCCCGGACTTCCCGTGTAGATGCGATGGTCAAGAAGGCATAACAACGCCTCTTCTTCCTCAGACAGTCCAGGAAATTTGACCAAGTCTATAAAGGACCCTCAGCAACTTCTACCGATGCACAATTGAAAGCATACTGCCCGAGTGCATAACAACTTGGTATGGCAACAGCTCTGCCCAGATCTGTAAGAAACTACAGAAGGTGGTTTGCACAGCCCAAACCATCACGGAAGCCAACCCTCCATCTATGGACTCTATTTACATGGCTCACTGCCGCGGAAAGGCTGCCAACATCATCAAAGACCCATCACACCTTGGTAATGACCTCCTACAACTTCTTCTGTCAGGCACAAGATACAGAATCCTGAACATACGCATGAGCACGTTCAGGAACAGTTTCTTCCTGGCTATTATCAGACTGATGAATGGACTCTCTAGCCTCAAATAATGCTGATCTTGTTAATGTTGGTTTCGCCTAGTGCATGCCCTGTGCAATGTAACCTGTATGCCACTGTCTAAGTCTTTTTATAACCTCTGATCTGTACATCCTTGCTTCCTATGATTTGCCAGTACTGCTTGTAAACAAAGCCTTTCACTGTACTTCGGCACATGTGACAATAAATCAATCAACCAAAGAATCAATCAATTCTTTTCCCTTCAGGGATTTATTCCATTTTGAATATGTGTAAAAATGTTTTTGTACGTTGTGAATTTTCTTATTTCTCTGCCGTTTGGTTGCAGATGCCTCTGCACTTTAGTTTTGATCAGGTAAATAAGGAGAAACTATTCATGATTATAAACACTGCAATCAAATCTCCACCTGAATTGTTTTGTTTCTGAAGCCCTGACAACAACCCAGCTACAGCATTGAATATTTGTAACAGAATGTGCTAAACTGTTTCAGTGCAGCTACAACACTGACATCTACCTGATAGAGCGAAAATTTCCCAGATATGACCTGTCTAGAAAAAGCAGGACAAATCCAAACCAGCCAATTACTGCCCATCTGTCTACTCTCAATCATCAGAAAGGTGACAGTGCTGTCAAATGGCACTTATTCAGCAGTTACCTACTCACCACTTGGTTTTCAGCAGGAACACTCAGCTTCAGATCTCATCACAACATTTGCCCTAATTGGAAAAAAAAGATGAACTCCAGGGGTAAGTGAGACTGACAGCTCTTGATATCAAAACAGCATTTGATCAAGAATGGCATCTAAGAGCCACTGTAAAATTGAAATCAATGGGAATTGGGGTGGGGTGGGAAGTGAGGGTGAACTGTCTAATACCTTGAAAGGTAGTTGAATGTAATTGTTAGAGGCAATCATCTCAGCCATAGAACATGCCTTTGCATTTATGAGGGAAAGGAGGATGAGTCAGCAGTCAGTAAACCAGGTCAAGGCTCTGAGAGGCTGCTGCAGCGGAGAATGTGGTATGGATCCGTGGCTGTGTCCTGTTGGATCCTTCGACTAGGCTCCTTCAGCAGCAGGTGAACAGGAAGCAGAACTGAGCCCGGGATTCCAATGGCCTGAGTTTCCATGAGGCTTCAGCAAAGTCTTTGTGGCAGCATGATTGGTCTGGCCCAGCCTGGGACTCCTCTTGGTGGCTTTGGTGACTGTTTCCATCAGTGTTGGCCGGGATCTCCCTGTGCCGGCTTCAGTAAGTCTCTCACTCCATTTGATGTTTTGTTTGGCATCACGGTAGGTCCAGCCGGAAATTCCAAAGAAGGTTCAGGTCCTCGACCTAAAGCAATGAAATGGACTAAGTGGACATTGTCTTAAATTCTCTTTTAAAATTTTTTTTCCTGTATTATCATGTAAGGACATTTTACTTCTCTATTTCTTTATTTTTCCAATTGATTACTATGATTTTGCACTTTTGAAGTTCTGTAACATTGGACTTTTTATTTCTTTACCTTTTAATTCTTTTTCCTAAGAATTTGTACTCAAGAATCTGTACCTCAGTACCTTTGGGCTTAAAATGGCACCATAAGTGGCAAATTATAAACTTTTACTGTGCTCATACAAGTACATGTGACAATAAAGCCAATCCAATGATGACAGAAGTTCTTCACAATAGTGTCTTAGGCACAATCACCTTCAGCTGCTTCATAATTGGCTTTCCCTCCGTCATAAGGTTAGAAGTGGGGTTGTTCACTGACCATTGCACAATGTTCAGTTCCATTTGCAACTCGTCAGATGCTGAAACAATCCACAGCAAGACCTAGGCAATAGACTTCAGCCCATAAGTGGCAAATAATATTCACATCACACAGAAGACAAGCAATGGCCATCTTCAACAAGAAATATCTAACCCTCTCGCCCTAACCTTCAGCAGCATTACCATTATTAAATTAGTTGCCATCAACCTCTTGACAGTCACCATTGACCAAAAAATTGATTAGATCTGCCATATAAATATGAAGGCTAAAAGAACAAGCCATAGGCTGAATATTCACAGTGTCTTAACTCCCCACATTCTGTCCACCATCTATAAGATACCAGTCATGAGGAACAATCCCTCGGTTTCCTTTCTGTCTCCACAGGCTTCTCAGGTCCATGCATGGGAATGACTTCCAGAACCGGAAACCAATGCTACGATCAGAGTGCTGACACTGATTGTCGTGCATTGGAGCAGTTGTGCGTATGGGCGTAGATCCACAGTTTAGAGGGAGTGTTAGTCAGGAACATGATGAAACATTCTCCAAATGCCTGGATGACTGCAGCTCCAACAAAACTCAAGAAGTATGACCCCATCCTGATGAAAGCAGCCTGCTTGATTGGCACCTTCCTCACCACTTAAACATTTACTCTTTCCATCACTAGCACCCTTGGGGAACATCACCATTGTTCCCTATAAACTAAGAAAATAACTGCTACCATCTCCAGTCTTCTAACAGATAAACTTTTTTTTTACCGCTATTTATCCTATCCAATATCACTATGGCATCTTCCTTTACTGCTGCATCTTCTTCTTCTTGAATTCTCTGTCTAATGGCAGATTTCCCCCAAGGAACTAGATCCAAATGCATGCCAGCTGGAATGGAGATCAAATTGGATGCTGTTGGCATCCATCTAATCCACACCAGTTATCTAGCCAACTGAACCAGTCGGCCCCCAGAAAGGGTCCAAATTGCTGTGGCAACATACATTTTTACATGCGTGTTTGCAGTCTGTAACAATGGATAGTGATCAAAGAGGTTCCAATTTCTTTCTGTTGTGTTGCTGGCCAGGATTCTTTCCTAGTCTTCGGGCCTCCATTGGCATATGTCAGAAGAATTCAGAAGTTGATACAGGTTGATACTCAGTCTGTTTAATTGCTTTATTTACACACCTTCCTTGGCCATAAACCCTGGATTGCAGTATGAATTGAACTTTTGGCTCAGAGGCAGGGATTTCAATGCATTACATCACAAGACTTCCTAGAGCTACATTAGCAGCAGATTTTTAATTCCTGATGATAAATGCAAAATCCTCATTGACACATCAGCACTGCTGTCTGATTTTGCAAGATTTCCTCCTTGATACAAACATGGCTGTGCTTCCCTTGACTATAATGAGTTTTTGGAAGAATGTGGGCTTTCTTTTCAAATACAGTCTCTAATTTATTCTTATTCTTTCACTTTGCATCTATTATTCCTTTACTGTAGATTTCCTCTATGCTTTTTATATTTAGCTTGATTCTTTTTTGTACTTTGCATCATAAATTACCTTACGTCTCCATTCCCCATCTCATTTTAATCTCAATATTTGAATGCCTTCCTTTCCCTCCCAAATGAATGTATCAATCCTGCATCTGAAATAGTTGTCTATTCCTCAGACACTGAATCCCCAATGACAGCTGCATTTGTACATTTTCATGCAGAAAGGTTTTTTTTCACAAAATGCCTGATTCGGATCTTGAATGCAGAGGCTTGAAGTGTAGTGGAGGCAGATTCAATCATGATCTACAAAAGAACGCTGCCGTTCTAGTCATAGAATTATAAAACAGATGTGGATACTAGTCTGAGTGCAGAAAAGATTTACAAGGTTGATACCAGAGATGCTTGTATATATTCACTCAAACTTCCCATCTATGTCTGAACTCAACCCATAAAACAAAGGAGGGTACACTGAAATCAACAGACCCCCCCTCCCACCTTATGGAAATAAATAATTACGAGTCATTTGAGACTGTTAAAATTAATTGACCTTAGCATTATCCTCATCATGCAAACATATTATTCTGCCTCTCAGGTAGTATCTTTGGAGGCTTCCCTTTGCTCATTGTGGGGCATTTTTGAAAAGATGGTATCCCTTCCTTCTTACTTGGGCACATTTTGAAACACATTCCTTCACACACCTTTCCCTTACCCTTCCCTAAAGTTTCAAAAACTGCCTTGTACAATGCCTCTGACGTATCTAGGTATAGCACCCACTTTCTTCTGGGGGTGGGGAAGTGAGCCATCTGCCAACTATGAAGTTCTGACCAAAGTTTCTGCTTTGGGGAAGACCATAACGAAAGGCTATCAGCATAAAGTTGTCAAAAAAAATCCAACAGGAAACCTCTCTACCATGGTGTCAATTCTCCCAGTTGTATGCTTAAAGCAAGGTCAAAGAAAATTTGTTAATATGAAGAGAGTAGAATCTTGGAGTGAAGGCCAGTATAATTAAGTAGGTGAATGTACGTAGTGGTGTGCCACAGTGTTCCGATCTGGACCCTTTTTCTTCACTGCTTATATCAACATATGTCTGGACCTGGAAGGAATGGGAGTAATATTTGCAGAGGATACTAAATTAAGTGATGCTGTTAATGCAGCAAAGACAAATTAGTATTGAAAAGACAGTAGAATTGTCTAAAAGTGGATGTTAGATGTAAAATAATTTTTGAGAACAAAGTAACAGCTGTAAATGAAATCTGATTGGAAATTGGCTCAGTGCTATGAAGGACTGGGGATTTAAGGGTTTACAGCTTCACAGGATATGATTCATGTGTGGAATGAATTGCCTGAGGAAGTGGTAGATACAGGTACAGTTACAATGTTTAAAAAACATTTGTACAGGTACATGAATAGGAATGGTTCTGAGGGATATGGGCCAAATGCAGGCAGATGAGTCTAGTTTAATTTGGGAAACCTAGTCAGCATGGAGGAGTTGGACCGAAGGGTCTGTTTCCGTGCTGTATGACTCTATGACTCTATGACATTAAAGGTAAACCCTCAGGTTCATAAAGCAATAACGAAAGTAGATCTAGGTTATATTGAATATAAAAAAAAAAAAATCTATATAAAACCATCATAGACCTCAACCAGAATGCAGTGATTTATTGGGATACATACTGAAGGAATATTAGGGATTTAGAGAGGATAGAAAAAGGGTTTTCTAAGATTCTGAAAATGCTTGAAATATTCAGTAAATCAGGCATGATCTGTGGAAGATGAACAAGTGTTAATGTTTCAGGTCTTCCAGGACATGTAATATTTTATTTTTGTTATTAAGAATGAAGAAACCGGAAGAAAGACATCAAATTTGTAGCTCTTTTTAATTAAGACAATTGTGTGTAAAGGGTGACACGATACAAGTGTTTAAAATTAAGAACGGACAGGGCAGACTTGATCGATGCAATCTGCTTCGGTAATTAGAGTGCCTAGAAAGAACAACCATAATTTACGGCAGAGGAACCTTCTTTATACAGAGTTGTGTGACCGCAGATTTCCCTTCAGTTCTGGTGGTGCAATGTCAATATTCAAGAATTGATTAGATAGGTGAACAAAAGAAATGAAAATCAAAGAATACAGTAATATGATTAGCAAAGTTGCTAGTTAAGCCTATTTGTCTTCATGGGCAATAAGCATCAATGTGGATTGATTGGAATATGGTCTGTTTCTCATCTACAACTTCCTTGCATTTGGCATAACTGTATCATACCCAAAAGCCAAGGTCATGAACAATGGATCAGAAGGAAGACTGACAAAGTTTGGCATGGGAAACATGTCCTATTAAAAATTAATAAGCAGTATTCTTTTCCTTCAAACTGTCTAATCCTCACAACATCATTGTAAAGGCAGACAGAAATACAGCTGATGTGATATTCTTGGCTTTTCAAAAAGCTTTAAATTAGGTTTCACATTGCTGATCAGTGAATAAGGCACAGAATTGTGGGGCGAAAATTAGTTTATTGAGAGAAATGCTATCAACTGAACATTTCAGGCTGAAAAGTGAGCAAAAGTGAAGCATAGTTGGTCTTGGAACTTGCAATTTTTAAAGATTATTGTCCACAATAAAGAGCAGCGCAAAAATTGAAGAGTAACTAGATTTATAAAGATTTAGGGCTTTCTACTTGTGCTGTTCACATATTCTGATAATGATAGTTGGTGATTCATTCCATTGTTTTAAGCATGTTACCAACTCATTAAAAATAAACCAACTAATGTTTCAATTGAAATAGCAGGGAAAGGTATTACAAAATTGTATTATAAATTCTGTATGTGAATATTCACAGTGTAATTCCAAGTGTTAAGGAGAAGGGGAAGTTAAATGAAAGAAAATCCCTGATATTCACTTTATATGTAACAAGTAGCAATTTATTTATTTAACCCTAACAGTGAACAAATTAACAGAACTAGTAACAAACTAAACAATTCCCCCCAACTCCTAACTATTCCCTAACTGAACAAAATTCTACTGGCATGTTATTCCAATAAACACAAGTCCCACTTTTATCAACCAAGTAGTAAGAAAAAAAGACATAGCCTTTCAAAGTCTACACAGAATGTATCTTCCGGAACGCTCTGCCTTCTCCACTGTCTCTCCAGTCATAAATGCCTTTCTTCCACTGATCCTGCTGTCAGGGATGTTTTCACTGCAAAGACTCTTAGTTAGAAGTGCTGAGGTACCTCTTATGGATAAGACGGTGCTTTCTTCGACAGCTAAGTGACTTATTGTGAGAGCTAGGTACTTATTTCTCAGATGGTGGCTCATTGTCACCCTAATTTTCAAAAACCCTCTCCTCATATATCTTGGATGACATATCAATTTTCTGACAACAGCATTGGTCTGAGGTTGTCAAAGCCATGAGATTTAAGTTCGATTTATTTCAATTGCTAAGTGTTTGGTTTAAATTAATTGGCTGGTTCCAGCTCGTTGCCGAAACATCAAAACAAGGCTTTAAGGTTTCTAATCAAATGCCAATTGATACCTGTTTCCATTTTAGAACTAGCTGTACGTCTTCAGCTACATACAGACACATTTTATTTTCTGCATAAAGCTTAGAAAAGCACTTTTTTTCTTAAAGGAACCACACACTCTACACGACTTTGTAACACTAGAACCAAATATTAGTGTTAATTAGGTCAGTTAGCAACAGTTACAGTTCAATGCATTGTATAAAAAATTACCACCGTTTGTAATTAAGGGAAAGGAAAGAGTAATTATGAAGAGAAAGGTAAACCATCATGAGGAATGATGGGCCACAGCTGATACATTGTCGAATGCATTGGCACAGGTTAATTGCATTATATAATGGTACGAACTTGCATAAGCAAAACAACAGGGTAGAAAACTATTGCTGCATAAGATGCTTGTTAAAATCAGTCATCAGTACTGTATGCAAATTTTGCAGTAATCATTGAACGGATATCTTGTTTACCTTCGCAAAGAACAGAAACAATTTTAGACCAGGAATTAAAGATGTAAAGAGTGGAGAAGCCATACAAGTGATAGCAAAATAATCCAATTGAAGAGATCAAGAAAATAATTATCAAAAGGGATGCTGGACCGAACTTTCACAAATGGATAATAGAAAACACAAAATCACAGAATTGTTACAGCACAGAAAGGGGCCATCATGTCTGCACTGGTTCTATTACCAAATGCCAATCTCCTGCTTTTTCCTGATATCCATAGGCATTTGATAAAGCTTGACGTCAAAGACTATTGTACAAATCAAAGTTCATCATGCAGTGGGTAACACATTAATATGGATAGAAATCAGTTTGCTAACAGGAATTAGAGAGTAGGCATATTTTTTTTCTGGTTGTAAAGATATAACAAGCAGTTGCCACAGGGATCAGTGCTGAGGCCTTAACTTCTTACAATCTAAGTAAATTACTTGGATGAAGAGGCTGAAGGTATGGTTGTTAAATTTGCTGATGATTCAAAATTCAGTAGGAAATTAAGTTGTGAAGAGGACATAAGGAGGCTACAAGGAGATATAGATAAGTGAGTGTGCAAAGATGAGGCATAATGGAATCTAATATGTGAAAATGTAAAATTTTCCATTTTGGCAGGAAGAAAAAATAAATGTTTGTCTTCTAAATAATGAGAGATTGCAGAGCTCTAAGATATAGAGTATCCTGGATATCTTCATGCATAAATTGATAAAGATTAGTATGCAGGTACAGAAAGTAGTTAGGAAAGCTAACAGAATTTAATAACTTATTGGAAGTGGAATTGAAGTTAGAACTGAATTGAGAGGTTAGATTTCAATTATATAGAGGGTGAGAAGACATCTGGCGTACTGAATGCTGTATTGGTTCCCTTACTTATGGCTGGATGTAAATATTTGGCAGCAGTTCAGATAAGATTAGACTAATAACTGGAATGAGCTGGTTGTTTTATGAGGTATGGCTGGATAGTCTAGACTTGCATCTGCTTGAGTTTCGAAGTGTAAGAGGCAATGTTGTTGAAGTATATCGATTCCTGAGGGGTCTTGATAGGCCGAAAGTCAAAAGGATGTTTCCTCCCTCTGGGAAAATCTGATATTTTTAAACTTAAGTGGTTCCCCATTTAAAAAAAGTTGAGAAATTTCTACTCACAGATGGTCATGAGTCTTTGGAACTCTCTTCCTCAAAGGCAGTGGAAGCAAAATCTTTGAATATTGATCAGTCATAGGTGGATAAACTCTTGGATGGAAGGGGATGAAAGATTATTAGGTTAGACAGAAGTGGGGAGTAATCAGACTATCCATAATCTTCCTGGATGTTGGAGCATGCTGAAGGGGCAAAGCAGTCTACTCCTGTTCCTATTTTGCGTGGTTGCATGTTCATATTAAATGGCAAACATTTCCAAAATCTTGCAAATTGGTTTGGCATTTCACTCTACATGTATGTGATCAAAAGTAGTTACAAAGTCGTTCAAAACCTTATTTTCTACAGAAAGGATTTTAGCTCCTCTTCCCAGTCATTAGGAATACACAACCAATCTGAGTTCTATACATACAATTTTCATCAAAAATGGCACATGCATGCAGAAATGTCTTCAGAACTTCTCATGAAAACCTAGAAAGCAGGAATCTACCAATGTTACCTTCCAACTAATACAAATGTCACCAGAAAATGTATATTTCTATCTCAGCTTGTGCTTTTGTCTCTACCCTCTTTGTTCCAATCTGCCAATGTTGATCGCTGGAATCACTAGCATCTGAGCTATGATTACATTTTCTCTGCTTATATAATTTCCACCTGATATTTTGGTTTCCAATCTCGGTTTCACTCTTAGTTTCCTCAGAAACTGGAGGATGTTTCCCTTCTAATTAGCGTTTTTTCTTTAAAAAAAATAAAAGCTTTGAAGCCAGGAAATCCCCTGGCCTCCTGTATTTTCTCACATTGCCCAGTACAGCTGGACTAGCTGAAATAGCCCAGCTTAAGTGAAAAATAATTATGTAGGGAATACATTTTGCCAGCCCATGCTTGTCGTTCCATTGGTATAGTATTGGCTGATTTTGACTGTATTTCTCATAGTGACAGAATTACAGGAAGGTTACAGCACAGACACAGGTCATTTGACCCTTTATATCTGTGCTGGCTCTCCTCATAAGCAGCTCAGTTTGTCCTATGGTTGTGTCATTGCCCACTGCCCTGCAATGTGTTTTCTCACCAGATAATTATCCAATCGTCTTTTGAATGCTACAATTGAATCTGCCTCCATCGCATACTCAGGAAATGCATTCCAGATCCTAACTATTTGTTGAATAAAAGGAAGCTTTTTTCTTTTTTTATCTTTTGCCTCCTTCAGTTCTTTTTCTAAACACCCTATATGGTTATCCTCTGATTCTTGATCCTTCTGTTGATGTGATCAGTGCTTTTTTCTCTATCTGCTCTGTCCAGACCCCTCATAATTTGAAACGTCTCCATCAATTCTCTTTTCAAACTTTTCTTCTCCTCTACAAGGAGTGCAACCTCTCCAATTTATCCACATATTGAATCCTTCGTCAGTGGAATCATTCTTCTCAGTACTTTCTGCATTGTCTAAAATTTCTTCACATCTTTCCTAAAGTGTAGCAACAAGAATTGGACATAATATTCAGCTGAGTCAGAAAGTCTCTTAGAAATGTTAACTCTGTGGAACCTCCACAGATATTATCAGGTCTGCTGAGTGCCATTGTGTTTCTTGTGTTATTGGTAGGTAGCACAGATTTAGCAGTTTATCAGATTTATTTGAAAATCTCAACTGGTTTAATTAATAGCTCAGACTGCAACACTTAATCACAGATAACTGCAATTTACTTCGAGAGTGCTTCTGTTGGAATGCGCATGGCAGTTGGTCATTTAGTCTCATCCTGGTCCTTGGTTCATTAACATTTTCAACTCTCAAAGAAATATAGTTTTGAATGCAATAAACTAGTGGATGCAGCCAACATTTTTCTGGTTTTGTTTCAGAGTTCTACCATCTACATTGCTTTTGTGTCACCATCACTTAGTTGCTTTGGCATTTTATGTCTCTATTTATAAAATAATGTCCAGATTCCATATATCTTAGGACATAACTTTCTTAGCCTGACCTCCTAACTTCAAACATTTGCGCATATATCGGTTCTTTTGCTCCTACATTCCATTTGAAGTTACACCCATTATTTTATATTGCCTCTCCCCCTTCTTTACATCAAAATGTATTACCTTACATTTCTCAATATTAAAGTTTATGTGCCAGATGCCTACCATTTTCATCAACCTGTTTCTATTTAAGTCTATCACGATGCTCTTCACAACTCACAATATTTCCAAGTCTGCGCTGGATGTGGACTTTCGAAAGGCATCTGATAAAATGCAACATAGCAGATTTATCAGCAAAGACAAAGACCAAGAAATGAATGGGATACTGGCAGCATGGAGGTGAATATAGCTGAGTGAAAATAAACTGAGTAAAGAAACCTCTCACTAAAAGAAACCTGGACAAAACGCACCTCTTAAACCTACAGTATCATCACATTGTTCTGATCCCTGGCGAACCCCATAATCCACTAAGCGATTGTCTACCACAATACTCAGTTTCCTTTTTGCTCACCTACTTTGTCTTCATGCTGCCTGCATCCCTTTTATTTCATGGTCTTTGACTTTGCTGGCAAGTCCACTATGTTGCCTTTTATCAGTTAGCTTTTGAAAGTCCACATCCACCACATCAACAACAATACTCTCCAACATTTCCCTCAATAACATTCACTCTAACCTCGCAAAGAATTGATATTTTCCCACATCCAATCTTTTTGAAAAAATCTTTTACTAATTGCAGAAATAGGAAATGTAGATATATGGTGGAATTTAATGTTCAAGGGTGAGGGCCTGGGAGGGGGAGATTACAGGGTTCATGTCTACTCACTGGAATATTTTGGAAAATTCATGATTTACATGTTTGGGGGGCATAATTCACTTTCTTAGTCATTTACTTATCTGACGACCTGACATGCCTTTTGTTGTATAAAACCCTGTGCAAGGTAAATATTCTTCCCCCACGTGCTGTCAGCCAATTAAAATGCAAAGCTGCCAAGTACCAACAGTACCACTGGTATCAGTGGCCACAACCAGCACTACATGTAATCCTTACCATGTAGAGAAAAGCCAGCTTTGGAGAAAGATAAGCATGGGGCTGAGGTTAGTATTGGAGACAGGATACTGACGAGAGAGGATTTACATGCACCCCCACCTCTAACTTACCTGATGACAGGCCCCTTGCTTAGACATGGAGTGGTGGGATAACCTCTAGCAGGAGGTTGCCGGTGGGGTGGTAATGGTTTTCCTCTTTGTTTCTCCCTGGAAAATGGTAAAATTCAAGTGGTGGTGAAATGAGGCAAAAATAACTCTTAAGTAGTTACCTAAAGTTCTCTTTCGGTCTTTGGGTGGGAAGACTTTGAAAAGTGTGTGTGTGTGTGCACGTGCGCGCAGCAGCAAGGGTGGTCATTGGTTGGGATATTGGTAAGGCAGTGGAGTCATTGTCCTGTGCTCTCCCACTGAACTTACCTCCAAAGACGCAAAAGATGTTACCCTTATAATTTGTCATCTCTACGATTGCTAAGAAAGATTGATAGCTTGATATCATTGGATTAACCAATCTTTGTTTCCATGTGGAAAGTTAACTATAAATAAATTGAATTTTTGTCAAATGTTGGATGTCTCAATTCATCAGAGCTAATTGTACCACTCAGTTTTCTAATTAGCTTCCAGCAGTCCACAAAAGAACAAAGCCGTAATTGTATTTTTTAAAATGTGTTAATACTATATGGTGCCGAAGTGAGATGGAATAAAATTTCATTTTAATTGTATGTGCCTTCTTTCACTAATTCTGGTGCAAGAATAAGAGTATGTGAATGATATTCAATTGCAAGCAGAATATGGACACTGAATCAGAGAATCCTAGATAGTTACCATACAGCAGAAAACCATTTGACCCAACATGTCTGTACGAACCCCCTGCGAATTTAATTAGTTCTGTTCAATTTACTCATTGCCTGCAAGCCCAAACTCGGAACATCTCTGTGCAGACTGTGCACAAATTGCTCCTGTAAATTGGGGTTTCTGGATAGGCAGGCAAACAAAAATAAATGAAAGGACTGCCCATACCCCCACATAAATTAATCCACCACAATCTCTTCAAAGTAATTAACTGGGCCCATACTATCTGCGATCATGCTTTTTTCTTTCTTTAGGTTCTGATCTATTTCCCTTTTGTAAGTTGCAAATGAATCTACCTTTACCATCCTTTTAGTTTGTGCATTCCAGATCCTAACTTGCCATGTACAAATGTTGATTTGCAAGCCACATTTGATTCTTTGTCAATCACCTCAAATCTGTGCTCACTGGTTCTCAAAACCTACACCAAAGAAAACAGTTTGTTATTATCTACTCAGTCTGGAATATTCTTAAATTTGAACACATATCAAAGCTTCTTTCAACTGTCTCTTCTCTGCACTCCCTACAGAATTGTACTGGTTACTTTATATCGCTGCTCCTACAAAAATGTAATACTTCACATGTCTCTTCATTAAATTTCATCTGACACATGTCTGCCCATTCCAGCAGCTTCTGTTCACAAAAAGTCTGCCACTGGCCTCTTCACAGTTCATAATACTTTTTATTTATTCTCTTACAACACGTGGACAGTCTAGGACTTACTGCCCAACAGACAGACAGTTGAACCAAATCAATCTTTCTACATCATATTCTTAACACAGTAAAATTAAGACGCCGAATAATTATTCCAACCGTTCCCAATCAGACTTTTGTGAAACAATCAGAGACTTTGGAATTATTGAATCGAGTCACTGGTTTTGTCTGTTAAATGAAAGACTGAACTATTTATTAAATACCCAATAACCTTAGCAGAGGAAAAATTAAACAACAAGGTAATCTGATTAAAAACTATGTTTTACAATTATGCTTTCTGCTTCCATTCACACAGAAAGACAGAAAAACAACACAGTTTAGGGATAAACATAATAGCAAGACTGGCCAGATTACTTAAATGGCTTTCACAATACGTTGTTTCATACAAATAAATGTGACCTTCTTGGTGGCTTTTCTGGGAGCACCAATTAGGGACACCATCTCAATTCTTTCATGTTTCAGTAGTAGTATTTTTAACTCTTTTTGGGCTTCCAGAAACTGGTGTGGAATATTAGGCAGGCAGATTTCAAATCTTAATGCTGTCTTGTCAACAGCCAAACCTGTCTCCCCAGAAAACACAGTTCAAAAACAATTACAATTCTGGTTCTGCCCTGATATACTGACCATCTCTCTTGAGGCTCAATTACCATTCAACTACTGCCATCCACTTGAAGGCAGAGCCTCTTCCATACTTGCTGGAACCAATTTCCAGGCAATGACCTTGTTAATAGCTAACTTCTGCTAATTGTTTAAACACAATACTCTTCCTGAGGTTGCTATGTCCATTAGAAATGTTTTAATCAAGACACAGTCTGTACTTAGCCTCTAGGTTTTGCCTCACAAATAAACAAAGCTTGTTTGATCTGTTCTTTTCCTTTTACCACAGGCTGTCCAAAAGTCCACAAGTCATTTCCAACTGACAATTCCCAATTCAAAACAACAAACCAAAATAGATAAAGGAATAAAAGTTAAAAATAACAAAAAAATCAGCAATAGTTCTAACATTTAACTAACTTCCTAGATAGATCTGACATATCTACTACAAAATTAGACTCTGCATGTTCAGTGAATATGCTTTATCATCATTCACTCAGTGGAAAGGGACACTAACCCCTCCCCCCATTCTCCTCACCCACCACCATTCCTGTCAGCTTTGATCCATCATGAAGATACAGAGCTGATAGACAAAAGATGCCTCTTCTAACAATGGTGACTAGGTTCCTTCCATTAACTGACAATGGGAGGAAATTATTTGCAATGAGAATCATACTGTCAAAAGGATTATAATAGAGAAGGTCATCAGCATTCTTAAGTATTAGTTCTGTTATCTGGCAATACAAGAAGAGTCCAATAAAATTTGTCAAAGTCTATCTCCAAATTTATTGTGGTCTGTGTTGACATTATGAAGTAGCAATTGATATCAGATATAAAGAGGGAGGCAGAGGAATGGAGAAAGAGAGAGGGATGAAGTAGTTGGGTCCCCTTTGCTCCAAATGTTCTGTGATTCTGTGAACATATTTGAGACCCTGGTGTCATTAGAACATCATCCTTCCAACCCCATGACACATCATGGCATTCCCTTTGACAAAATCCTGAAATGGAAAACAAAAACTCTTCCATTGCAACTTTATCCAACAACACATCCGATAATGCAGACAAAGTAGAGCTACTTCCATTTGTGTTTCTTCTTAATATCCATCTTCTGCATTTATTTTCCTGTTCTAATGCTCCTCTATTGGTTGCAGTAATGGAGTGCTTTCAGTATGGAAGCTACAGATGGCCTTTCAGGAAGATCTCTAGCAGGCCTGGGTCTTGAGGGCCTGACTTTGGACTACACCATGACAGCAACATAGGCTGGCTGGCTCAGAGATGACAACAAGGACCCTGGCTGTTTAGCAATGGTAGGAGGACAAATGTTGCATTCCTGACAGAGGACAGCATATTTGTGCCCACGCAGGCACTGGAAGTCTCTAAGGGCAGCATCAATACAATCCTAGTAATTGGCTGGAGAAAAGATTGCAGTACATTGAGAACTTTCGTGCCTTTTGGCACATTTAAACAGTTCGTTGGCAGCTGTCCGAATATGCATGGCAGCAAGCATGGCTGTTATCTGAGTTTCTATTACAATGCTGAGATGTTGGCCAGCTTTTACTACAATTGAAACTGAGATATTTGTTATTAAATGCACCATTTTTAGACTTACAATGCTGCCATGCAGCAGGCCATCGTTTCCACACAATTCTGCCACTTTGGAACCAGCTTCTTCGTATTTCTTAGACATGGCCGGAGGCTGTTTGGTAGGTCAAATAATGCTAACAAGTTCCTTAGTGTTCATGTTCATTACATAGCTGCCTAGTCAAAGTCTTCATTTGAACTCCCTGTAGTAAAACTTGAATGTAACCTTGTCCTCAGGTGATCTGTGTTAAGACTGATGTTGGAGCAATTTACTGATTCTTTTTCTTGTCCAGTCTCCATTGGCCACGGTAAATTTTATATTTAATCAGGTTGGTGGTATAACCAATTATTTTGGTCCATATATGTACCCGGTTCAGTATTAAGAACAAATTGGCCAAGCTTAAACAGCAATGCAAAAGTTATTGACAGACTGTTTGGATTAACAATATAGACCTACACTTAAAAACAAAACTGCCACACACATCTGAGGAGAAACAATATAAAGTTGAAACTGTCCAGAGTACTAACTTTAAAGTATTTTGACCAAACAATAATCATAATTATGAAAAAAGAATAAGCTACTGATTGAACCAAATGGTTTCTGCTTCTGAATTTCCTGAAAATGTAAACTACTGGCTGGTAGATGGATTCATAGAACATATGTACCTGGTTTAATTCATCTTGATCCAGACAGTTGGGTAGATTCTGATAAATCACACCAGGAACCGTCCACAAGTGGTAAAGATGACTTCTTGTGGGTTTTCAGCTCCCATTTTGCTGAGAGTAGTTGCCAAAAAAAGAGAGAGTATGTGTGTGTGTGTGAGAGAGTAATACGCTTCTGCTTTTCAGGGTAGGTTGAATTCTCTCTCTGACTTGAGTTCAAAAATGCTGTAACGTTATCCCACTCTCAGGCTGGGCCATGTGCCCTTTTGTTGTAAATTCTCTAGACCGTATGACTCCATCTGAACTTTCTGCCTCTTGCAGGCGCAACATTGTTACTGTTAAAGCTCCTGCCTCATCAACTTTGTCATTTTCTCACCAAAGTGGCCTTTGTTTAAAAGTTCAAGATGTCTTTATATGGGTCCACATTATAATTTGAAAAATAAAAATTGTTCACATTCTCTTCAGAACAGCTGGCTTATAAATTTGCCTTTGTTCCCAGCCCACTCATATCCAGTGACCAACCATGTGTAGGTTATAGTATGCTAGCCTTTGATGTATAAGCTGCACCAGTATCATCGGTGTGAATGTTTTATTTGGTAATAGCTTATTCCTCAAATGTCTACAGCAATTCATGCCCTTTTTATGAGTCAGTGCTGGTCAGGGCAACTCTTTGGAATTCGAAAACAGTATCTCAAAAGAAGAATTTTTGAGTGAGGAAAGGGATACTGTATGTAAGATAGATCTATTAATGTGAGATGAGATGTGAGAAGAGCCATAAGACAGGAACATAACATCATCTTGAATAGTTTTGGCAAGTGTCCCTGTGACAATTGGACTTAGGTGATGGAGCAATGCCAATCCACCTCTGATTCTACTCTATTTCTGTGGTTAAGTGCCACCTTGGCATTCTGGCATTTGTCACCAACATAGGAAGGTATCTCTGGAACCTCTGCAAACACAGGTTGCTTAGAAAGAAAAAAATACTGAGAAGTCTTTCAGTCTCTGTTCAAGTTGTTTCATAGTTAATTTACTACATGATGCTTTAGAAGCAGGAGACATGAGCAGAACAGTTCCTTTCCTTCAACAAGCTTTCCCACCTTAACCCCAAACCATCTTCAAACAGAACAGCCATGATACATCAACATAAAACCAGGCAGATGTTTTCTCTGGATTAGTTTTGAGCTACCAAGGTTAATATTAATTAAAAACCATGAGATTTCTCAAAACGTCATTGTTAGAAAAAAAAGTTCTTCATGTCTTTTCATTGACCCCTTTAAAAAAAACAGTCTAGGTATCCACAGTCCTTCACATTCAAGTCCACAAAGATGATGAAATAAGAAGCCATCATAACACAATGCTCTAGTGTGAAATTCTTATTTTGCAATTGTGGAATTACATAAGGAAAACAACTCTATCAATATGTTAACTTATTAAAAATTAACAAGCTGGACAGACTGCAAGTGTTAAATGCATTTATTTGCCTCAGTCCTTACCATACAGGAGATAGATACGTTATTTGACCTGGAAAGAAAACTAGGGGCTGTTGCAATGGTAATTTAGAATGCTTCACATTACATCAGCATGGTGGTCAAACAGATGTACAACCTTAAGGTAATTAAATAAATCTCAGAGCCAGATATGTTAAATGGGGCAGGCAGATGGCATGTGAAATTTGATGTAGAGTGATGCATAGTACTTTAATTAACCAAGAAATGAAAGTCGTTAAATGTCTGTTACTTGAATGGAAAGAAAATAATGCATACAGAAAATTAAAGAGATCCGAGGATCCCAATTAACAATAGATTAAACCCCAATGGCAGTCAGTAAAACCCATAAAGTATGGAGCTCTATTAAAGATTCAATATCAAGCAGTAACTGTCAGGTAATTCTTCCCTTTATTATTTGTGTAAGAACAAGCAGAATGTTTGGCTGAAGGACAGTGAATTTGTGTTCGGAGGAGTCCACACTGGAGAAAAGAAGGTGAAATAGGGATAAATTGTGTTATTTAAGGAGCAAATGGGACTGGAAAAGATAGCGAAGTAAATCCATGTTGACCTTTTCTATGTTCTACATGAGTCTAAAAAGGATCTGATGTCATATGGACTTATCAATAGAATAGTTTAAGATTGTGAAGAAGTGGGATGTGACATCTGATTCTCCTCAAAGTCTTTATCATATTAATGTACCCTGGAAGTTGCTAGCATGCAATAAACTTTGACTTCTAGTTTGACCAGGAAATGGCTTTCATTTACAACACTAGGCTAAAAAGACTCTGTACATCTCCACATATAAACATAATGGTGACAACAATTTGCAACATGAGCAGCAGCTCATAAAGCTGGCATGACCATACAAAACTCTAATCAGCTCAAATGTCTCTAAGTGTTCAGTTACTTTGTTCTTATAGATAGAGAATAGTATAGAAGGAGCTATTTGTCCAATTCCTTCACTTAACTTTTTCAATTGACAGTATTGGTCATCTTTACAGTCAGAGAATGTCACAGCACAGACACCAGTTGTTTTCCCTCATCAAATCTGCATCAATGTTCTTCTCAATACGAGCTGTGTAATCTCAATCACCTACTCAACTGGTGTACCTTTAATGTTAGACAACAAGGCGTAGAGCTGGATGAACACAGCAGGCCAAGCAGCATCAGAGGAGCAGGAAGGCTGACGTTTCGGGCCTAGACTCTCCTTCAGAAATGGGGGAGGGGAAGGGGATTTTGAAATAAATAGGGAGAAAGGGGGAGGCGGACAGAAGATGGATAAAGGAGAAGATAGGTGGAGAGGAGACAGACAGGTCAAGGAGGCGGGGTTGGAGCCAGTAAAGGTGAGTGTAGGTGGGCAGTTAGGGAGGGGATATGTCGGTCCAGGGAGGATGGACAGGTCAAGGGGACAGGATGAGGCTGGTAGGTAGGAGATGGGGGTGAAGCTTGAGGTGGGAGGAGTGGATAGATGGGAGGACAGGTTAGGGAGGTGAGTACGAGCTGGGCTGGTTTTGGGATGCGGTCGGGGCAGGGGAGATTTTGTATCCAACGCATCATCCTCCAACACTTCCGCGATCTGCAATCTGACCCACTACCAAAAACATTTCTCCCCCTCAACCCTTATCTGCTTTCTGGAGGGACCACTTTCTCTGTGACTCCCTTGTCCGCTCCACACTCCCCGCCAGCCCCACCACCCCCGGCACTTTTCCCTGCAACTGCAGGAAGTGCTACACCTGCCCCTACACCTTCCCCCTCACCCCCATCCCAGCCCTAAGAAGACCTTCCACATCAAACAGATGTTCACCTGCACATCTGCTAACGTGGTATACTGTATCCGCAGTTCCCATTGTGGCCTCCTCTACGTCGGGGAAAACAAGCGGAGGCTTGGGGACTGCTTTGTGGAACACTACGCTCCGTTCGCACTAAACAACTTCACCTCCCAGTCACGAACCATATCAACTCCCCCTCCCACTCCTTGGATGATATGCCCATCCTGGGCCTCCTGCAGTGCCACAATGATGCCACCTGAAGGTTGCAGGAACAGCATCTCATACTTCGCTGCAGCCTGCAGCCCAATGGTATCAATGTGGACTTCACAAGCTTCAAAATCTCCCCTCCCCCTACCGCATCCGCATACCCCCACCTATCCCCTCCTCTCACCTCAAGCCCCACCCCATCTCCTACCTACCAGCCTCATCCCGCCCCCTTGACCTGTCCATCCTCCCTGGACTGACATATCCCCTCCCTAACTCCCTGCCTACACTCACCTTTACTGGCTCCAACCCCGCCTCCTTGACCTGTCTGTCTCCTCTCCACCTATCTCCTTCTTTATCCATCTTCTTTCCGCCTCCCCCTTTCTTCCTATTTATTTCAGAACCCCCTTCCCCTCCCCCATTTCTGAGGAAGGGTCTAGACCCGAAATGTCAGCCTTCCTGCTCCTCTGATGCTGCTTGGCCTGCTGTGTTCATCCAGCTCTACACCTTATTGTCTCAGATTCTCCAGCATCTGCAGTTCCTACTATCTCTGTACCTTTAATGTTGCTGCCTTCAAACAATTACCTATTTGGATTGATCACCATTATTTAGGATGGATAGAGTTACTCAAGAGTCTGATATTATTGTGTCCAGAACAGTTTGCATGACCAGAATCCCTGACACTCGACTAACATCCATTCTTTCCACCAATACTGCAGTGTAGTTACAGCTGTTGTCTAACCTTATTTCAATAACACCTCCCACACCAAGCTTATATCGTCAATCACAAGGAAGTATAAAAGCAGTATGATCACAAGAACACCTGCAAGTCAAATATCATTCTGATGTGAATCTGTACAGCTGTTCTTTGGACTTCAATGGATCAAGTTTCCAATTTCCTTAAGTAAGGCCATTGTGGAAGTAACAAAAGCACAAGGGTTGTAGCAGTTCAAGAAGAATGTTTAAAACAAAGATCTGGAGGCAATTAAGAATAGACAATAAATCCAGATTAAACAACATTCTCCATGTCTTGGTAATAAATAAAAATGTAATATTAGCTATGGTTATTGGTTAGAAAACAGGAACGTGTACATTGTGATCAACCCTCTGTACAGTTTCTTTTAAATCTTCTTTCATTATTTTTATGATTCACTTGATTAATGCCCTTTGCTTGACCTCACAATGTTGACTAGTTATTACTTTTCTTTTCAGGACTCTTCATAATCTTTCAGATCTCTATCAAGTCACCTTAGAACTTACTCAGCTCCAGTAAAGAAAGCTTTAGCTTATCAAATCGTTCATTTGAACAAAGCTGCCATCTTGGAAATTGGAAACATTCAAATTAATCCTTGGTGCTTTTCTAATATTTTTATATATATCCTATAAAGTGTTGAGGTGTGTGTGTTTGTGTGTGTGCGTGTGTGTGCGTGTGTGTGCGCGCACGCACGCGTGTGTGTGTGGTAGGTTGGGAGCAGCAGGATATTGGAGTGAGGGGATTTGAAGAATTCAAAGCACGATACTTCAAGTTCTTGAATAGGTTCAAATTTGACTCTATTAGGCCTCTGATTCACTTCTCCATATCTATCTGTAACAATTCAGCAAGAAAGTTGAAAAAACTCAAATCTGTTTACATCCAAAATAACCCTTCAGAAATAATTCTATTTAATCTATGTCCTTCATTTCTCAGAACCCTGATGCTGAAAATTAAGTTGTCAATCTGACACGCCCAGATAGAAGCTAAAAATCTACTCCATATCCACAAATACATTTTGGATGCTGTGACTATGATAAGTAAGCACTTAAGATGAGAATTGAAAATGGAAATGATTTTCTACAATCAAAGGGTGCTTGGATTCCTCTGGACAGGTAAATTAACAGGGATTTGAGTGGACTACCTCACCAAAAAGCTATCTTGCAATCTTACAATGAAGTACTTCTTACTTTACATTAAATTGAACTTAATGCTAAATTAAACTGAAATAATGAAACAATCTGCTTAAATACACTTTTCAACGTAGCCATTCCAGTAAACACCAACTTTCATGTCCTATTCAGGTTCTGATTCATACATAATTTATTTTGGCTGCTGACATACTGTCAAGGCTGTCTATCAATAAACTACTGAACCAGTTTCCTCATTCTCATTAGTGTCAAGGAGATCGAGTAGTCAGCTAGAGTTCTGCTGAATCTGCTCCGAGTTACTTCCTTAAAAAGCAGAAATGCTGAGACAATCAGCGGTGCACAGCTCATAAACCATCATGGCATCATTGGTAATGCTGTGTGAACTGCATTTGACTTATGTATGTTTGATTGCTAGTTAAAATTATAATGTTTATCTTCATTTTTATACTCTTCAATGCCTTGTTTTGTTACTCAGCATGAAATTCTGGGAGGCAAATCAGGAAAAGAAATGGTAAAATTTGCAATTCAAAACTCTTGAAACTTTAGCTTTTCAAATCATTCCAGTTGATGCATAAAGAAAACTATAACTTTTACCTTGTATAATTTCTTTAAAAGATTCTTCCAAGATGGAGGAATTCAAAGTCCAACTGCTTACTTTTCCCTAATTATGCAATTGTAAAGAAATCCTATGTAATGTTTGACAGTTCCCCACAGTGAGGAAAATTCCAAGTCAATAGATCTTTCCTAGTGACCAATCAAAGGTGACTTTAGTGGTAGGTTGACATCAAGTTGCCCATCTTGTCCTCCTCAGGCACAGCTTCAGACAATAAGTTGACATCAAGTTGCCCATTTTGTCCTCCTCAGGCATAGCTTCGGACAATAAGTGAAATAGAAGGACACTTAGAAAGGGAAAGGAAATATAGGAAATTGTAATCAATACTATTAGTTATAGAATAAATGTTAGGAAATTTATGACTGACTTCAAAAGGTGGGTAATTTGGACTGTGATCTGCTTCTGTCCAAACAAGATGTTGCTCAATGCATGCTCTGATCTGAAAAGTATGTACTCCAAGTATGACAGTTATTAACATGGACTTTGTTGAATTAGTACAATTGTTCAGCATGCTGTTTTGATAATCATTGCATCACAGCAGTTTGATATTTTAAGCTAACCCCCAGTAACATACATTGCTTGGGAGCTATAGCTGTTGTTTCGGGACCTGGTTTGCAGGAGTACATTTTTGCCATGAGATGCACTACCACTTTGAAGAATGCATTGGAAGAGGCACAATTAACTCTGCCGGCAGTACACTGAACATGTGGTTCATGTTGTAAATCTGCATGCAATGTTAATTTAATATCTGTGCTGCAAATTTGGACCTCAATGCATTGGCCTACTTTTAATTTTGCGCAGATGTACAGATGTTAAGCAGCAGGAAAGACATCCCTACAACCACTTTTGAGATCTCCTTCCCTCCACACTCCGCCCTCAACAGAACTGTTTAAAGGAATCATGATCTACTTAAAGGTTATCTTCTTGATAATGCTATAATTCTAAGTGCTATTTGTGTAGAGTGTTGAGTAATAGTTACAGCAATGAGGTAATGATGTGTACTGTGATGTATCAGGGACATCAGCTGCCCTGTGCATGAGCCTGAGAAGAGAAATGGAACAGACTATACAAGAGAGATTTGCACTTCCCTTGAAGAGTAGAATGTGGCATTGTGTAAATAAATGAGTTCTGAAGAAACATACTGGAGTTAGATCCAAGTCTCTTAGAGTTAGAGGGAGGCTTTCGCAATCCATAACAGGCTTCTACTTCAAGGCTTCTACTTGAAGAGAGATGCATAATATTCAGAGTGGAAACAAATCAGAAACCAGTTTGGTGCTGTCCATAAGTTTCTTTAAGTTGCAAGATTGCACGAAGAATGACATGGAAAGAGTTTTTACAGATGACAAGACTGCTCTACACAATCAGTTACTCCCACACATGGATGTACTAATGGGCATACCATGTGGATTAGAACCTGACAGGGAAAATGGTTACAATTCACAGTGCTGGAAAAGCTGTGAGAAGAATGAGGAGGTGGAAGGGGAAAACTGTTCCAAATCAAAGTCCATTTCCACTGACAATGTTCGGAGAGCAATTCTTGAACCTAGATCCAGTCACAGACAGTGCATGAGAAGGCTGCACCTCAATAATTTAAATTTGCCCAGTCATACACCATCGCAGAACACAGCAAGGATTACATTGCTCGTGGCTGTGAAGGGAACAGAGACAAGAACATTTTTACACATTGCACCTTCTGAGTGAACCTGGAAAAATTTGCATTTTTCCATGTCATGGTGTGAATGCCACTGAGGCTTCTACTGAAAGATACTGAACTACATTTCATTCCCTCCTGCTAAAATTTAGCAGCCAGAGTCAGCGCATTGCTTTAGGATAGAATGTTTCCTCATAGTGCATGATACAATTGACTCCATGCACATCATTTTGAGCACACTGGATGTTAACACTGCCACTTACCAGACCCAAAACTGACTCAACTCCAATGTCCACGTGACGTGTGACAATATATAATGAATCATGCAGGTCAATGCCCAGCTACTTTTACTGTAATATTGTAGTAATATTGCAGCCTGTAGTAAGTTCAGGTTGATACTCAGACGAGTGAACGCTAACAAGCTTTGTGAAACATAACTTTATTTACCAGGGATGGTAAGAGAGAACACCTTTCTGGAACTTTATGAACCCAGATTCTAGTTCCAACAGGTGCGACCTGACAATGATATAGGTCATCTCACACTCATGCAGCAGTTATTCTTGGAATAAATGGGAACCAATGGAAAATTAACTGTAGGTTAGAGTCATAAGTAGTGCAAAGTAAGATAGTTGTGATTGTTGGATGACAATTTCCTCTCATTCCCAAGATACCACTGCAGGAGATCTGCAGGGTAGTGAACTAACCTCAACCATCTTCAGCTGCTTCATCAATGACCTTCCCACCATCATAAGGTCAGAAGGGGAGATGTTCACTGTTGATTGCATAATGTACGGCTTTGTAACTCCTTAAATACTGAAGCTGTCACAAGTCCATAAGCAGCAAGACCTGGACTATATCCAGATTTGGGCTGAAAAGTGACACTTGAGTCACACCAGTGCCAGACAAATGACTTTAGCTATCTGGGGATTACCAATGACAAGAAATTTAATTGGAATAGTCATTTAAAAATTACACAAAGATTACAAGAGTAGATTTGGAATTCAATGGCATGTAACTTACTCCTACTCCCCAAAACCTGTCCACCATTTTCAAGGCACAATTCACAGTGCAATGGACTATCCTCCACTTGCCCAGATGGATGCAGCTTTAACAGAACTCTAGAGCTTGACAAGATATCTTAACCACCACCTTCCATGTTCACATCCCTTCATCACTGATGCTCAGTGGCAGCAGTCTGTACCATCTACAAGACACGCTGCAGTAACTCATGAAGGTGCCTATAAGACCACCTTCCAAGCCTGCACCCTCTATTACTTAGATGCACAGGGCAGCAGATGTAACTACCACCTGTAAATTCCCCTTCAAGATATACTGCATCCTGACTTGGAATTATACCATTGGTCCTTCACTGCTTCGGGGTCAAAATCCTGGAACTTCCTCCCTAACGGCAGTCTAGGTGTAATCTAGACCCCCAAAGATTGTAGCAGTTCAACCAGGAAGCTCACCATCACCTCCCAAAGGGCAATTAAAATGGATAATAAATGTCATTTCAGTTATCCCTTTATACCACATCTTCCCACAATTTTTTTCACTATATGCCTTTCACACAAACTTCCCCCACTAAATATCATTTGCCTGAGGCATTAATCCTTTTGGAGAGCATATGGAATGCATGCACTCTCTTGAGATCATCTTGGAATGTGATCACATAGGTGGGGTGGGTAGCCATGACAGCTTCTCGCGACAGTTGCTTCATAGATTGTAGAGCGGTAAAGAACAATCAAGGAAAAACTGATGGTAGATGCAAAGCTGCATTGCTCAAACCACCACAACCCTTGAAGAGGATGATTTTTTTTCCCTTCCCCAGTCCATTTGTAGCACATTTTGAGACAGGGACAGATCTAGTGAATGAAGAGAATAGTGAAAAGAAGTCTGAGTTTAAGCCTGGAGATGAGGGAATGAAGACTTCTCTGTTCATTGAAATTTCACTTTCTGTAGGTCATCTTTTCAGTTCACCAACTGCTTCCACATAAGCCTGCTCTTTTGCAGGCAAGATCATTTCTGGAACTCCTCCAGAATAGAGAGTTATATCATCATCAACAAGAAAATAAACTTTTGGACCTGAATCCGTGAGAAGTTCCTGGGTAGCACTGTAGCCTGCAGGCTGATGGAAAATTAGAAATTAGACATGGAATTCAGAATATATCACCTATTTACTAGTTTTAGTCTCAGACAAATGGTCAAACTAGCTAGATATTGAGGACTTAAATTCTGCATTTCCTTCCAATTTTATTTCCACATTTTCTTCACAAATTCATCCTCAGCATGAAGGTGACTTCTGCCATTAACAACGCTGGCTTTTCAATAACAGGCTTCAAACTTAAATGGAGATTTATGTTCTCTCCCTCAAAAGTTTCCTTGTGAACTATAAGATCATCATTCAATAATTGTGGCAAAATGCTTTCCTCAGCTTATCATTCACAGTGATCAGTATTTTCTTAAAGGGAGACTTTCTTCTTTTTTTATATGTCAGATGGATAAGAACACTCCCTGTTTCTGCATACGGCATATAGAAATCCTTTCTCAGTCTAGAACACTCAATAGTGTTATGTGCCTGCTAATAGCTGGAGTTTTAGGGCAGCAGTCTATTTCAGCTGATTAGACTGCTTCAATATATTTAACTTCTGATATGAGAAAGCTCTGTTTGATCCTTGACTGTAAGCCTTCTACAAGATACTGTTCATCGTTAGAAACCCCTATAATTTGGTCTCTGTGTGTTCCCTGGAAAAGACCCTCAAATAATTCCATGGCTTTCTGATGAGACTCATTTACAGACATCGTCTGTCATTTGTGCAGATTAATAATTTCTGAGTGTTTAATATTGATATGGTCAAATTAGACTGAAGCATATTATTGGTAAGTAGGCAAATTCAGCAAAGGGATGATTCTCCTCAAATAAAAATATGACAAAGTCTGCACAAATGTTGCCACCCAGGTGTCCAGATGGATCTTTGCCTGCTTTCCCCTGTTGCTCCAGACTTATTTTCAGGGTTTTCCTACAGTTCTGTCATCAGATTGATGGGGCGGCTTCATTCTTTGCCCATGGCACTGTTTTGCTGTTGGGCTTCCCTTCATGAACTCTGGGCCAGCCCTTACATTCCACTTATCTGGTCATTGTTGCTACCATGTAGTAAGATCAGATTTACACGTAGGTACTGAACACTAACAGACATTATACAAGAGACAGCCTTCATGTGGGCTTTATGCATCATTATATTCAAGTCAAGGCAGGAAAAAACATTTATCTGGAACTTTACAGTTCCAGCATCTAGTTTAATGTAATTGAGTGTCAATATGGCAAAGCTCCTTACTCATACACTTTGTGTAAATGTACAGTTAAACCTCATGCTCTGGGATCATGTGTTCAAATCTACCATGGCATAAATAGAATCTAAATTCAATTAATTAATACATATAAAAATAGAAGCTAGTCTTATTAATGGCTACAATTAAAATACTGACAGAAACAGAAGTAGCTGGAAAAGCTCAGCAGGTCTAACAGCATCTGTGGAGGGAAATAAGAGTCAACGTTTTGGGTCCAGTAACCCTTCTTCAGAACTGATGGAGATAGGATAAAGTTGGTTTTTATGCAGAAGATAGGGTTGGGGGAGAGACGAAGAGTAAATGATTGTTAGAGATAAAGCCCAAAGAGAGAGAAGAATGGTTGGATAGACAAAGGATTGTATAACAATCAGCCAGGGAGCATGAATAGCTGCTAATGGAGACTACTATTAGCTGTCAATGGGTTGTATGTGGTAACAGCCCATGTCATGACAAGACCTGGTGTGTGGAGGTGGTGGAAAACATGGGGCGGAGTGCTCAGCTCTAAAATTGTTGAACTCAATATTACATCCAGAGGGCTGCAGAGTTCCCAGGTGAAAAACGAAGTGCTATTCTTCCAGCTTGTGCTGAGCTTTGCTGGAACGCTGCAGCAAGCCTGAGACAGAGATGTTGGCCAGGGAACACGGTAGTGTGTTGAAATGGCAGGCAACTGGAAGCTCAGGGTCTTTTTTTGTGGAGAATACACAGGTGTTCTGTGGAGCAGTTACCCAGTCTACGTTTCGTTTCCACAATGTAGAACAGACCACATTGTGAGCAGTGAATAAAGGGTTAAGTGCAGGTAAAGTGCTGCTTCATCTGGAAGGTGTGTTTGGGCCTTGGATACTGAGGAGGGAGGAATTAAAGGGCAGGTGTTACACCTTCAGCATTTACAGGGGAAGGTGCTATGTGGACATAGTGGGAGTGAAGGAGGAGTGGACCAAGGTGTCCCAGATGGAACAGTCTTTGCAGATTGCTGACAAGAGAGGGGAGGGGAATATGTGTCTTGTGGTAGAAACCCACTGGAGGTGGCAGAAATGGTGGTTAATGATTCTCTGGAAGTGGATGCTGTTGGGATGGTAGGTGAGCACAAAGAGGACCCATTCTCTTTCGTGGGAGGGAAGAGAGGAGGTGATGGCCAAAGTGAGGGAGATGGGTTGGACCCAGCTGAGATCAACTACAGTGCTAGGGAATCCTCAGTTGAGGAAGAAGATGAACATTTTGGAGACTTGTTGAAGTTAGTCTCATCAGAAACAGAAACAGAGGAGCTGAAGAATAGAATAGAGTTGATACAGAAAGCAGGGTGTGAGGCTGTAAAGTCATGGTAACTGTGGGAGTTGATAGTTTTATAATGGATATTGGTGACCAGCCTATCTTCAGAAATGGAAACAGAGATGTCAAGGAAAGAAAGGAGATGGACCATGTGGAAGGTGAGAGTGGGGTGGAAATTGGGATCAAAATGATAAACTTTTCCAATTCCAGATGAGAGAGGGAAGTAGCACCGATGATGTCATCTATATACCAGGGAAAAAATTGTGGGTGGGATCTGGAGTAAGACTGGAAGAAGGAATGTTTCACATGCCCCACAAAGACACAGGCATAACGGAGGCTGATGTGGGTATCTATGGCTACACTTTTGACCTGAAGAAAGTGAGAGGAGTTAAACAATAAGTTGTTCAGAAACTGGACCCAAAACATTAACTCTGGTTTCTCTCCACAGAGGCTTTTGGACTGGCTGAGATTTTCCAGCAATTTCTGTTTTTGTTTCTGATTTCCAGCATCTGTAATTAAAATAGTGGATTGCTTAAAAATCTGTTTAGTTCACCAATGTCTTTTATGAAGGAAATCTATCATTCCTATCGAAGCTGATTGACATATAATTCTAGAACCACACAATGTCGTTAATTGTGAAATGCTCTCTGAAACGATCAGTTGCAACAGAAAAGTCAAAATGGGAATAAAACTTGATTGACTGATCTCATCACACTGGAAATAACAATAGCACAACTGGCCTTTTCTACCCCGCAAAGTCGTCAAAATTAGAATCTGGAAGCTTGAGTCAAAATTCAAAAAAGCTGGATCTAAAATGAATTAAGTAACATAGTCGTGCTTGCTGAAATGTACCTTGCAGCAAATACCCCAAAATCTTCCATCAAGATTCCTGGGTCTGACCTCTACCAATGTCACATCAGACCCACACAGGGTGGCAGCACGCTTCTATACAGTCAGCAGGAATTTGCCTTGGGAGACCTCAACTATAATCTGGACCCCATGAAGTCTTTTAGTATCAAGTCAAACATGAGTGTGAGTGTGAGATGATGAACTTTAGTCGAAAGAACTTTGAAAGACAATATAAAATAAGGGGTACAATTCTAAAGGGCTGCAGCACCAGCAGAACTTGGTTGTATGTGTGCACAAATCACTGGAAATGTTAAGACAGGTGGAGCAAATAGTTAGTAAAGCAAGTTCTTGGCCGTGTTAATAAGGGCACAGAGTACAAGAGCAAGGAGATGATCCTGAACTTGTATAAGATACCAGCCATACCTCAGCTGGAGTATTATGTATAGTTTTGGGTGCCACATTATAGGAAAGATGTAAACACATTAGAAAGAGTGCAGAAGTGATTCAGTAAAATGGTTCCAGGAATGAGGAACTTCAGTTTTGAAGATAGATTGAAGAAATTGGGACTGCTCTCCTTGGAGACAAGAAGGCTTACAGTAGATTTGAAAGAAGTTTTCAAAATCATATATGCGTTGAACAGCAAGGGTAGGGATGAAGTTGTTTCCACCTGTAAAAGAAAAAATGAATGAGAAGGTACAGCTTTAAAGGCACATGAAAATGAAGTAACATGTGAGAAAAAAATGTATTTTCACAAAACTAGCAGTTAGGGGATAGGATGCACTGCGTGCAAGTGTGGTAGTGGCAGGTTTAATTGAAGCATTCAAGAGGGCATTGGATGATTTCTTGGATAGAAATGATATGGGAGAATATGTAGAAAAGGCAGGAGATTTGCAGAAGGTATTGGAACCAGTGCAGGGACTGTGAGCTGGATAGCTTCCTTCTGTGCAGTAACAATTCTGTAATTCTATGGGCAAGAAAAAATTGTGGGCTCAGTGAGTAGTGCAGGAAAGCATGTGAGCAGCACTAAGCATATTGGAAAATGAGATATCTACAGACATCCATTCCATGACTGATGGTCAGTAGCAGCAGTGTGTGTTATCTACAAGATGCCCTGCAAAAACCTTTGACAACACCTTCCAAATGCAAGACTGGAATACATCCACAAACATTCACTCTCTCCACCACCGATGCTAAGTGGTAGCAATGTGTACTATCTACAAGTTGCACTGCAGAAATTCACCAAAAGTCCTTGGACAGCACCTTCCAAACCCAGGACAACTTCCATTTAGAAGAACAAGGGCAACAGATACGTGGAAACACCAATATCTGTAAGTTCCCCTTTAATCCACAAACCATCCTACCTTAGAAGTATATCACTGTTCCTTGACAACAAGGTGCAGGGCTGGATGAACACAGCAGGCCAAGCAGCATCATATCACTGTTCCTTCATTGTGGCTGGGTCAAAATCCTAGCATTCCCTCACTAACAGCATTGTGGGTCTACCTACTTACTATGGATTACAGCTTCAAGAAGGCAGCTCACCGCTACCTTCTCACCACTACACAATTAAACACGGGCACTGACTGCTGCTCAGCCAACCATGGCCATGTCCCATGAGTGAGGTTAAAAAAAACTGGTGAAACTGCAACAAAAGATTACATTCATGCTCAACATGGATCAATTAGGGGTGTCACGGTGGCTCAGCGGTTAGCACTGCAGCCTCACAGCACCAGAGAACCCAGGTTTGATTTCATCCTCGGGTGACTGTCTGTGTGGAGTTTGCACATTCTCCCTGTGTCTGCGTGGGTTTCCTCCGGGTGCTCCGGTTTCCTCCCATAGTCCGAAGATGTGCAGGTGAGGTGGACACAATGTAGGGATTCTATGAAAAACATGCTAAAGACAAAGCAATCAATGAATCAGTCCAAACGCATCTAGTCATGAATCATGGACAATTAAACTTCTAACCAGAGGACAATGATCTACAAACATCTCCAGTTTGAATGACAGGAAAGCCCAGCACATCAATACAAAAGTCAAGACTGAAGTATTTCTCTCCATTTTTAGCTGAGTGGATGATCCATCTTAGCCATCCACATGAGAACTGCAACTTCATTAGATGCCCATCTTCAGCCAATTTGATTCACTCTGTTTTATCAAAAGGCAGTTGAAAACATTGGACACAGCAAATTCTATGGGTCCTGATAAAATCCTGGCAGTAGTACTAAGGGTTTTGCCAGAACTAGCTGCATTCCCAGGCAATTTGTTTCAGTCCTGTTACAAAACTGGCATCTACCCGTCAATATGGAAAATTGTCCAGTTGTGTCCTGTCCAAAAAAGCAGGACAAATGCTGTTCTTCAATTACCACTCCATCAGTCTCCTCTCGATTTTCAGCAAAGATGTTATCAACAATGCTATCAAACGGTACTTGCACAGCATAGTCAGTACAGTGTGGAACTGGAAGAACACAGCAGGTCAGGCAGCATCAGAGGAGCAAGAAAGGTGATGTTTTGGACCCTTCATCAGGGCTCCTGATGAAGGGTCCCGACCCGAAATGGCAACTTTCCTGCTCCACTGATACTGCCTGACCTGCTGTGTTCCTCCAGCTCCACACCGTGTTATCTCTGACTCCAGCATCGGCAGTTCTTGCTATCTCCTTGCACAGCAATAATCTGCTCACGGATGTATTGGAGCCACTCAATTCCTCGCCTTATTACAGCCGAGATTCAAAGATGGACAACAGAGTTGAATTGAAGAGGTGAGGTAAGAGTGACTGCTCTTGATATTAAGGCAGCATTTGACTGAGTATGGCATCAAAACTGAATTCAAGGGAATCAGGAGGAAAATCTTCAAAGGTTGGCATCATATCCAACACAAAAAGAAGCTTGTTAAGGTCATCAGAGGGCAGTCGGCTAAGCCCTACAACATCAGTGATGAACATCGTGCAGTCTTTTTGTGTGATGTAGCTACCAAAGTTTAATAGGCGTGTCAGCACTGTGATTTGGATCTGTGGCTTTCAATAGTGCTAAGCATGTTAAAACAAGGTGAAACACATGCAATCTGAGAACGACTCCTGCTTGATAGAGATTATGTGCAGTGAGATTGTGAGCAGTGACTGAAGTCGCTGGTGCAGTTGGATGGGATGACATGTGAAGGAGTGTTCAGTGACCTTGACATCTCTTGAGGTTACTGACCTTCTTGGGTCTTGATTTCTGGCAGTGACTTACCACGACTTTCAGATTCCACTAGCTTTTGCCTTGTGTCTTTTGCTGTGCTGCTTATAAAAAGGCCTCATTCCCCACTTCTTCCACAAAGACCTCTAATGTAGCATTAAGAAATCTTGGAGACGACTTTGTCCCAGGCTGAGCTATTCCTTGCTGCTTCCCAATATTGATTAACTTTATGTGTATTTTCCAGTGCTTATTTTAGCCACAATTTATCTCCTTCAAGAGGTGCAGGTGAAAAGAAAGACACAGCTTAAGGAAAGTCCATCAGTCCTGAGCCAGCTCATCACCAATGATGCCTGTGGTGCCATCCCTCCTCCACTGCCTTATCGCCAGCTATAACGGACCCAACCAACATTGAAGCTGCCACTCTCCAGGTGCCATCTTTTGCCGGTGGGCTGATTGTCCTCCACCAATGCTTCACTGCTGGCTGTGCCAGGCCTGCCAATGTCAGGATCGTGTCTTTTGCCTCTGGGGTCGCCTCGTTGATATCGGTGTGATGCCTGTCCGCCACCATTTTGCTGTAGCGAGCGCCAGGCCAAACTGACGACAAAAAATCACGGATTCTCGGGTGCTATCTTTCACTGCCGGGGCCTTCCTCGCCGATGTTGTCTCCATCGATGTAGCAGTGGCTGATTCTGATATCATGCTCACCCCAGAAAAGCAAGTAGGTGTTCTCCTCCGCCATGGGGTCTGCGCTGGTCCCACTCACTGCTGCTATGATTTATGGCCCCCTGATGATGGTGTCACTAATGAGGGGTACAGTCTAGACTGGCTGTATACTGAAATCCTTGCAATAAGATGCCCATCCAATGTTAGCACGCTGTAATCAGCAGGGGCAAATTAATTGCACATTGTGTTTTTATTTTTATTTTTGGGGGCTATCAAATTGGGCCTCCTGGTGCCTTGTTATCTTTTTACATATTTTACATGCAAGAGATTTAGTGCCTGGTCAGAGTTCGCACAGACACTATTATTAATCAATGACTTTACATGAATACCATGTAAAACCATGTTCATTACATAACAAGAAACTAGTCTCCTAACTATAGGCAGTGAAGGAACAGAATCAATATCTGTGCCAGTTGATGAATAAATGGCCCTTTATTTCCTAATTAGCTCACTTCATTGCAGCGTATATGGCATCAGTTAGAGAACAAGACCACATAGATAAATGCAAGTTATGTTTTTGAAATAATGGTTTTTAACTATGTCATAGTGTAAGTATTGGATAGAGTGCAGTAATTGTCCCAGCGACTGAACATTGAAATTTGGGGAAAAAAATGATCTGCCTAGTGAAAGGCAGACTTGTGTGCTGTTGGGACTTAAATATCGCGAAAATGGAATTGTATCAGACACTGATATAATCACGCTCCCTTATGCCATTAACTAGGGCACATTTACAAGCATGAAGAAAATACATACTGAAATTATTGGGACCCAAAGAATTGTCATATCAGACATGAAACATTAACTCTACCTTCTCTCCACAGATGCTGTCAGTCCTGCTGAGTTTCTTCAGGATTTTCGGTTTCTATTTCAGATTTCCAGGTTCCACACTGTCTTGTTTTTATATTATTGCGCAGGAAAATGCTGATGAAATTAGCCTTTGAGGTTGATACCTGAAAGTGTGTCGCTGATCACCTTTTTTATCCTTATAGGGTAATTGCAACATCTTGATGCACTGAATCCGAGTACCAGGGATTGTAATCCTGCTGCTCACTGTCTCTGGGACCTGCTTGTCCTGCAGGTTTGACCTTTTCCATTTTCCCTATGGATAAACAAGTTCACCTCATCGCCTGCAACATCAAATCCAGGGAAGAGTAAGATAACATTGGAGTCAACTTTCCTACATATTGCTTCAATCCGTTTCCTTCCTGAGGCACAGAGGGCCAATGTAGTAAGCAGCAATCTGCCCTTTAGTGGGGTCATTCTAACTAGAAACCCTGGTATTGACAGATGCCAATTGTCATCACAGGTTGTGATTAACTGGCAAACCTGGAACAGCAATCCTGGCTGAAGGGAAATATGGACCAGAAAATTTATTGTTGCAACTTGCTAGCTTGCTGTTGACCACTCCCACCCTGTTGGATAGAGGTTGGTCCCACCCATCCAAAACCCACCGTTGGGGCAGAATCTACTGGATCTGCCCACAGTTTTTACAAGGGTTGGCGGGGGAACTTAATTGGGCGGTAGACAAAAGGTCAGTTTGCCGATGGCAGGCTGAACTTTTGCTGCTCAGTTCTGAGAAACTTAAAGAACTCTTTTACATTTATTAGCATTACATGAATACACATTAAAACCCCAATCCACTAGAATTATGAAAATGGGAAACGGGTATATGACAAACCAGACTATTTATACTAGGCATTTCCCTGGTGAAGTAGATTGTGTTGTCCAAGCTCTGGTGATTATAATAATGGGCTTCTTCAAAAATCAGTAGATTTTTGGTGCAAATACTTACAGTGTCTTGTGTGAAGGCTAACTCCATTGTGCAGATCATCAAGGCTTACAGATTTAAGGGCTCAGACTTCCATTAACAGATTACAATGTCCGGGTGAAGACCACTCACCTGACCAATAAAGACCAGTCACAGTGATTCACTGCAAGTTTGATTGGGTTAAGCAAGAATTCCAAGAAGGGGATCCACTTAAAAGGGCCAAATATTAAATGGAGGGGTAACATAAAAGGACGGCAACAGAAAAATGTTGAGATAAAAGTGGGATGGCTGCACAGGAATCAAAGAATCATAGAATCCTTACAGTGCAGAAGCATGTCATTTGGCCCATCAAATCCACACCGACCCTCCAAAGAGCATCCCACCCTGACCCACCTCCCTACCTTATCCCTGTAATCCTGCAATTCTCATGGCGAATGCATGAGAATGGAACTCAACTTAAATGGCCAAATTCTGCAGAACAGGTGATGTACTGCAACTCATAGGGTAGAATATTATAGCGGTCTGAATGATGTACGCTGTGGAGAGATATCAAATGAGATTGGGAGCATCTCATTTCATCTTGGTGACTTTCTCATTAGGCAGTGGTGAGTTGCCAATTAAAGGGAATTATAGTTTGGTAAATGCCTTCCTGGAAATATTGAGAGCGGTAGAGCATGCCTCTTCATGGCACGTGGGTACAGGAGCACAGCTAGAGTGAGTGTGAGGTATTGGGCAGAGGATGAAAGCATGTGTTCTGGCTGACTGGAGAAGGACATTGATCTTCTTCCTACAGTGCTGTGCATTCCTCCAGACAACAGAGACAGTTTTACCAACCTCAGATGGTAGCATGACCTCTACTGTTTGTACAGGGGTAAATGGAAATCCTGTGTTTGCACCATTCTGCCTATCCACGACCCTGCCTGCAAAGCAGGGCAGCAAACATGGGTGTAATGGATGCCGTCTTCTGGCGGCTATCTGCTGAGTGGTGAGTTGTTCTGGGGTCAATTCATGGTAAAAAGAGCTGGAATCATATATGAGGGATATCATAAGGTCTAGGTAGGTAGTTAATGAGGCACATTTGGTAAGAAACAGTGCTAATCCCCCCGAAAAGCACAAAGCAGCTCACGTTTAGCCGAATGAGCGCCTACTATTATAGGACATTTGGGACATTAGGGTGAGAGCAAGATGCTATTGGCAGGTAATATATTGGGGTAACTTGGTACAGTCAGCAAGGAAAAGCATCAATGGAACTGAATGAGGGGGGTGTTTGTTGTAAGGGTGAGGCTGGGCATCTGGACATCAGTGAGAGTTGGATCAGAAGGAAGGAAAAGGACATCCAAAGAGATAGTAGATAAGCCAAGATTAATAGGGGGTGTTTATAAGGACAGAGGGATAGGAAGAGAAAATAAGACCATTGAAATTAATGGGGTGCGGTAAGTGCCCTTGAAAGGGGAGGGATACAGGAGACAGGACCAAATGAACAGTTTATGACAACCACTTTTTCAGCCTTGTCTTCCCTACATCAAAGACTCTGTGAAGGTGTAATGGGTGGTGGTGGGGTTAATCCATAAACAGTAACACAGGAGCATTCACACATCCTTGAGTGTGAATGTTAACAGTAGGGGGATTAAGATATTATGCAGGATGAATCTTTGCAGGGGTTAATGATGGGCAACATTGTACCATTTACCACATGGGCTATAGTCTGCAAATATCTTCCACACACCAGTTTCACAAAACAAGCAAAACTGTCATAGGTCACAAAGGACGGACCTGCGATAGGTTTCGGGTTACAGGGGATTGGAGAGCAGTCACTCAGGACAGAAGCAGAATGATAAGGACCAAAAGGGTGGATAGACTCTGTAAAAAATTCAAACAGAGAGTATATATCGCTGTACAGATTAAGACAACCATGTCAGATGTTGGAACCATTGAACCCAGCCACAGTCTTAGCACTGAAAAGACTGAGAAGACAAAGAAGTAGAAAAGCAGAAATCCAATAAAAATAGAATAAAAGAAATGAGACTCATGGAGCTTCAGATGTGGATGAGCAAGCAGTGCATGAAGAAGGGAACCCGGTTGTTCAGCGTTATTGACCACTCTACTGAGAAAGGCTGTACAGAAGATGTTCAGCTACTTCTTGCTAAGTGAATGACAGTGCTGGAGACATCTACATGACTAGGGACACCGTCACCTACAGCTGCTGCCTCCTGCAGGCAGAACTACAGCTGTTTGGTTTGGGAGGAAACGCAAGGCCATTGATAATGAAGGTCACTGAACTTCCTCATCACTTGCAAAGCTTTCCTTTCAAAGCTTATCTGGGAACGTGTGTGGCATCTCCAGTTGAAATTGCACAAATAATAGAATAGCTTATAGAGTTTCTTCAGTTCACTATGGAACCAGACAGCCAAGATGTCAGAGCCATGGGATTTCTGTTTTAAAGTGTGAACCCTGGCACATGGGGGAGAGGCAGGAGCACTACGGTGCAAGTCTTGTAACATGAGTAATTGCAATGATGTGACAGGTATTGATTGTACATGAAATGTATGATGGAGAAGCCTGGCAACCAAACTTGTGTGTGACAATCCTTGCAATGGCAAGCCTACAAAGTTAACTCACACTCATAGGGGCATGAAGCATTGAGAAAGCAGTGGGACTTACCTTGGCAGACAACAAGAAAGAGCTAATTAATTTTCTTGCAGCACTACAGCAAAGCATTCTCTCCAGTCACACATCCACTAGAACAGACTGCCACAGCCACCTCCAACCAGGCTACCTTAGTGAGTCAGGGCAGCTTCCTGTTTTCATTCCTTGCTCAGAGGCATCTCCCTTTGATTGCACATTCCCTCCAGCAGCACCTTTGGAGAGGCATTGCAGAAATGTGATGCTGCTTCTTGCTGGTTCTGAAATATATCAAAAGGTGGATTGGAAGGATGACCAAAGGTTGTAGAATGCTATTGGGCTGTAGAGGGCAAACAGCTGTAACAGTGCCTTTTAAAGTATGGCACTGGACATTGGAATAAAGAAAATTCCAGCTCTGGGGTTGAACTTCCTGTCTGACAACGCTGAAATTTGATGTTTTATTCCACATGTAATATAATAAACTGAAAAGAATTTAATCGCGCAAGAAGACCCTGTCAATCCCTAAGTGGACTTTCCTTCCAAGTTTCAGCCTGTCTCCATATTTAGATTCCAAAAAGAAAAATATGCCCAGGTCTTTAAATATTGAGGTACAAGCAAGCAGCAATTCATATCAATATAGAGTAACCATTCACTATATGGTAGGAATTCTGTAAATGAGCTAAATCTTCAAGGTTTCAAGACTGACTCCAGAATCCTTAAAAACAAGTACTTATTCTTACTTTATTTATTAATTAGGATCTAATTGAACTCCAATTGGGGTCATTGGCTCTGTGATGGATTTATAAGCCCTTCTCCCCGCTCCTGTTGTGAAGTTGGATCTAAAAACCTAGGTGAATATACACCAGGCAAAAGTTATCAGTCCAAACGTAGAGCCATAGAGTCATACAGCACGGAAAACAGACCCATTGGTCCGACTCATTCATGCCGACTGGGTATCCTAAACTGAACGAGTCCCATTTGCCTGCATTTGGCCCAAATCACTCCCAACCTTTCCTATCCATGTATCTATCCAAATGTCTTTTAAATGTTGTAATTGTACTTGCCTCTTCCACTTCCTCTGGCAGCTTGATGTACATACGCACCATCCGCTGCTTGAAAAAGTTGCCCCCCAAGTCCCTTTCAAATCTTTCTCTCTGAATTTATGCCCTCTAGTTTAGGACTCCCCTACACTGAGGAAAAGATTTTGGCTATTCACCTTAGCTGTGCCACTCATGATTTTATAAACCTCCATAAAGTCACCCCTCAGACTCTGACGATCCAGGGACGAAAGTTGCAGCCTATCAAGTCTCTCCTTGTAACTCAAAATGTCTCATCCCAGCTACATCCCTGTAAATCTTTTCTGCACCCTATCCAGTTTAACAACATCCTTCCTATAGCAGGGTGACTAGAATTGGATGCAGTATTCAAGAAGTCACCTCACCAATGGCTTGTACAGTTGTAACATGACGTCCCAACTCCTATACTCAATTCTCTGACCAATGAAGGCAAGCCTGCCTAAGACCTTCTTCATCACCCCTATCGGCAAAGATCTACGTACCCGCACCCTTACTACCAGTAATGACTTTTCTATTTTGCTATCATCCTGACTTCCAGCCCATGTTCTACAATTTCCACTCTTAAATACTGCATCAATATCTCAACAAGCAATTATAACCCACCCCATCCAATAAATAAATTCACTGCAGAGGAGTTATTGCTGTACTTCTGATATGATGTTGCTGGCTGCCATTTCATCTGCATTGGTTTTGCAGTTGTTGGAGATTACCATGAGAGACAGGTAGGGTTGTCATGAACACGTACAAATCAAAGTTCTATGATCTTACTATGATTGCAACGCCATTTTAATTCAAAATCATTGAAATTCTGCCAAGAGTCCAGCAAAGTAGAGAATACAGTTGGATTGCACTCTCAGATACAATCAAAGCACAATCCATTAGTATATCATTCACATATGCTAATGGTGGGCTAGATAGAAGAGTATTTGGCTTCCAAGAGCATTTTTTTTATAAATTGGAGACCTCACCATCAGTATGCTCTGACTGATTTTATTAACACTGTTTCATTTTTTTATGCGCGAAGTTGTGGAGCAAGAAAGGTGTTAATAGCAGCCTCAGAAACCAGTTTAAGCAGTTGTTCATCCGAATAAAGGAAGGATTGCTAGCAGGAGGCTATACCCAGCACTGAGTGTGTCTAGGATAAGTGTTAATTTCTTATATCTACCTAAAGAACAGTACATTAGGAAGCTGAAATTCTTTAATAGACTTTTTTAATGGACATGGTAACCATTAAGGTTTTAGAGTAGATTTGTAACTCGGGTTGTGGATGTTGTGGTTGGTTGGCTCACTGAGCTGGTTTGTTGTTCCGCAGATGTTTCAATAACCTGCTGGGTAACATCATCAGTATAGCCTCCGATGAAATGCTGTTGTGTTTTTTTCAAATAACAGGTGGGAAAGCACAACAGCGCTTCATCGGAGGCTGCACTGATGATGTTACCTAGCAGGGTAATGAAACATCTGCGGAACAACGAACCAGTTCGGCGAGCCAACCAACCACAACATGGTAACCATGTCTTGTCAGTGGAGTAAACGTTAATAAACTTGTTCTTTTTAACCAATGACTCTTGTCATCATCCAGCAGGGGGCATCTTCTGCATGTTTGCAATGCTCATTAAACAAGTCATTAATACCATGATTATCTGTGGATCAGTTCATTACTTTCCCCATCAACAGCCCAGTACTTGGCCACACTGGCTGATACCCAGGACATGATTAATTGTACACATGTTGACATGATGTAACCAAAACACCAGGTAATTACTGCATGAACAGAACGGATTACTGTTAAATAAATATTCAGCTTGATTCCAATCACAGAGCAGGATAATATAATTGTGTGCAAGATATCTAGTTAGTTATGACATTGAATCTCTTGTGCGCCTCTCAAATACCCTCAGCATTCAGCTCTTCCAAGAGTGTGACGGGTTGATCGTTGGTGCAAGGCTCATGACACTGTTCAGCAGCACCACCAGAGCTAGACGATACCTGAATGCACACCTAATGTTATCCTGCATTTCCGAATCATACCATCTCTCCTCAATTTGGTTAATGACACTGGAAGAAGTTATCCACACTGGATTAAGGCTGCACATTCTTGTGCATGGCTTCTTACATGTGGTTGGCAGCTTACGCTGGGTTATGATTACTCACCGAGATTGAGTTACATATTGAGATTTATAAGCATTTTTTAATATTATTTATTGTAAGTTTGTGTTTTTGGTACTTGTGTTTGTAAGATGTAGGTTTCCTGTCTGTCTGAAGTTAATAATTAGCTTGTAAGTGTTTCTGTAGTCATGGTGATTACTTCTAAAGCAATCTTTGAAGCATTGCTTTAGAATTAATGGATTTTGTGTACAATAGCAAGGTTTTACATGCAAGAAGGATAAACGAGCTCCAATTCAGAAGATAGGGGTTTTTTGTTTTAGAGAATCTTAAGCGAAACACCCATAGCACAGACAGAGGTTTTTTGATTTTTAAAAAATTCTACTTTAAGTTTTGGACAGTTATGTGAAGTCATTCAATGAAAGGTGTTTGTATGGACCAGTGCTTCTGAGAAGGGAACGATACAGTGAAACTAGCTTGAGCAAAGAGTTAGTGGTAGATCCGGAGCAGAAATATTGGGATAAATGTCGAAAGGGATTACTTGAAACAGAATATATTTAAGCTCGGGTATAATGGCTCCAGAAAGAAGGTGCCTGCAGTTCCAGTCAGTGAGCTCCAGTCACAAGTAACTTAAACCTATCGAGGTGTTAAGGGAAGGGACTTGAATCTGAGTAATGTTTTAGGTTGCGATACAAGATGTGGTTTTGGGTACTTTACCAAGGGTTGTTTTGGGTAACAAGGTGCAGAGCTGGATAAACACAGCAGGCCAAGCAGCATGGGTAATTTGGGATTAATAATATTGTACCTTTAATGTATATTTAAAAGCCTTCAAATTTATTATATAAGTATATAATCAGCTTATTTTGTTTTGTTTTCATTTTCTATTAATAAACTTCTGTTTTATTGTTAAAGCAAAATCTGCAGCATTGCTTGCTAATATTTTTGTAAGAGACCACCTTTTTTAAAACAAAAACAGAACTTGATCTGTCAAGCCATGTTCAACCTCGGATCTGACTTGTACAATAACAACATCAGCTGGTTCTTAATAACATTCTAAGATTTGTTACTCACACTGTGATGTGGTTACTTATTCCTGAGTGCCATTCCTCACTGCAGAATATTATTATTCATTATTGGGGCACAGTTGTTTCCTTTGATATATGGCTACCCTTTACAGGATCTGTGTATTATTCCAGGGTTTTGTAACGAGGGTACAGTTACTGACTCTGCAGTATGGTTACATATCTATGAGTATAGTTACTCATGTTGAAGTATGGTTATACATACTGTGGAGATAGCATGAACTGCAGATGCTGGAGTCCGAGTCAATACAGTGTGGAGTCGGAGGAACACAGCAGGCCAGAGGAGCAGAAAATTTGATATTTCAGGTTTACACCCTTCTTCAAGACTGGGGAGGGGGAAGGGAGCTGGGAAATAAATAGACAGAAGAGGGGTGGGGCTGGGGGAAGGCAGGTGGGATGGCGATAGATGGATGCAGGTAGAGTAGTGCGATGGGTGGGGCGGATAGGTGGGAGAGAAGATGTACAGGTTGTGTCAGGTCAAGGTGGAGGGGATGAGAGGGCGGGTTGGTCATGGAATGAGGCCAGGGATGGGGAGATTTTGAAACTGGTAAAATACACATTTAGGCCATTGGGTTGTAGGCTCCCGAGGTGGAATATGAGGTGTTGTCCCTCCAGTTTGTGGGTGGTGTCATTGTGACACTGGAGGAGGCCCAGGATGGACATGTAACCCAGGGAGTGGGAGGGTGAGTTAAAATGGTTCGCGATGGGAAGTTGTTGTTGTTTGTCATGTACAGAGTGCAGATGTTCTACGAAACGGTCTCTGAGCCTCCGCTTGGTCTCACCAATGTAGAGGAGGCCACATCGGGAGATACAGTAGACCAAGTTGGAGGATGTACAGGTGTACCCCTGTTGGATTTGGAAAGTGCGTCCAGGGACTTGGATGAAGGTGAGAGGGGAAGTGAAGGGGCAGGTATGGCACCTCCTGTGGTTGCAGGGAAAGGTACCAGGTGTGATGGGGTTGGAGGAGAGTGTGGAGCAGACGAGGGAGTTGTGGACTGAGCCATCCCTACAAATGGCAGATAGGGATAGGGAAGGAAAAACCTCTTTTGTGGTCGGGTCGGATTTCAGATGGCGGAAGTGGCGGAAGATGATGCGCTGGATGTGGAGGTTGTTGGGGTGGTATATGAGGACCAGGGACACTCTGTCCTTATTTTTGTTAGGGGCAGGGGTTTTGAGGGCAGAAGTGCAGGAAATGCAAGAGATGAGGTTGAGGGCTTTGTGGATCCATGGAGGGAGGAAGTGCAGTCCTTAAAGTAGGAGGACATCTGGGATATCTGGTAGTGGAATGCTCCATCTTGGGAGTAGATGCAATGGACTATGATATAGTTCTTTACTTTGTGGTATGGTTTCTCATTCCGGAATATGGTCACTGTTGCTGCGACTTGATAATTCACAGTGGAGTTGGTTTACTCACATTACTGTGTGTTTCCTCATGCTGGGATAAAGTGACTCTCTTTGGAATGGTGCATCACACTGAGACTTGATGGCCTCACATTGGCATACAGTGACACAGACTTGAATATGATTATTTATACTGAGGTTGAATTACACATTCTTGCCGATAATTCCTCAGAATCCTCAATGTTGGAAGAACACAGCACATCAGTGCAAAAGATAAGGCTGAAGCAGTTGCAGAAATCTTCACCCAGAAATTTCAAGTGGATGATCCACCTTGGCCTCCTCCAGACCCCAGCATCACAGATATCAGTCTTCAACCAATTCAATTCACTTCACATGATATCAAAAAATGGTTGGAGACACTGGATACTGAAAAGGTTATGGATCCTGATAATGTTCCAGCAATATTACTGAAGACCTGTTCTCCAGAGCTAACTGCTCCCTCAGCCAAGCTGTTCCGGTCCAGTTATGACACTGGTATCTACCTGACAATGTGGAAAATTGCCCGGGTATTGTCCTATCTTAAAAAGCAGTACAAATCCAACCTAGCCAATTGCTGCACCATCGGTCTACTCCCGATCATCAGGTGAGCAATGGAAAGTGTCATCAACAGCGTTATCAAGCAGCATCTGCTCAGCAATAACCTGTTTAGTGACACTCAGCTTGGGCTCTGCCAAGACCACTCTGACCTCATTACAGTTTTGATTCAAACATGGACAAAAGAGCTGGATTCCAGGAGTAAGGTGAGAGTGACAGCCCTTGACATTAAGGCTGCATTGGACAGAATGTGGTATCAAGCAGCCCTAGCAAAATTGGAATCAGTGGGTAATGGGGGCAAACTCTTCACTGTTTGGAGTCATTCCTGGCACATAGGAAGATGATTGTGGTTGTGGGAGTTCAGTCATCTCAACTCCAGGACATCTCTGCAGGAGTTTCTCAGGGTAGTGTCCTAGGCCTATCCATCTTCAGCTGCTTCATCAATGACCTTCCCTCCATCATAAGGTCAGAAGTTGGGAGGTTCGCTGATGATAGCACAACGATCAGCACCATTAGTGACTCCTCAGATACTAAAGCAGTCCATGTTCAAATGCAACAAGATCTGAACATTATCCAGGCTTGGGCTAACAAGTAGTAAGTAACATTTGCACCACACATATCCAATAAAAGACAATCTAATCACCACATCCAATGGTGGTACCATCACTAAATCTCCCACTATCAACATCCTGGGGTTTACCATTGACCTTGAACTCAACATACTTGCCACATAAACACAGTGGCTACAAGAGCTGGTTAGAAGCTAGGAATACTCCTGCGAGTAACTCACCTTCTGACTCCCCTACACCTGTCCAGCATCTACAAGGTGCAAGCCAGGACTGTGATGAACACTTCCCTGGATGGGTGCAGCTCCAACTGCACTCAAGAGGTTTGACACCATCCATGACAAAGCAGCACGCTTGATTGGCACCAAATCCAAAAGCGTCTACCCTCACCACTCCCAATGCTCAGTCGCAACGATGTGTAAAATCTATAAGATGCACTGCAGAAATTCATCAAAGATCCTTAGACAGCACTTTCCAAACCCATGACAACTTCCACATGAAAGGAAAGAGCAGCAGATACATGGGAACACTGCCTCCTAGAAGTTCCCCTCTAAGCCACTCACCATCCTGACATGGAAATATATGGCCATTCCTTCACTGTTGATGATTCAAAATCCTGGAATTTCCTCAGGGGATTGTGGGTCAACCTACAGCATGTGGACTGCAGTTGTTCAAGAAGGCAGCTCATCACCACCTTCTCAAAAGCAACTAGTGATAGGCAAGAAATGTTGGCCAGCCAGTGACGCCCATGCCCCTGAGTGAATAAAAAAAATACTATGGGTATAATATGCATGTGAATTACATTCAGTGAAGCAATACCTTATTATTATAATAATTATTATTACAATTAAACCGTGCCAACTGATGATTAAGAATTGCAAGCATACAAAGAAAAGTCTTTTATCTCGGTTTATAGTATGAGCTATTTTGTACCTGACATACTGCAGATTCCTGTACAATTAAATTAGGCACATGAAATTTAGTGCATGAAACCTTTTAGAAATTAAACATTAGACTAAAAATATCCTGTTAATCTCCTGCTGAAGATTAGTGATCACAATCACAAATGACATCTTCTGTAAGCCAGTTACTATGGTGTTCAACATTACAAGAAGAAACGTGCCTTTTTATTTTCTTGTCATTCAATAACAACCAAGATTTCAGGAGTGTATTGATCCCTTTCCTAGACCCATTCTTCTAAGTTTAGCTATGTTTAACCAGTGGTGATCTGACCAATTTTATCATTCTCCAATCTCAATCTGGTTTCATCTCAAAACATAAATTGAGTTTATTTAGTCAACAAAGGATAATTACGTTCTCAAATGAAAATGCAAATGTTATTGACACAAATAAGGGTTAGATTGTGCAACTATAGATACAACTCTATCACAACATCCTCCAATTATCATGAGACAATTATGCTTATAGGCAATTCCTTACTGAACATCCCAAAGAATACATCAAACAGAACATTCAATCATGATAGATCCCATGGATTCCATAGCATTCCATCACAGACATTGATGACACAGTGGATCATCAAATCTCATGAAAACGTCGCAAAGGATTTCAATTCTTCACTTTTGGTGATCTGACCTCAATGACGGCTCAGATTCTGGTACTTTCCACTCCTTTCCTGGGACTGTGTTCTCCTGGATTATAGAAATTGCACAAAAGTACTGACTCACAGGCATAACTCCAGATCTTCAAAGATAGCTAGCTTCTGCCAATACTGCACCTGGCTTTTTATCCTGAGCTCCAATCTTGCTCAGTTACATGAAGCCATACTGTTTGAGAGTTTTTCCACATCCCCACTCCCTCAGTTGGATTTGATTATGAGTTACTCTTGGGTTTTTACAAGCCCCAATGGTTTCCAAGACTTTCTAGAGCCCCAACTCCAACACCTGGCTGCATCAAATGATTGCTAGAACCTTGTCCTGAGACCTAACTGCACAAGGTGCTGGTAAATAGCTCTTTAGACTTCTTCTTGGCTATCCTTAACTGTGAAATACTAATGTCCCTTTCAGCACAGTGAATGGCAGCACCTCTCTGCATGAAATCTGCCACTGCCTTCAACTGACTTTAACTATTGAACTGTTCTTCAGTGGCCCCAAACTGTTTCAGGTAATCTATTGCAAATCTTGATAAAAGTCCCATCTGTGTTCACAGGCAGCATTGAATTTAGCAACCATTGGAATGCAGACATACCTTGGGGAGCTGTTTGTCCCTTGTATGTTACAATTGTACAAAGTACAGGCTCCTGCAGCACAAACTGACTTAAAAGAAATAGGTTTGTTCATAAAATGATTGACCAGGATATCTGATCACATGTTTTAGACGCACTTTTAAAAGTAATCATGTTCAGAAGCACTTTTTCACAAAGCTGTTGTAAGTGAATTTGTCCTTGCAGGAAAGTTAAGAAGGGGATTTGTATTATATCCTGTTGACCTATTCTGTCCTTCTTCTAAGTATGTTTAAAAACCATTTTAGAACTTATAAAAGATGCACAACAGAATTGAGACAAGAAAACTTTGTGAGAGCGGTGGTTATCTTATGAACATGGCCTAAATGTTACTGGTTGCTATGGCAAAGTTGAAGGAATTTATTTTGGTTTAGGAAGTGAAGATAGATGTCTCATATTATTGAGGAAACCCTCATTCAGCAAATGGTGATTAACTCTAGATCCGGTTGTCAAAGTAGAGAGTTCAAACCTTAGCATTGTTGTACAAGCAATGCTGCAGGTAAGAAAGGCTACATTACATTTTCATGGCTGATATAGCATCACGTTCTCCTTGGCCATTTATTTTATGAATGCCCACGATATTGTCATTTTAAATGGCATCGCATAGATTAGCTTATTAACAGGTGGGCTGCTCCAGCTGAACAGAAATCAAGGCATAAAAAAATATAATGCCACATTAAATTGATCTTTTTAAAAACATAATTTTACCTAATTCTTTGCCTCATTAATTTTTAATATTTTGTATAAACAGAATAGTTAATGAGAAACTAAGAATTGTGTACTATATTTGCTTGTGATGCTGACTGTGAGTTACAAATAACAGTATCACATTTTGGGAATTCCACTATATTCCACAACCAATGAATTGTTTCAGAAGTGTTGGGTGGGTCTTTCCTTTGAGCAGTGGTGAGAATATTGGGAAACATTGGGCAAAATTAAAATACCAACATTGAGAGAAAAAATGGTGAGCTCTGAGTCTCATTGATGAGGGGTGACTACTATATTTCCTTGCCTTTGCAATTCATTATGAGTCAAGCCTGCCACATTTCTATGCAGTGCTTAATTCTCCACAGAAAATGACAGGGCCACAGCCTAATATGGAAGTCAGAGCTGTAATCTGGTGTTAACAGCTCATTGCTCGCTTTTCTGTGCCTTCAGTCAAATCTGTCTTCAATACAAGAGCAATACATGCTCCATGGCACATCCTTTCCACCCTTCATCCACCAGCCTGATTACATTATCATGGCTGGTTTTGAATCAACTTACATACCACTTCAATGCTCCAGGACTTCACTTTGGAGCTCACTTATGACTCGCCTGCATTTGCCACACAAGGACACAGCTGCAACCACACACAATGCATCTTATGGTTATTAACTTACCCTCTTGGTGTTCACTCACTTTGTGCTTCCATCGAAGCTGCCAGCCTCTATAGCAAGCATTGCTTTTTTAGTGCAGAGGTTGAGACAGGCAGCTCATCATAGTTGAGGGCATTGAAGAGCTAATGGACACGTTGCTGTGTGGCACTGCTCTACATCAATGCCACCCATGCAACATGTTCCAGCAGCTCAAAGGTGATGTCTCTACAGGACCCTGACTGACATACCCGTCATCCTAAACCTGGCAGCACCTGACCTGCAGCATTGGCCACAGCCAACCCCCTCAACTAGAATCAGACAAGCCCTTGGCTGACTGTGGCAGTATCCACTGACTGACTGTTGCTGCCCCTTGACCCCACGAAGGATTACTCTCCTTTGACTTTCAGACATGGCCATTTCTATCAGTCCAGGGACTTGGCCAATTCATCTTGTAACAAGATAAAGGGAGGGATTGAGAATGATGGATACAAATGGAAGAGCAGTTAACGGTGACGTATGAGGAGAGGTGGTAAGATGTCTGTGTCCCCAGTGAGTGTGTAGGAAGCAAAGGAAGAAAGGACTGTAATTTCAAAGGATGAGGTGAGTGAGAGCCATTGTGTGGAACTACGTACAATAGAGGAAGTTATAATCCATGAGACTTTTTGAGATGAGTTTGCAATGGCAATATTCAAGTGAGCTGTGGCTCTGTCATTGTGAGGTATCGGAGAAAAGTTAATGGCACTTAGTGTTGTTGAGCACAGAAGATCTATAACCTCCTAACTGTACTGTTGTGGGTTGAGTTTCATGGCACTGATCCAGGCTACTGTCTTAGTCTGGGATGCCTGAATTGGGTGGCGTGGCCTCTTCTGATGGTTATCAGGAATAACCACTGCCCTCCTAACCACTACCCCATTAACCAGCATCTTCAGGTCCCTGTCTGAGGACCTAGAAGCTAACTTGCCTTTCTGGGCTATTTCCTTTGGGACAATGGGGTATCACCATTGTGATAATACTATGGTTTTAAGAGGTGTATTTTGTCTTGGGATTTGTTATGAAGAGAGGTTGAAACAGAGTTCCGAATGGTCTGTTCCCAGCCAGTAAAGTAAACGGCTTCTGAGGCCTTGCATTCTTTTTTAAAATTGGAACATTAGAAGCAGCATGAAGGGCTGGGGTCAAACTCCTACAGAACTAGGATTTTAGTTTAGCTTTCAGTAGCTGATGGGGTTTGGAAGCTGCTATTCATCTCTCCCTGCTACAGCAAAACACTTGAGTTCTCTCTCTGTCTTTCTCTCAAGATTTTTCTCTTGATGTTCTTTCCTTCTGGACTGGAGAATTGCATGTGAGACAATCTATTTTTATTGAATTTGCCTTTGCCAATAGTGTGTTTATGGGATGTTACTATATTGGAGCAGTTGCTATTTAGTCGTTTAATAATCGAATATTGTGTTAAGTTTTCTAATCGAGTTAAGTTATTCCAAATCTTCCTTTTGTTTTGTATTTTAATTATAGTGTAAGAATAAAGTGTGTTTTTCTTCAAGCCTGGTAGTTTGACCAATAGAATCACATCTGGAACAGAATGGCTTACACTTGACCATAAGACATAGGAGCAGAAATTAGGCCATTCGGCCCATCGAGTCTGCTCTGCCATTCAATCATGGCTGATAAGTTCCTCAACCTCATTCTCCCGCTTTCTCCCCATAACCTTTGATCCTCTTGATAATCAACAGCCTATCTATCTCAGTCTTAAATGTACTCAATGTCCTTGCTGTTAAAAATAAGAAAAAGTTGTGGTCCAGGCTATCTTCTTAATATATTTTGAGGGGCTTTGGTCTTGTCCATAGCACCATAGTGTGAAAGGTAACTTGTGGCTTACAGCATTTAAAGTTGGGCACAGCTCAGGTTTAAATATGACACCAGTGTCTTGAACATTGTGAAGTCCCAGCAGCAGTGCTCATGTCCACTTGCCTTGCTACATGATTCCATGAGATGGATGTTGCAGAGGCCAGCCCATAATGTATGACGTGCAGAATGGAAGTCTACATGAGAAAAGTTGACATGAACCATGACAGATCACCCACCATGAATCTCTTCAAGCAAACACCTTGCCTAAGTGAGGATAAATTCAGCCTGTTGTAACTATTGTTATATAGGTTAGCGATTTAGCCAAATTATCCTGACTGAGATCTGCCAAAGAACAAAAGAATGAATTGCTGAATAATTCTTTCTGGTGGTCTTTGTGAAAGAGGAGTATTAACCAGGAAATCAGAGGAACATTCCTTAAGACATCATGAGACTTTTTAGATTCACCTGAGGCATGGTCTGTCTTGTGTCTGGTTCTTCACTCAGCTTAGATACTTGCTAAAGTGGGGAGCAGGAGTAAGAATGGAAGATATGGCCGCTGACAACTGCTTAAGGAATCATGATGGCAAAAACATTTTCTAACAGTGAGCAATTGGCCTAATTTTATGAAGTTCAAATTATTACTATATTTCCGGAAGTCTTCTAGGATTCTAGGCCAAAGTCCAATGGACTTCATTTTTATCCATCTAATGACTAAAATAGCAATTTCTTTGGAGATTTGAATGAATGAGGATTCTCAGAGAGGTCATCCTGGTAGCTCCCAAATCTTAGATAACAAGGTGTAGAGCTGGATGAACACAGCAGGCCAAGCAGCATCAGAGGAGCAGGAAGGCTGAAATTTCGGGCCTTGACCTTCTTCAGAAACGTCTAGGCCCAAAACGTCAGCCTTCCTGCTCCTCTGATGCT
>NC_063334.1:20041631-20042058 GCF_021869965.1 Rhincodon typus | reverse complement strand
GGACCCGACTCCCGGCCTCAGCATGGACCTGACTCCCGGCCTCAGCACGGACCTGACTCCCGGCCTCAGCATGGTCCCGACTCCTGGCCTCAGCAAAGACCCGACTCCCGGCCTCAGCATGGACCCGACTCCCGGCCTCAGCATGGACCTGACTCCCGGCCTCAGCATGGACCTGACTCCCAGCCTCAGCACGGACCCGACTCCCGGCCTCAGCATGGACCTGACTCCCGGCCTCAGCATGTACCCGACTCCCGGCCTCAGCATGTACCTGCCTCCTGGCCTCAGCACGTACCGGACTCCTAGCCTCAGCATGTACCTGACTCCCAGCCTCAGCATGGACCTGACTCCCAGCCTCAGCATGTACCTGAATCCCAGCTTCAGCATGGACTTGACTCCCGGCCTCAGCATGTACCTGACTCCCAGCCTC
>NC_063334.1:20028323-20041531 GCF_021869965.1 Rhincodon typus | reverse complement strand
ACTCCCAGCCTCAGCATGGACCTGACTCCCGGCCTCAGCACAGACCTGACTTCCAGCCTCAGCACGGACCTGACTCCCGGCCTCAGCATGGATTCAACTCTCAGCCTCAGCGCGGACTTGGGCCCCCAGTCTCAGTGTAGACTCAGACTGCTGGGCTCAGCGTGGTCTCGGCTCCCAGCCTTGAGGTGATGCCCTGTGCGATCTTGGTTGGAAGCACTGTTATTCTGAACTCTTATTTCTCTATTTTTCTAACTTTTTCACTAAGAATTGGCACTTAAGATTCTGCACCTAGGTATCTTCATAGCTAAGATGGCACCATAGTGGCGACTGGTAAAGTTTTCATTGTACTCATGTGAGTACATGTAACAATAAAGTCAATTCTAACCCAATTCTAGTTCAAAAGTACATGCTTAGTTTTTGACACTTATCCTCATAACATAACTTTTTTTTATCCCTGGTATCATTATGGTTGATTTGTTCTGTGCCCATTCCACAAACAACATGCACAGAAGATGTGGAAGAAACTGGATAAGTTTGGCAGCATCTATGGAGAGAGAAACAGTCAACATTTTGAGATAACAAGGTGTAGAGCTGGATGAACACAGCAGGCCAAGCAGCATCAGAGGAGCAGGAAAGCTAACGTTTCTGGTCTAGCCCCTTCTTCAGAAATCATTTTGAGTCTGGTTTGACTCTTCAGAAATTTCTTCAGATTCTTCTCTGTATTTGTTTACGATTTCCAGTATCCACAGTTTTTGACTTTGTTCCACAAACAACATATTCTTCTGGAGGTCTGGTGTCACAGGCTAAATAAAATATTCTACAAGGGTCTAAATACAGTTTTATAAAACTTAAAAAAGCTTCCTCCTCTTTGTCTTCCAACTCCATTAAAATAAAAGTCAATAATTTTTTCCACACTAAACTAATACTTTTTAGCAATTCTATACCTGGACCCATAAGTTTCTCTGTTCCCTCATAAGTTTCCACCATCTCATTATTTAGGTTTTACTTTGATGTTGTTTGGCTTAAAGTGAATGACCTCGCACTTCTCTATACTGAACTGTAGCTGTCACAATTTTGATAACTCTCTTAATCCATCAAATTCAACTTTCATATTTGAGCTCCATCTACCATTTAGTGTGTTATCAAAACCTGGATGTAGAAATCTGCATTTTTACATGAAAGTCATTCATAGATATAGAGTAAACCATATTGATGAAAGATATAATCATCAGTGCTATCAAATAGCACTTTGACACCAGTGATCTGCTCATTGATGATCAGCTTCAACCACTCAACTCCTAACCTCATTACTACTATGGTTCAGGTACAAGAATAAACAAACGTGCTGAACTAAGGTGCAAACTTGGGTGTGATTTCCCTTGACAACAAGGGAACATGTAACCAATTGTGGCATACAGAATCTCTGGCAAAATTGAAGTTCTGGTGAATCAGGGAAGAAAAGTTCCATTGATTAGAAAAGAAAGATTATTGTGGGTTTTAGGACAGCAATCATCTCAGTTTCAGGCCATCAATGCAAAAGTTCCTCATGGTGGTGTTCAGGACCAACCACATTCAGCTGCTTCATCAATGATCTCTCTACAATTGTAAGGTCAGAAGTGGGGATCTTCACTATTATTGCACAATGTTCAGTATCATTCATAGTTCCTCAAGTACTAAAACGGTCTGCATCCACATGCGGACAGGACAGGCCTGGGCTGATAAGTGGCAAATGGCAAGTGATATGCAATATATGCACCACAAAAGTAGTAGGCATTGGTTTTCTCCAAGAAGAGAGGATTTAGCCATTTACCTTTGACATACAATTACATTATCATTGTTGCATCCTCCACTATCAACATCCTGGGGGGTATCATTAACAGGAACTAAATTGGACCAGCCATTCAAAATACCCTAGCTGCAAAACCAGTTCAGGGGCGTAGAATTTTCTGATAAGTAACTCACCTTGTCAAAACCTGTCCACCATCTGCAAGGCACAAGGAATATTCTCCATTTGCAGTTCCAGTAACACTCAAGATGCTCGATACAAGGTAGTTCATTTAATTGCCACCTCATTCATCAGGTTATCCATTTACTCCCTCCATCATAAATACAGAACAGCAGAGTGGATTACATGCAAAATGGACTACAGAAACTTATCAATATTCATTCAACAGCACGATCCAAATCTACAGGCTGTATCATTTAGAAGAACATGAGCAGCAGATGCATGGGAACACCACCACCTGCAGGTTCTAGTCTAAGCTACACACCACATTCACTTGGAACTACATTGCCCATTCCTTCATTAGCACAACATCAAACCATTGGAATTCTCTCGATGCATGAGAGGAGATATGGCAAGTTTATAGTGTAGGAAGGTAAAAGGATAAGACAGGTTTGGGAGGATGAAGTGGGTGAAATACCATGAGTGGACATGATACATGCAGTACTGGCAATGTAGTCCATCACCCTTGGTGAGAAATAAATGTAGTGGCAGAATTAAACTGAATGTTAGTCCTGTGAACGTGAGGCAGCAGAGGGAAGATGATGGGAATCTTCATATTCAGTAACATTTCAGGAATTAGTCTCACTTCAAACACAATTTAAAATAGAATTACTTTTGCAGATCAAAACACGCACATAGAACATAGAACAGTACAGCACAATACAGGCCCTTCAGCCCACGATGTTGTGCCAAACTATTATCCTACTCTAAGATCAAACTACCCTACATACCCTACATTTTACTGTCATCCATGTGCCTATCCAAGAGTCGCTTAAATATCCCTAATGTATCTGGCTCCACTACCACCCCTGGCAGTGCATTCCATGCACCCACCACTCTCTGTGTAAAGAATCTACCTCTGGCATCTCCCCCTCAACCTTCCTCCAATCACCTTAAAATTATGCCCCCTCGTAATAGTCATTTCCGCCCTGGGAAAAAGTCTCTGGCTATCCACTCTTTCTATGCCTCTCATAATCTTGTACATTTCTATCAAGTCACCTCTCATCCTTCTTCACTCTAATGAGAAAAGCCCGAGCTCCCTCAAACTTTCCTCATAAGACCTGCCCTCCAGTCTAGGCAGCATCCTGGTAAATCTCCTCTGCACCTTCTCTAAAGCTTCCACATCCTTCCTGTAATGAGGCAACAGAACTGAGCACAATATATCAAGTGTGATCTAACCAGGGTTTTATAGTGCTGCAGCATAACCTTGCAGCTCTTATACTCAATTCCCATGCCAATGAAAGCCAACACACCATATGCCTTCTTAACAACCCTATCAATTTGGGTGGTAAATTTGAGGGATCTATGGACATGGAACCCAAGATCCCTCTGTTCCTCCAGACTGTCAAGAATCCTGCCATTAACCTTGTATTCTGCATTCAAATTCGACTTTCCAAAATGAATCACTTCACACTTTTCTGGGTTGAACTCCAGCTGCCACTTTTTTGCCCAGCTCTGCACCCTGTCAATGACCCGTTGCAACCTACAACAGCCCTCAACGCAGTCCACAACTCCACCAACCTTTGTGTCATCGGCAGACTTACTAACCCACCCTTCCACTTCCTCATCCAAGTCATTTATAAAGATCACAAAGAGCAGAGGTCCCAGAACAGATCCCTGTGGAACACCACTGGTCACCGAGCTCCAGGCTGAATACTTTCCATCTACTACCACCCTCTGCTTCTATTGGACAGCCAGTTTTGTATCCAGACAACCAAATTTCCCTGAATCCCATGCCTCCTTACTTTCTGAATGAGTCTACCATGGGGAACCTTATCAAATGTCTTTCTAAAATCCATATACATCACATCCACTGCTCTACTTTCATCAATGTGTTTTTTCACATCCTCAAAGAATTCAATAAGGCTTGTGAGACATGACCTGCCCCTCACAAAGCCATGCTGATTATTTCTAATCAAACTGTGCTCTTCCAAATAATGATATCTCTCAGAATCCTCTCCAATAATTTGCCCATCACAGAAGTAAGACTGACTGGTCTGTAATTCCAAGGATTATCCCTATTCCCTTTCTTGAACAAGAGAATAACATTTGCCACCCTTCAATCATCTGGTGCGACTCCAGTGGACAGTGAGGAAACAAAGATCATTGCCAAAGGTGCAGCAATCTAATCTCTTGCTTCCCATTAGAAACCTGGGGTTTGGCCCAGGGGACTTATCTATCCGAGATAACAAGGTGTAACGCTGGATGAACACAACAGGCCAAGCAGCATCAGAGGGCTGCTGTGTTCATCCAGTTCTATACCTTGTTATCTCAGATTCTCCAGCATCTGCAGTTCCTACTATCTCTGAAATGACTTATCTATCCTCATGTTTTTCAAAATTTCTATCACATCCTCCTTCCTAACATCAACCTGTACGAGCATATAAGCCTGTTTCACGCTGTCCTCACAAACGTCAAGGTCCCACCGACTGGTGAATACTGAAGCAAAGTATTCATTAAGGACCTCACACTTGGGTATTTACTATAGTGATTTCATGTCTGAAGTAATTACCATTCTACATCAGCCAGATTGATGGATAACTTTCTGCAACTATTTCTATATGAAATACATTGCATCAGTGACTATTGTTAAAAAATACAAAATGACATTGCAAGGTCCTGAGGTCAGTAAAGCCACATGTGAATGCTAAGCGTCTTTCATTAAGTTTGTCAATTGAGTCAGTTCATACTTGCGTAATTCAAAGGATCGATATTGTATTCCAGGATGATCATCCTGATTACTTACCTACAGAACGGACTTAGCGATTGGAGTGGAGCTCCCTCTGAAACAGCATCTACCATGCACGGACTAAAACAGCTCCAGAAGAGAACTCATCACCACCTCCTCAAGATCAATTTGTAATTTGCAGGAAATGCTAGTTGAGGTATTGATGCCCACATGAACGAATATATACAAAAAAATCTGTTTTCAAGTGTTACAGGAACATAAAGGACAGAATCGACATGATTAACAGAGCTGCAGGCATGTGCCTTATTATATGCATGATCAAGACAACGGTGGTGGAGTTATTTTAGTCAACCAGCAATCCAAACGTCTGGACTAATAATTTGGAGTATGTCACTTGTTATGTATATTTCCCACGCTGTGACTCTTGTGGTAGGAGCTCTAGGACATTTTATTAAACTGAGGCCATCTTTTTTATAATACCTATTATTTACTTTTTTTAGATTTCTCCTCATACCTATGCTCTACTTTAATGATGAAAAGGCCTTTAAAATCTGTTGCTTATCCAATTTTGCGACTCCCTGACAACAGACATGCAGGCAAAGCTCCTTGTGCATTTTCTCCACATACAAAGAGCATGTCAAAATTAAGTAAATGGTTTGTCTTACAAAATTCAACAGGATTAGCAATAATAGAAATTTATATGGAAGATAATAGCTATTTATTAAGCCTCTTCATTTATCTTTCACCAGATTGGAAGCGGATACAGATTATAAAAGAAAAATCTTGAGATGCACACTGAGATTCAGAAGATAATATCTTTAACTGCATTCTCCACCCAGAAACATTGTGGAAGTATATGGAATACTGACAATCTAGGACATTGCAAACACAGCAACAGGTTCTAACATTAGGGATTGTGATGTCAGGAGAATGGCACCGGTTTCTGGCAGAACTGAGGTGGTGAAGGAAACAGGTGACAGACTTTTATTTCAAACAAGTGATGACATTGAAAATTATAAGATGTTATTAGTGATTTTTGGACTTGTGTTCTCTTTAATGTAAAAAAAAGATTGTAATCAGACACCATTTACCAAAACACAAAAAAAGTCAATTATTTCACTATTTCCAAGTATCCCTGAAGAAAGTGTTTTTTTTAAGTATTGAATTATCAGCACAAACAACTTACTAGAATTTCCTTGATCTCCAGTCTTCTACTTTTACTCTCACTCTAGAGTAGAACTTTAGAGGATTGGCCCATACACGTATACACCAGGTTTTTCGGGTTCCACTGACCTTCCTGTAATGTTGACAGAATAGATAATGAGCATAATTTTGAAATCAATTTCTATCTTCTTCCTAACTGTTAACAATTAAACCATAATAGCAAGTTTTACAGTTCATAAAAGCTTCCAAACACACCTGTGAGGAACTCATCATGGAAAAGCACAATTGTTAATGCATTTGTTTAAATGTCATCACTGCTGGAAATAAAGTCTTCAAGAATTAACTCTTCAATTTATAACAAAATCTTCTGGACGCAAAATGAATCATAGGGTAGAATGATGTATTATTGTACCCTTCCACATCTAATGATGTACATATCCATACTGGGAAATCTGCACCTGATCAAATGTAGTTGAGATTGACCTGTTGTTCAATAAAATATTTTGTTGAGTTCAAGGTGTATGAGATAGATTGAGGTGGGAAATAGCTATTTCCTATCAAAGTATTAAGAAACATAAATTAGAGTTTAATGTGCTTGTTAGAGAAGAACATTTTACAGCTTATGCCATTGGTTAGATCTTCTGCTGCTTAATTCAGCGTTCAAGAAAATGTTGACTCCAGAAGTTGCTCCAGAAAGTGAGCTTTTGGACTTTTTAAATAATGGGATAGGTTGCATATCTACTGAACCATTGAGGTTTTAAAATTGAGAAAGTAGCAGGGAAGCAACAATTGAATTGGAATGACTGAAATAGTACCAAATAGGCAGTTAGAGGGTTAATGCGAAGAATAGAAACCTTGGATTCAGAAAGAAAACAAAGGTGATAGGGAGGAAAAATAAGAGGAAAAATGTTATTTTCAATTTTTAAAAATCCCTATATGTAAATATAGGATTGAACAGTTCAAGTTATTCCCTTTCTGGCCAAATGGGCTAATTGTCATTGAAATAGTTATAGAAGCATAGAATCATTACAGCATTGAAAGAGATCATGTGAGTCATTGAGCAAGTGCCGGCTCTCTGTAGAGTAATCCACACCGTCCCATTACCCTGCTTTACCCCCATGGTCCTTCAAATCTATTTTCTTCAAGTGCCCAACAATATTTTCCTTTTGAAATTAATTATTACATCAGAGCAAAGTTAGTTATGTTCCAGCCTTAACTTTCTGAAACCATTTTAGTGCAGAATTCATAAGAAATTCTAAAAAGCTCTTATAGATTTGGTTGGAGATAAAAAAAAACTGCAGATGCTGGAATCCAAGGTAGATAAGCAGGAAGGTGGAAGAACACAGCAAGCCAGGCAGCTTCTGGAGGAAAGGAAAAGTCAATGTTTTGGATATTACCTTCGAGTATTATCTTTACTATGGATGTGCAATCCCTATATGTGCCCATAGCCCACAAGGACAGCTTACAGGCCTTCAGTTTTTTCCTCTCCAACAGACCCATCCAGCTCTCCCCCCAGTCAATACGTCCCACTGCCTCGCCAAACTAATCCTCACCCTCAATAATTTTTCCTTCAATTCTTCCCGCTTTCTCCAAATCCAGGGGGTTGCCATAGGCACTCTCATGGGCCCCAGTTATGCCTGCCTGTTTGTCGGTTATGTTGAACAGTCCTTCGTATGTACACCGGTCCTGTTCCCCAACTCTTCTGCTGTTACATCGCTGACTGCATTGTTGCTGCATCCTGCTCCCAGGCTGAACTGGAGCAGATCATTGACTTCACTAACAACTTCCACTCCGCCCTCAAATTCACTTGCTCTATCTCCCCTTTCTTGACCTCTCTGTTTCCATTTCTGGCGACTATTAACGGACCAACATTTACTATAAACCCACAGGCTCCCAAAGCTACCTAGACTACATCTCCTCCCAAGCTGTATCCCACAAAAACTCGATCCTGTTTTCCCAATTCCTCCGTCTCTGTCACATCTACTCTGATGAGGAAACGTTGCACTCCCATCATGCCAGATGTCCTCCTTTTTCAAATAACTTTCTTTTCCCCCCTCTGTCATCCAGGCAGTCCTCCATCTCGCCTCCTCCATTCCCTGCTCCACAGCTCTAAACCAACCCCCCCAAACACAATAAAGATAGGGTCCCCCTTTCCATCCCATCAGCCTCCGCATCCAATATATCATCCTCAAACATTTCCACCAACTCCAAATTAGACCCCACCACCCAGAACATCTTCCACCCCCCCCCCCCTCCCTGCCTTCCGCAAGGACCATTCCCTTTGCCACTCCCTAGTTCGTGCCACACTCCCCACCAACCACTCCAACCTACCCGGTACCTTCCCCATAAACATAAAAGAGGCAACACCTGCCCACATGCCACCTCTCCCACCTCCATCCAGAGCCCTACACAGCCCTTCCAGGCAAGATGAGCTTCACCTGCATCTCCTCCAACCCAGTCCACTGCATCTGGTGCTCCCAATGTGGTCTTCTCTACGTCGGTGAGATCAAACATAGACTAGGTGACTGTTTTGCCGAGGATCTCTGCCTGGTCCATAATGGCCAACCTAACCTCCTGGTCACCACCCATTTCAACTCCCTGCCCCACTGCCCCTCTGATATGTCCATCTTCAGCGTCCTCCAGTGTTGCAGCAATTCAGAATGCAAATTTGAGGAACAACACCTTATCTTCCGCCTGGGCACCCTACAGACCAGAGGACTCCACATTGAGTTCTCCAATTTCAAATAACCTTTGCACCCATCCCCTGCCTCCCCTTCCAGCCCCACCCCCTCCTTTCCATTCCATCTACTGACCCTCCTTTCCAGCTATCAACCAGATTTATCCCTCCCATCGAGCAACCAGGTTGTATCTACTACCAGTGTTGACCTATCACCACCATTCTGCTACCCACTCTCCACCCTCTTTATTTGAAGCTCGCCCTAACCCCACATCCAGTCCTAAGAAGGGTAATAACCGAAACATTGACTTCTGCTTTCCTCCAGATGCTGCCTGGCCTGCTGTGTTCTTCCAGCCTCCTGTTTGCCTACCAACTCTTATAAATAATGAGGATATGAAGATCATGATGCCACTTGCGTGAAGGATGACTGAAAGTGGAAAATTCTGGAAATTTAGAACTCATGGTTTATTTCGATCTCCTGAACTCGCTGTCTGGTTTACACCTTAATAATGCATCTGTTGTTAACCTATCATTACTTTTCACGCAAGATTCAGCTCAATGTGTATTTAATCATATCATTAAATATGTAATCTTGCAGTTCTTTTCTTTTGATTCAACTGAATTCCTTAACATTGTAAAACAAATTTCCTGTTGTAAAGACCATATCTTTTTATTTTCTTTAGTTTTGATTGTGGACTGAAATGGTAGAAGGGCTATCTTAAAGCCAAGCATTTGGAAGGATTTGTTGCTCTTTTAAAAGCATGTTACTGGGGCAAGTTACTGTGAGTTGTGTTTACATTGTTGCTTTGCAAGCAAGCAGTGAGGTGAGGTAAGAATGCATTGCCCTGTGTACGTGTGCAGAGTAAGATTTGGTTGGAAACAGGTAATTGATTGATTTGTCCAGTTGTGACTAGTTGTGGATGTCAAAGGGCATTAGCCCAATGACAACTGTCTGATTCCAAGGCTGCCAAACAGCTTATGGGTATGAATAATACAGTGGGAGAAACCGGTGGACTGCTGGAAGAACAGGTTCTGCCTCTTTGTCTCCCTGTTATAAAAGTATCCGAATCCTGAAGAAGGCCAGTTATTTTCTCCCACCAAGTCCTATAAGTTGGCACTTTTTTTACTCACTCATGGGCTGTGGATGTTGCTAGCAAGGCCAATATTTATTGCCCGTCCCTGATTGTCAGAGGACTATGAAAAGTCTGGAGTCATATTTCAGCCAGACCAGGTACGGATGACAGATTTCCTTCCTAAAGGGCATTTGTGAACTAGATGGGATTTTCTTGGCAATTGATATAGAATCATAAAATCGTGGGGAGGCTTGGTGGCTCTGTAGTTAGCACTACTGCCTCACAGCGCCAAGGGCCCAAGTTCGATTCCACCCTTGGGTGACTGTGTGTGGAATTTTCCCGCTGCCCTCTTGTCTGCGAGGGTTTCTGCTGGGTGCTCCAGTTTCCTCCCGCAGTCCAGAGATGTGCATGTGGATTGACCTTACTAAATTGCCCATTGTATTCAGGGATGTACAGGCTTGGTGGATTAGGCATGGGAAATGCAGGATTACAAGGATAAGGTAGGGAGGGTGGATCTGGGTGCGATGGTCTTTGGAGCGTCAGTATAGACTTGTCAGGTTGAATGGTGTTTCTATGACATTGGTTTCATGGTCATTATTAGATGCTTAATTCTGATCTGCCATGGCAGCATTTGAACCTGGGTTACAGAACATTAACTGAGTTTTTGGATTAATAGTTTAGAAATAACTCCTCTAGACCATTGCCTCTTCTAAACTCGAGCCAGTAACTAACAGGCTTAGTGTACCAATTGCCATATGCATCTTCCAAAGGAGTGAAAGAACCTGGAGGAAGGAGATCAAAGAATGGAAGGCCAAAACGAGCAAAAGATGAATGGCACTGAACCCTATGCTTTGCTGCTGTAGGACTGTGTTTCCCCAGTTTGTTTTCTTTCCATCCATAACACCAATATTGTTTAGTTTGTCTTTGTCTGCCTGTATGCGTGTGTTGAGGTTTAAAAGGGGGTTAGAGTTTCAACCAGCAGAGTTGTACACTGATAGTTCACAATTTTGTTTACCTGTGGCTAGAACACAGTAGTTCTTTTTTAAGTACAGGACCTGGTCTGTGTTTTCTCTTAACCTGATTCCATCAGTCCAGTAAATTTGGAATGTTGTGCACTTTAAATAAACCGTTAACTTTTGTGACGACCCTGGGAGTGGTGGAGTTCAACAGTCAACGCCCTTTCCCAAGTGGCTTGTAACACTTTCAAAAGACAAGCAAACATTTTTTTCTTAAAGCATTTTTAGTGCTTTATTGTGATTAGATAGTACAGTGCCATCTATTGGAATGACTAGGAACAAGAAGTAGCGAGTGGTATCAACAGAGACAGGAATTCAGTTGTGTTTCCAAAGCATATTTCAAGCTATCCCATACCCTGAAAAATATTTGTAGTTTAATTTGTGTCTATAACAGTTTAATTTTCCAGGGTAGATATGATGCATACAGTTTAGTAAATATGTTTGCTATTCTAATTGCCTTCAAACTTATTGTACCTTAATCTGTGCAGTTGATTTATTTTGAGACTTCACACCCTAGCTATCCTCAATTTTGTTTCAGATCTGACTGCAGAGTTCATCGTCAAAGCAGAAATAGAGGTAAGAGTGGTGACATATTTCCTTTTCTTTATGTTTTAGGCCAGAAGTTTGTATGAGCTGTTTTATGGGTATGAGGCTTTCATGGCTTGTTTGAGTCAGTCCTGATCAAATGTTCCTGATGTACATTTAGCATAACCACTTCAACTGTGTGGTCAAGTGGGCCCTGCACTGTTACTTTCTTTTTGCTCTGCCTGCTGTCTCTGTGCTCAACAGGGAGCTGAGCAGCACTGACTATTGTAGATACTGCATGATGCAGGCAGCCTGTTCTTCATAATGATAGGCTATACCTCCTAAAGAGAATTTCCATAGAGTTATATTGGTGGAATTTAATTGATGGATAATTGAGCATAATGCTTGAGTGAGGGTTCCATTCTGATGTATGCAGCACTGGAAACATTAGTTGTAGAGATGTGAAGGAGTATTAGTTATGAAAATTAAGGTTAAATATATAGAGATGGGGGACATTCGTTGGCTATTTACTTGCCTGCATATAAAGAAGGACACTAATTGCGTAGGGTTGCAGCCAATATACTATTTTTTGATGAGCCGTTATTTAGGTTCTTCTTCTACTTTAGGCACATGCTCCTGATCTTTTGTCACCCAGATGGATTCTCTTAGGGTTAACATGCAGTTTCAGTTGGCAGTCAGGGAAGCACATGCAATGTTGGCATTCATTTCGAGAAGGCTAGAATGCAAGAGTGGGGATATACTGCTGAGGCTGTGCAAGGCTCTGGCCAAACCGCCTTTGGAACATTGTGAGCAGTTTTGGCTCTGTATCTAGAGATGGATGTGCAGGCCTTGGAGGGGGCCTGTAGGAAGTTCACAGGAATACTCCCGGGAATGAAGAGCTCATCATATTAGGCGCTGTTGCGGACCTTGGGTCTGTACTCGATGGAGATTAGAAGGATGAGTGGGATCCCATTGAAACTTACAGAATACTGAGTGGATGTAGAAAAGATGTTTCCACTAGTGGGAGAGACTAGGAGCTGATGGCACAGCTTCAAAATGAAGGGAGAACCATTTAGAAGTGAGATGACGAGGGGATTCAGAGGATGATGAATCTGTGGAATGCATTGCCGCAAGTGTGGAAGCCAAGTCATTGAGTGTCTTTAAGACTAAGATCAAGATATTCTTGATTAGTCGTAAGGGGGTCAAATGTTACTGGGAGAATGCAAGAAAATGGCTTTGAGAAACACGTCAGCTACAGTCAAATGGTGGAGCAGATTTGATGGGCCGAATTGCCTAATTCTGTTCCTTTACCTTATAGGCTTATGATAGAAGTCTGCTGCTGGGCTTGGTCAAGGTGATCGTTAATGTGCAGGCTGCAGGCCATGATTGTGGTCATTAAACATTTTCTGAAGGATGACTCCATGTGACTATGTATCTGTCCTTCTGATGGAAGAGTGCTTTTTAATAATTTTAATAATGGTGCACCTAGCACCAAGATATTGCATAAACCAAATGTCTAAGAGGCAGAAGACCAAAGCCTTAGCCCACAGCGGCCTAACTAAGTGAAGGAAAACAAAAACAATCTGGAAAATCTTCAACCCCCGGTTCAATTCCAGAACATTGAGATCAAGTAAAATCAGCTGGACTAGACAACTGTGCTCAGACCATTGGATTTAAGCATTGTTGACACCAGGATTGATTCGATGAAAATACTGCAAAAATATGTGACCTCCTGGATTGAAAATGAGCAACCTTCAATTCTTGACAGAACAATCCAAGAATACAGATCAGGAAGGCAATAATCGAATTGCTCAGGGCCGATGCCCACAGACAGATCTCGAAGATAAAAGACAATTGGTGGAAAGAGAAAGCCTGAGAGATCTCACAATATTTTGACTATCAGTTTGAAGACTTTTTGGAGCCACAGAGCAATTGATAGACGAAGGTCAAATGGACAAAATCCCACGTGTTCACAGAATAGGAGATAGTAGGAACTGCAGATGCTGGAGAATCCGAGACAACAAGGTGCAGGGCTGGATGAACACAGCAGGCCAAGCAG
>NC_063334.1:19963467-20027923 GCF_021869965.1 Rhincodon typus | reverse complement strand
AAACGTCAGCTTTCCTGCTCCTCTGATGCTGCTTGGCCTGTTGTATTCATCCAGCTCTACACCTTGTTATCTCAGATTCTCCAGCACCTGCAGTTCCTACTAACCCTTGTCAGTGGCTATTCACCTCTTCAGAGATTAATTTATCTTGGATGTATGCACTAAGTAGTGCCAAGTTGGAAATCTCCCTCTGTGAAGTCTGTTCAAAACTAAATTGAGTACCATAGAGATATGTGATCTATAGTATGCAGATAATGATCCAGGAGATGAAGGGCTTGTCATATGACAGCAGTTCAGTATTCTGGGTCTGTACTTGATGGAGTTTAGAAGGATGGTGTGGGATCTCATTGAAACTTAAAGAATGCTGATAGGCCTGGGTAGAATGGACGTGAAGAAGATGTTTTCACCGGTAGGAGAGACTAGGGCATGAGGCACAACCTCAGAGTGAAGGGACAACCCTTTAGAACTGAGATGAGGAGGAATTTTTTCAGCCAGAAGGTGGTGAATCTCTGGAAGTCATTGGTGCAGGTGTGGAGGCCAAGTCATTGAGTGTCTTTAAGACCCAGATCGAGAGATTCTATATTAGTAAAGGAATCAAGGGTTATGGAGAAAAGGCAGGAGAATTGGGCTGAGAAGCATATCAGCCATGGTTGAATGGTGGAGCAGACTCAATGGGCCTAATGACCTAATTCTGCTCCTATACCTTTGATCTATGGTCTTATAATTCCAGTATCTTTGTCCATGTGGCACCAGATTTGCAAGTCACTCATGATCAAGAAGCTCGTCCAGTCCTTAAATATGTGAAAAGCAAAGTTCATCTATTACCACAGACCTGGTCAGTTAAATATGCCACCTCCCATACCTCTTAAAGGAGATAATCCACAATATATTCAACAGTACGTTGGCAACAATGTCTCTCCGAAAGACAGCATTCATGAGGAGAATCAACAGTGAAACAGCTGTGCCAGCTCAGCATTTAGCAAATCACAATATTAGTGTTTGACAACAAAAACCACTGCAAATAAAAAAGAGCCTCCTAGTGTACAGGTCGGTTGTCATCATCACACTCTTGTACGGCAGTGAGACCTGGACAGTGTATCAGGGAAAAACTTGTTAAAGGTCATTCAAATTACAATAACTTTCTAATCAAGCTGTATCATATTTTGGTTTCAAAAGTCTTCATGTTGAAGCAGAGCAGTGCCAGAGAAAGACAGAAAAGACAGTGAGCCCTGCTATCTCAGTCCCACTACCTCATTGGTCAGCCTGCCTGTGTGCTAATAATCTGTGGTCTAAAACTGGCCTTTTCACACACACAAAGACCAATTGCAGAGCTTATATCCCTGAGTTGATGTCATTCTCAAATTGAGGGACAGTTGGAGCTACTTCATGGGATTTCCAGTGATTCAGAAAACTTGTCAGTGAAAGCGATGTGGAAGCTGCTGGCTCTACAACGTGGCTGCCTTTTACAAATGCTTTTTTGAGATATATGTTCCCCAAGCTCTTCAAAGAAGCCTTTACCTAGCCAACCACTACACCCGCCCCCGACCTTTCTCCTTGCTCTTTATCCTGACAACTGAACTCCTCTTCAAACACAATGACCTTTCTCTCCCTCCAACTTTAACACATGATCTTGCTTCTTGCTTTTGACAAACTTGCTTTCTGACACCGTATGTAACTTGGATTCACCTGGCAACCGGGAACGAAGCTAATTAGATTTTCTCTGTATCAGAGGATCTTGCTGAGTGTGAAACAGTCTTTTGGAAGTGGTAAAGACTTATTTAAATTGCTTGTATTAATGTTGAATCTTTCACATGTTTTAAAAACAAGACTGTTTGTGCTAAAGCTCGATCATGAGATGAAACAACTGCAGAATAAAATGGATTTTGTTTAAAAAAAATATAAGACCAGTTTGGTGGCTCATTGGTTAGCACTGCTGCCTCACAGCACTGAGGACATTGGGTTCATTCCAGCTTCGGGCAACTGTCTGTGTGGGGGTTTGGACATCTTATCCGTGTCTGTGTGGGTTTCCTCTGGGTGGTCCAGTTGCCTCCCACAGTCCAAAGATGTGCAGGATAGGTGGATTAGTCACAGGAAATGTGGGATTACAGAGATGGGGTGAGTCTGAGTGGGATGCTCTTTGGAGGGTCAGAGTGGACTCTATGGGCCAAAATGCCTCCTTCTACACTGTTGGGATTTTGTGATGCTTGATCTTAAGGCCGTGTAATACATAAAAACCATTGGAACAAAAAGTTGAATCCTGGGATATCTCTCCATTATAACATATAACCTTAGATGATGGACCACTTTTTGAGGAAACAGTCCTGGGTGATATCAGAGATCCATCAGAACCAGACGTGAACAAGCTCATTTATGTCAATGGGCATCCTTCTCAGTTTGAGTACGGTGAGTGTTACTGTCATGACAAATTTCCACAGTTGAAGAAGGTAAAGTTACAACCTTACAGATCTAATGTTACATGGTGCAGGTGGAGCAGCCGTAACAATAATGGTGTCATTCCAACATACAGAACACTAGGTGATAAAAAATATGGATGTACTCCAAAATCACCAAAGGTCACTTCTGAGAAAGAAGCATATTTATTCTCAGAGATAGTAGAAGGGTCCCGACCCGAAACGTTGACTTTCCTGCTCCTCTGATGCTGCCTGGCCTGCTGTGTTCCTACAGCTCCACACTGTGTTGTATTTATTCTCAGTCTTCTATGCAGAATTGAAGAACTACGTAAGCACAGAGTTAAAAGTTGTCTTTGAAATAGAATGCCCAAAATTGTTCACAGGGTTCGACAAAACCCAATGCATACAGCATCACATTAAAGAAGGAAGCCAAGCCTTTCTACACATCCAGAAATATTCCTCACCCTTTACTGAATCAAATTCAGAAAGAACAAGGGGAAATAAGCAAAATGGGTCTTATTTAAGAAATAACAAAGCCAAGAGAGCAGAATTTGTTTACTGTAGCCAATAGATCCATTAGAATCTGTGTCAACCTAAAATAGATCAACAAAGTGGTACCTATGGAAATAGATGTCTACTGTCGATAAGGGTTTTGTCAACTTCTCTCAAGTAGATTTCTTTTTAACAAACTTGATGTCAACAGTGAGTTCTGACGGGTGACATTAACCAAGCAATTGGAAGTGTTTACCACACTTATCATTCTGTTTGGGAGAAATTGCTGCAGCAGAGTGCTATTTGGGATCACCTCTGTCCGAGAATTCTTTCAATGTACTATAGCCAATATATTGCAGGGTTTGGATGGAGTGATATGTCATATGGATAGTATGCTAATACACTTGAAACGCTTGACCAGATGGTTCCACAGCATTAAAATGCCTACAGGCTGCTGGACTTACTCTGAATGAGAAAAATGAGTTTTAGAAGGAATCCATTTGCTTGCTGGGTCATTTTCTTGACAAACGTGGTGTAACACCAGATCTACAGAGCACAAAAGGAGTTTTGAAGGAGTTTAACAATTCAAAATCAATGCATAATCTATAAAGATTTCTCGGTTTAGTAAATCCATTAATGAAAGCGTTACCTCATTTTTCAATGATGACCCTTGAGACAGCTTCTAAAAAAAGTTACAGGAGTGGCATGGGGATGCACTTCAAGCGGACACTTTGTGAAGATCCAAGGATATGCTGACCTTCACAGATAGCCCACCATAATTCTTCATTCTCAAGTATTACGATTGTGGACAATTCAAGTACAGGCTTTCGAGCAATGTTCCTTCAGGAGCAATACAACTGAGATCAGCAACTGTCATTCTATGCCTGAAGAGCATTTTTAAACATGGAAACACATTGAACAGTTGTAGAGAAAAAGGTTCTCTCAGTTCCTTGGATAAGTAAAAGGTTTTCATATTACATCCTTGGCCTGAAAGGTCTCATAAAGATTTGCTACAAACTGTTGCTCTTGCTGTTAAATCAGATATAGTTGGCTTGGATGTCTTCACACATACTGAGAATTTGCCTTTGTCTGAGGAGTTTTGCCTGTAAGATCAAATATGAAGAAAGAAAGCTGAAAATGTCAGCCGATACCCACTCCAGTGTGACTGTTGACAGCCTTATGGTGCCTGATAAAGAATTGGCTGGTGAACTCCACTCATAAACAGGCTATGCTGATGCAATGGTCAGCAACCTATTATCAGCTTATTCAAATCCAAACAGACCAGGCCAGAATCACAGCGGGTTGGCCATGAAGGCCAATTTTAATCATTGACAGCATTTCAGCATCATTGATGACTTAATTCTAGTTGATGATAGATTACTCATCCCACCTTATTGCACCAGCGATATCTGGGCATTACCAAGTGCAGAGCCAGGACTCAGGCTTTGATATGGTGAACAAGGATCTCAAAGATAATTTTGTGGATCATTGTGCAACATACGCTATCCACAGATCTGAACATAGAGTGCCATTAATCCTTGCTAATTTCTCCCCCAAAACCATGGAAATGAGTGTAAAATAAACTATTCAGTAGATGGTCTTAATGCTGATGGCTAATCTTCATGGTACATTGAATTAAATTTTTGAAAAAGCCATCATTGATGCAATTGTCAAAGCTCTGCATGAAAAAAAGTTATTACACACTGGGTCACTGATGTGGTCATATATGACAATGGACCACAGTTTGCTGGTGAGCCTTTTAACAAGATTGCATCTATTTCTGGATTCCAACATGTAGCCAGCTTTCCAAGAAATTCACAGTTGAAAGGCAAAGCAGAGGATAGTGTACAGATGATTAAATCTCTTCTAAAACAAAAAAATATAGAATGTTACACAACCTTGCTGGGGTATTGGTCCATCCCACTCCAAAGTGCCTTACTGCCAGCAAAATTACCGATGAGGAGAACGCTGAAGACTCAAAACCTATCCTTCCCAAATTGTTGACTTCACAGGAGTCTAAAGGACAAAAGAAGAAAACCTGGACCTCTCTGTCTCCATATTGGGCAACCACCTAGAAACCGATATTCATTTCAAGCCCACCGACTCCCACAGCTACCTAGAATACTCCTCCTCCCACCCACCTTCCTGCAAAAATGCTATCCCCTATTCCCAATTCCTTCGCCTCCGCCGCATCTGCTCCCAGGATGAGGCATTCCACTCCCGTACATCTCAGTTGTCCTCGTTTTTCAAGGACCATAACTTCCCCCCCTTGGTGGTCGAGAACACCCTCAACCGTGTCTCCCACATCTCCCGCACCTCATCCTTCACATCCCATCCACACAATAAGAACCAAAAAAGAATCCCCCTCGTCCTCACGTACCACCCCACCAACCTCCGGATCCTACGCATCATCCTCCGACACTTCTGCCATCTGCAATCCGACCCCACCACCAAAGACATCTTTCCCTCCCCACACTTATCTGCTTTCCGGAGGGACCACTCTCTCCGTGACTCCCTTGTCCGCTCCACACTCCCCTCCAGCTCCACCACACCCGGCACTTTTCCCTGCAACCGCAGGAAGTGCTACACCTGCCCCCATACCTCCTCCCTCATCCCCATCCCAGGCCCCAAGAAGACTTTCCACATCAAGCAGATGTTCACCTGCACACCTGCTAATGTGGTATACTGCATCCGCTGTACCCGGTGTGGCTTCCTCTACATCGGGGAAACCAAGCGGAGACTGGGGGGCCGCTTTGCAGAACACCTCCGCTCGGTTCGCAATAAACAACTGCACCTCCCAGTCGCGAACCATTTCAACTCCCCCTCCCACTCCTCAGACGACATGTCCATCCTGGGCTTCCTGCAGCACCACAACGATGCCACCCGAAGGTTGCAGGAACAGCAACTCATATTCCGCTTGTGAACCCTGCAGCCCAATGGCATCAGTGCAGATTTCACAAGTTTCAAAATCTCCCCTCCCCCTACCGCATCCCAAAACCAGTCCAGCTCGTCCCTGCCTCCCTAACCTGTTCTTCCTCCCACCTATCCTCTCCTCCCACCTCAAGCCGCACCTCCATCTCCTACCGACCAACCTCATCCCGCCCCCTTGACCTGTCTGTCCTCCCTGGACTGACCTATCCCCTTCCTAACTCCCCGCCTACACTCACCTTTACTGGCCCCGTCCCCACCTCTTCGACCTGTTTGTTTCCTCTCCACCTATCCTCTCCTCTATCCATCTTCTATCCGCCTCCCACTCTCTCCCTATTTATTTCAGAACCCCCTTCCCCTCCCCCTTTTCTGATGAAGGGTCTAGGCCCGAAACGTCAGCCTCTCTGCTCCTATGATGCTGCTTGGCCTGCTGTGTTCATCCAGCCCTGCACCTTGTTGTCTCGAGTTTTCCCTAGGAACAGGATTATACACAGCAGCAGACTAGAGAAACACTGCATGAAAGACAATCTATTTTACTGAATTTGCCTTTGCCAAGGGTGTATTTATGGAATGTTGCTATATTGGAACAATTGCTGTTTATTAGCTAAATGATCTATTACTCTGTTAAGTTTTCCAATAGAGTTAAATTTCTATCAATTCTTCTTTCTTTTGGTTATATTTTAACAGGCGCTAAAAATAAATTGTGTTTTGCTTAAAGCTGAGCAGTGTAACAAATCTAACTTTATTTAGAACACAGCACCTTACACTTGCCTTTAAGTGAGATAAAACTTAGGGCCTAGTTTACCTCCTTGATATACTTGAATGAAGTTTGATCTGCTCCAAAACATGATATAGGAAAGAATTCCGTATGTATTCTCAATCACATTATCCATCAGTTCTTCGATCTTCAAGTATCTTTGGATATGTTCTCCAAAGTCCTTCCAGCTCTCTACACTTCTCAATATATTGCTATTTGTTGTGTATTTATTTGTCTTGTTTAGTTTCCCAAAACACGTTATCTCATGGATCCTTCATTTAATTCCATTTGTGCATTTCTGACCACGTAACCAGTGCATTCATATTTACCTGCCAAGTGTAGCCTTCTTCCTCACCATAAACCACGAGGCCAAATTTTGTCTCACCTGTGGGCTTCTTCTATGTGTCTTTCCATTAAAGTCTTAATAATTGATATACTTCAGAAATGGAAAGGGAGCTAATACTGAATGCTGCAGGACCCCACTGGAAATGGTCTTCCAGTCACAAAAAAATCCATTGATGGTAGTCTTTATTTCTGGCAACTGAGACAATCTTGGATTCAACTTGCAGCTCCACTTGGATGTTGCACACTAATACTATTTGGATTAGTCTGCTATGTGGGACCTTGTCAAAAGCACATAGGGTTAGATAAAGTAGGCAAAGGAGGTCTCATGAGGAATAGAAACATGAAACAGACTTGGTCTGTGCACTTAATTCTATATAATACTGGAAAGTTCAAAGAAGCTAAGTCTTTTTGACCAATGCATGTTCACTTTGCTGTCCTTCATGAATACCAGTGGAGGGGCTTGAAATTTTTGATTTTTGTATTAAAGCTGCTATATAAATGCTGTGTAGTTGAGTTGATGAAGTGGGAAGATAAATGGACAGATGAGATACAATTATGTCATATTGAAGTTGCAGCAACAACTGGGAAGTGGTTATTTTTCTAGGCAATAATTCAAGAAATATATGCAGTAAACTGTTTTGTTTATGAATCTGGAGGCATTCAAATGACTGGGCTGATCTCTTCCAGTCCTGTAGACTTTCATGTTCCTTCTTGAAATTTATTCTAAAGCTTCACAGGAGAGTCTTTGAGAACATGGTTTTGGACAATTAAGTCTGATTTGGATACGTTATATCCTTATGAATTCTAGGGAAGTTTTTTTCCACTCTGATGCATGAATAAGTAGTTCCAGGGCACATCAGAGAGAAACTGTAGAAGAGCTTAACACATTTTAATTCAGGATACTGCAGGCCACATAGTCCCAGTTTGAAGCAGGTCTTGCAGGAGCTATCATGATAAAAATGCAAATGTTTGAGAACAGCTTCTGATCTTTACTCAGCTGAAACCAGTAATTTTGCCACAATAAAAGATTCATGGTGGGCAGCTAATGATCAGAGAAGACTGTACACCTGCAAGCAGCTGAATGAATTATAAACTGGCTGCATGATTCCACTTGTGGAGCAGAGGATGCATTTTGGCTTCTGCCTTATTTTGTTATAACAGTAATAGCAAATATATGCATAACACTTTCATGGGAGGCCAGCCCCTTAGCTGGATCTTTAGAGGCTCCAAGGTTGTTCTCTAGTCTTTGGGTTCAATTTACACCTTTGCAGCATTAGTGTATTCTCATTTTTACATACATTTGCATTTGCAACTATATCATCTGACACATTATTGTCATCTTATCTGCTTTTAGAAGAAAGTAAGTTAGTGCAGCTCAGATCTCTTATTTGTAATTTACCAAAACAAAAACACATTTCTTGGTATTGAATAGTTTTTAGTCGTTAGACTTCAATAATTTCCTGATTATCCCAATGTCCAAGCTTTCTTATTGTTAATTGTATTATTTCTCAGATCATAATATAAACAACACTAAATAGATGAATCCATTCTGTTTCTCACCTTTGCTTGTGCTTTATTTTATTTAATAACAAGCACACCCATTTTCTACTTCTTTACTGTCTTAATTTCAGTTAGCTCAACCAAAAGCATTTCCTATCAAACGTGTATCCTGTTGGAAATAAGTTGCCTTCATGTGTAACAAAGAAACATTTTAGACTCATTCTTTATCATCTCTTTCTCACTCTGCAAGCTTTATACTAGTTAACAAATGATCTATTCTGCTATGGTTAGGTTATCTTAACTTAGCACTTTTCTACGTTTTTGCCTGAAGTGCTGAATCTGCCTGATGATAGAATTACTGTAGCTACAACAGCAAGCCTGAAGCGTAGAATTCTGCAATGAGTAACTCATCTGCTACCTCTCAATGCCTGTTCATCGTCTACAAGGCACACATCATGGATGTGGTGGAATACTTTCCCCTCACCTGGATGAATGCAATTCTAATAGCGTTCGAGCTGTTTGTCAATGTTCAGGACAAAATAGCCCAATGATCAGTATCTTAGTTAACACCTCAAACATTCAAACCCTCGAATACCAACATATCAAAACTACAGCATGTTCCAAACCTATGAAAGTTACTACAGTGTCTAGAAGAACACGAGCAGAAGGTACATGGGAACACCACGACCGGCAAGTTCTAGTTTAAATCACATACCATCCTAACTAAGAACTATATTGTCATTGCTTCACAATCTTTGGTCCAAATTCCTGGATCTCTCCTTCTAACAACGCCATGGGTGTACGTATACCAGATAGGCTGCAGCATGTCACCATCCTTTTTCCTTGACTGGCTCTAAAAGACCTGCTCAATTTATATTGGTAAAGGAAAACTACAAGTGAATCTTAATGAGAAGAGGTTTTCTGTCAAACAATATGTAGTTTATTGCATGATAGAAATTAAGAACATGTTGCATTCGTAAGCAAGGCATGGTCATTAAGACTTATGAGACATTTCTGGGCATTATTCTTCAGTCTACAAGATCATAAGGTGCTCTGTCTTTTCCCTACCTGAAGCTGTTATGACATCTTCAGATTGAGTAGATCTTAATACAGTCTTCAACATTAATTCTTTCAGAATCATTACCTTACACATCAGTTCTCATTCAATATACATTGACAATGCAAGGTTGGGTCGCGGTGAGTTGATGGAGAATGTATAACCCTTGTCAGCATATAACCAGCCTCCAGTTCTATGTTGTTTTTTATTCATTCACAGATGAGGGCATCACTGGCTAGGCCAGTATTTATTGCCCATCCCACAGGGTAGTTAAGACCCATTGCTATGGGTCTGGAGACACATGCAGGCCTGACCAGGTGATGATGGTAGTTTCCTTTCCCAAAGGGCATTAGTGATCTAGACGGGTTTTTCCAATAATTGACAACTGATTCATGGTCATCATTAGACTCTCAATCCCAGATTTTTATTGATTCAAATTCAACTACCTGCCACGGCAGGGTTCAAACCTGGATCCCCAGAACATTACTAGGACCTCTGGATTAATAGTCTAGCGATAATACCACTAAGCCATCGTCTTCACATGTGATGCTGATAATTACTTGAACAGGGAGAGAACATTCTGGTTGCTGCAATAATAATGGGCATTCAGCATCATGATCTTCTATGCATGATAGCACATCAAATCTGTGATTGGAGACTTTCTTCTAAATGCTGCTTAAATCCTTGGTAAAGATCTTCACTTCTAATTGCAATAACAGCAAAGCACAATATTTGCTCTAACTCAGCAGCAATAAGTGAAAGCCTAAAGCCCCACCACTGAAAGTCCCATGGGGAAGTCTTGAAATGGCATCACTCAGACTCCTTTGTCATTCAAACACATTTGAAAAGACATTAACATGACCTGCAAAATAATAGGGTACACATCAAACCCATTTTAGATGCTGCTTGACATCACAATCTGCTGGCACTAGTGCTCATGGCTTTCCAAGAATGGCATGCTATAAGCTTTGTGCCAGATCTAAGCAATCGGGTACCCACAGTGGAGCACTGTAGCCCCAGCGCCAGCACCACAATGGACCTGAATTTTATATATTGGAGTTATTTATAAAAACATAGTATTTGCCAGGGCTTTGGCCTCCTCTACTCCTGCACTCACTTCTGTTAAAAAGTGAAAGGATGAGCAGAAGTGATACAAAATGAAAATGTGTTTGAAAGATGATTTATTAATTCTTGACTTTTTCAGCTGAAAATGAAAGTGGCATCTTTTTCCCATCAATTTTTCACTGCTGTGGATGTTTCTGCAAAAACGTTTGAAGGAAGACTTCTTGCTCTGTTCCAAATGAGATCATTTGTCTGAGTTGCGTGCACAGCTCAGTGGGGCATGTCAGAATCGTCACACTCACATCCCAGCAGAAGAACTCAGTGAAGGAACCTCTGTGTAACTTGGGACTTCTATATTAACAAACACTTGAACACCACATTGCTTCCTACATTTTAATTAGTTCTGAATAAATGATAAGTGTAATCTAATGGGATAGGCTATAGTTCTGTAGATTGTACTGGATTCCTGACTTACTGATTTTGATACAGCCCCTCAATAAGGCATATTTAAGTGACATTGTCAAAGATGACAGAGCAACCAAAGGCGTATTGTGAACCTCTGAACCCTGACATTGAATTACAGCTTTTAGCTCCTTCGTGGAATCCTGCTGTTTTCTTTCCAGTGAATTAACAATACAACGGATGCCTAATGCCTTTTATACCAATTAGACTGATAATTAAGGGGCTGACCTGACTAAAATGAATCAAGCTGCCATTGCCTGCAAATGTTTTTCACACTGGATATGCACATCTGAGCGAAAATCTAACACCTCCCACTCTGCTGGACAAGTGCTTAATCACAAAGCCTATTGCATTCTGCAACAAACCACAATGCTTGATAATGCTGCTAAATGGTCCCCTGTATGAACATGAAAACAAAAATGTGAGAATGTATATGATGAAAAAGACAAGTACATTGGAAAACATTAAAATCTGAATTGGCAGCGCACAACCGAAGATTAAGATTCACTCACAAAACTTTTTATGTTAAACATAGGCAGGAGAAATGATTACACTCAGAGTTGGGAGGTTATAGAAATCATTTACATGATGAAAGGTTGAAGCAAGAGTTATTTAAAAAACCAGAATAATTGATGCACAAAGGAAAAGTTGAAGAAGGATAGCTACGCTGTGGGCGAATGTGACTTGGACTGTTAATGTGGAGGGCAAGTGCCAACATGAACTGTTCGGGCTGACTGACCTCTTTTTGTGTTGTGGTTTATATGCATTTTAATTACTTTGAAATGCTAACTTAAATTCTAGAATTAAATAAAATTAGACAAGAAAAAGAACTGATGAGCAAATGCTTTCAGTTTAATTCATTTTCAATAGGCAATAAAGAAAATCGCATTGCAAAAAATTACATTGTGAAAATAGCTTTAAATTTGATTTGTTGAGCACAGCTTAAGGCATAAGCTCAAGAATTGGCATTACCTCTTCTGTAGAATCAAATGTTTTGTGGCATGTCAATACTGACAATGATGACCAGTAGTACCAACGAACTTACACTCAGAACTCTAAGCAAGCTTCAAAAATGCTACTGAGTTGAAGAAACATGTTCTGTATTTCATTTTTTAAAATTAAAGTAGTTTCTTGAGTCATTAAATCCCAGATGTAGAGAGTTTTACAGCCATCGTGCTCATGTCAATCCTCAAGCACCTATCTACTCTAATCACATTGTCCTGCATTTGGGCTGTAGCGTCACATGCTTTGATGCTTCAAGTATTCACCTAAATGCTTCTTAAATAGCGTGAGGATTCCTACAACCTTTTCCCTCAGATTTGTTCTAAACCATCTGTCCCTCACATTAAATCTGTGTATTGACCCCTTTAATAAGGGGCAGGTATTTTTACTATCTATCCAATCGATGCTCCTCAAAATTTTGTTCACATTGATCAGGTCTCGTCTCAGCCTTCTCTGTTCCAAGGAAAACAACCCCAGTCTGTCTAGTTTCTCTGAATAGCTGAAACACTCCAGTCCAGGCACCACTCCGATGAATCTCTTCTGTATCCTCTCTATTGCAATCACTTCCTTTCTATAGCATGATAACCAGAACTGCGTACAATTCTTCAGCTTAGCCAAAATAATGTTATATACAGCTCCATCATTATCCCCCATTTGTATATTCAATGTCTCAACTAACAAAGGTAAATATCTCATATATTTCTTTCTTTACCACCTTATCTAACTGTCCTGCTGCCTTCAAGGATCTATTGACGTGCACAACAAGGTCACTTCAATCCTTTGTACTTCCTAGGGTGCTACCTTTCATCGTGTGTTCTCTTGCCTGTTAGTCCTCCCAAATGCATTGCTGCTCATTTTTCAGTATTAACTTGTGTCTGCCACTGTTCAGCCCATCTGATCAGTCCATCTATATCATCCTATTATCTAAAGCTTTTCACCTTGCTACTTACCACACCAACAATTTTTGTGTCATCTGCAACTTACTAATCATACCTCTTACAATCATTAATAGGTCATTCATGTACACTACAAGCAGCAAGCCCAATGTTACACCACTGGACACAGGCTTCCTGTCACAAAAACAATCCTTGACCATTGGGCTCTGCCTCCTGCCACTAAACCAATTTTAGATCCAATTTGCCAAATTGTCCATGATCCCATGCACACGTGTTTTGAAGACCAGTCTCCCATGTGTGACATGGTGAAAAGCCATCCCGAAGTCCTCGTAGGTCATATCAATGCTCAACTCTCATCTACACACCTAGTCATGTCAGTAAATTCTGTTAGATATGATTTCTCTCTGACAAAGCCATGCTGATCATCCTTGAATAATCTATGCCTCTCCAAGTGGAGATTATTTCAGTCCTTTGGGATTTTTTCCTATAGTTTGTGTATAACAGATGTTAGACTCACTAGCCTGTTGTTTCCTAGTTCATTCCTAACACCCTTCTTGAATAATGGCACCATATTAGCTGCTCTCCAGTCCTCTGGTGCTTCCCTTGTGGCCAGATTAGTTTGAAAATGAATATCAAAGCCCTTGCAATCTCCTCCCTTGCTTCCCGCAGCAGCTTGGGATACATTTTGTCTGGGATGGGGATTTATCCACTTCCAAGCCAGCCAGAACTGTTAACATCTCCTCCCACTCAATGCTAATTTGTTCAAGTATATTACAGTTGAGTCACTGATTTTCATACATATATCATTGTCCTCAAGAGTGAATACTCATGCAAAGTATTAATCTGAAACCTCACTTATGTCTTCTGTCTCGATCTATAGTTCGCCACTTAGTGCATTAATGAGATCTATTCATTCCTTGGTTATCCTCTTGCTCCTAACATACTTAGAAAACACCTTTTGGTCTTTCTATATTTTATCCGCCACTGTTTTCTAATGCCTCCTCTTCAGTATTCTAATTTCTTTTTTAAGTACCTCTGCACTTTCTATACTCCTTCAGGGTTTCCAATTTTTTGAGCTCCCAGTATTTGTAAAAAGCTTTCTCTTTTTTCCTCATCCAATCTTGCACATTCCTTAAAGTACAGGATTCTCTGAACTTGTTGGTCCCATATTCACCTTTACAACAAAATGTTGGCCTTGCACTCTCACTGTTTCCTTTTTGAATGACTCTCACTGCTCTTATGTAGATTTTCCTAGAAATGGTTGCTTCCAGTCCAGTTTGGCCAGATTCTGTCTTATATTAAAATTGGCCTTCACCCAATTCAAAAACATTGCTTCCAGTCCATCCTTGTCCTTTTCCATAACTGCATTAAATCTTACTGAGTTATCACACTCGTCCACTGACACTTCTGGTATTTGCTTTGCTTCTTCCCTAAACTTAGGTCCAGCATTGCCCCAAATCTTGTAAGATATTCAATGTGCTGGCTTAGAAAGCTCTCCTGGATACATTTTAAGAATTCTGCCCTCTTTAAACCTCTCAGACTTTGTCTATCCTAGTCAATATTGGTTGTTGCTTGAATGAGGGATGGTATCTGCTCAGGTCGGGGGTTTCTGTTTTGAGTCTTTGTGTTACTGAACAGGCTAATTCTCAAAATGCACACCTTTGGGCACATGGGTCCCATGATAAAGTGGAATTTGGATTGAAGGAATTTCTTTTCTCCTTATCCGTTGAAATAACTCCATAGAGGCTGGTACCCCATTACTAAATCGCCCTTTGTTTACACATGGAAAGTTCTCAACATTGATCCAGCTTCCTCACAGCCAGCTCTCAGAGTGAACAGAACATCTGATACTCCTGTTCTTACCTGTCAGCCAGGGCTCCCTGATTGGACCAGACTAACAGCCCAGATCAAGGAACATATGTTCCATAAGGTAAGCCTAGCTGATCTTGTTACAATCACTACATCTGTCTCACCATCAGCATTAAGGTGTTTGGACTCAAAGCGTGATGTGGCTTGACAGATGTGTGGTCATAATTTTAAGCAGTTGGTAGCAAGTTCCTCTCACTCATTAATTTCAATGCTGCCACACATAAAGGAGGATTTTAAGAGTGTATTTGTTGCATTCCTTTGTCCTCCAAAATAATTCTCTACATTATAATATGAGACTGGGCCGTTTAGTGCAAGAAATTTACATAGGCATTTTTCCTCCATTTGACCAGTAACTCTAAACTTATTTGCCCACCATATTCCCATATTACTTTATTGTCCTTTCCTTCAAGCACTGATCACCACTATTCTTAAACTTCTGCACTTTCTGTATTACATTAGCAAACAAACCAAAGTTGTTCATTTCAGAAACCTCAGAAATGTCAATCATTTTGTCTTGGGAATGCTTGATGCTGTTTCTGGGCAGACGAATTAAGAAAATGTTCCATTGATCCAGCAGTGGAAACAATTTTACTTAATTATAAACATAAAGCACAAAGACAAAAATATTGTATTGAAATGAGATATATCATAGCAAAGTCTTCGCTGATGGTAATTTTTGTCCTTGTTAACACTCTGGGCACTGCCCCAAACCTGGACACCAGACATAACTCCTCACCAATACCTTCACTTTGGAAATCCCTGGATTACCATGGCGGAGTTCAGCCAGCATCTAGCCATGACCTTTGCCTGGCACAATTTGTCTTGCTCCCCATAATAATATGCCATCTTCCTGGTTTCTCCAGGTCCAAAATGTTTTTAATTCTGGTTGTGATAGCCTTTTGGTTTCCCCCATTTCCACCATCTGTTTCAGTTTTGCCAGGCCCGGATATTTCTGCGTCCAAAGTCTGATATTCGCTGTGATGGAAGTGCGTTCAGAAAATTTAAGACCACCACGGGCTCTTCCAGTGGTGGTGCCACCAGTGGTGTATCTGCCAGAGGGAGGCAGCTCAATCAATGCATTCACATTCACTAATTGGCCTTCTGGATGGTGCTCCAACTTGTAATTATATGCACTTAGTATTAGAGGCCACTGCTGAATTCGGGCTGAAGCTATGGGTGGTACTGCCTTGTCCTGTTTAAGTAGAGCTAGGAGGGGTTTTGTGGTGTATTATTGTTATTATTACAATTTTACATCCATAAAGTTACAGGTGAGCCTTTCTGACTCCAAATAGTTTCGCCAAACCTTCATTTTCTGTCTGGGCATATTTATGTTCCGCATTAGTCGAAGTCTTGGACGTGTACACCATTGGACGTTCCTCTCCATTGGGCCACCTATGAGCTAATATTATCCTGATGCCATATGGGGAGGCATTGCATTTCAGTACCAGATCTTGCTTGGGATTGTGGTGTGCTAAGACCTTAGAGGATGATAGCTGTTTCTTCACTTTCTTGAAAGCTATGACTTGGTTACACAAACTTTTTCAAGGCTAATGCCTTTTGAACAGTTGGTGCAAAGGTGCAAGTAAGGAGGCCAGGTTATGTATGAACTTTCCATAATAATTCACAAGCTCAGTGAAAGATCTAAGCTCCAGCATAGATGTGAGAGCTATGGCACCTTTGATCTCCGTCACTTTATCTTCCAATGGGTGTAACTTGATCTTGTCACATTTTTCAATGATAAGGCCAGTTGTAGTGCCCGCTTGAGGTCCAGTTGGACTTCTGCTCGTAGGTGCTTTTAGATGGCAATATCACTAATCCCACACACCAACCAGTCTCTCAGCCTCTCATTAAGGGTTAAAACAAAGTCACATGTCTCTGCTAGTCGTCTTAACCTAGTGAAAAATCCCAGTATAGATTCTCCTGATTCTCAAATTGCCAAGTAAAAATTATAGTGTCTCAGAATTAGAGGAGGCTTGGGGTCATAATATTCTTTAATTAAATCTGTCAACTCTTGAAAGGTTTTAGTATCTGGTGCCTCAGGAAAAGTAGTCTCCCAATAACCAAAAAAAGCTCTGGGTCCACAAGCTGTCAGGAGAATTAATCATTGTTTTTAATCTACCCCAACATCATTTGCCTCGAAAAAAAATGCATTCTTTCTACATACTGGGTCAATTTTCAACAGCAAGATCAAAGTAGTCAAGCTTTCCAAGTAATCGCATGATGCCAGAAATGCTCACTCTAACTCAAAGATGACTGTTCGGTGTGAGTTTCTTCAGGAATGTGCTTTACTCTCATCGCCACTGAAATAACTCCACAGAGGCTGGTATCCCATCACCAAGTCACCCTTAATTGATACGTGGAAAGTCCTTGACATTGGTCCACCTCACTCAGAGCCAGTTCTCAGAGTGTCAGAAAGTCTGACATTCCATTTTTATCTGTCAGCCAGGACTCCCTGAGTGGACCAGATTAACAGCCCCAATCAGGGAACTCATATCTAAGAGGTCCAGCTGGATGACCTTGCAATACTCACTGCAATATGTAGTATTGTTTGGATGAGAACATTCAACTGCAACACCGAAGAAAACAAATGGTGACAAGGAAGCCTTTCCCAAATTCAATCACATTTGCCACACTAGATACCTCAGAATTTCACTGCAGTGTCCTAATCACTCAATTAAATAAAATCCTCTGAAATTATCTCAGCATAAAATGCATATTATCACTTAATTATGGCACTGAGAGGAGCTTTATTATCGTCACAAACCTCTTTTTAACAGTCATAATTTCAGATTAATCAATATACATTTTTGAACAGCAAGAAGTAAAATATTAAAAAAAAATATTCATGGATATTGCCATTGCTGCCTTGCAAGCTCTTCAGCAGGTGATGGTGAACTGCCATATTGAACTGCTGCTGTACATTTGGTTTAGGTAGACCCACAATGCCATTAGAGAGGCAGTTCAAGAATTTTGACCCAATGACACTGAAAGAATGGCGATATGTGTCCAAGTCTAGAGGGGAGCTTGGTGCCAGGTTTGAGGCATTTATCATCAAACACTCTGTTCCTCAGATGGCCTGGGTTTACACTGGCACACAAGATCTGATGCTGAATTTCATCAGCAATATCGCCGGAAGAAGGCTCCAAATGTGTAGGGATTGAGCCACTTTTCCAGTGGCACAATGTGAATCCTGCTAGTCAGGGGCTAGTGTTGTATGGTGGGAGCAGGCTGCTAGAGGACCTTAGTCTTCTGGATGTTTGGTTTAAGGGTCATTCTTTCACACACCTCTGTAAAAGCATTGATTTGGAGCTCAGTCTCTGAGTATACACACATGCAAGAATTGTCTGCACGTTGTAGCTGGATGGCAGAAGTTGGGGTTGGTCTTGGTTCTCCAAACACTCTAATCTCTGTAATCGATCCATTCAGCAATGCCACTGCAACAGCTGCAGCTTGTGTTGTGGAAGGCAGCTGACTTTCAGTGGTGGAGGCTATGGATGACCTTGAGCAGCTCTGGGTGTAGAAGGCCTGGCTGCGAACTTGGCCGTTGTAGCGAAAAGCGGTCTGGGCTGGCACTGGCTGAATGACAATAATAGAAGGAAAAGTGATTTCTTTCTAAGTGGAGTCAGCAAGATTGAGCTCCATGGCATACTGTCAAAGCCCAGGGTTAATGGTTCTATATACCCAGTGATGTGTAGGATGACATATTGCTGGACTGCTGTGATTCTTCAAGGTCCTTTGACTCCTGGTGATTCACAATTATCACGGCAGTAGTCTGAGCTTCCACAACAGCAAAATGAATCAGTTGTCTGAGTTTCAATGCTCACGTGCTTGCAGGCTATTATTTGTGCTGTAATGGAGGTTACAACATCAGGCATCAGACGCTGGTGGCTGTAAATATGAAATCAAACCAGTGATGTGTCTTCATCATCACCCTCCTCCTGACGCCCCTGGCCTTCAGAACCACTTGGGAATCTGAAAATATAAAGGCACAGGTGTGCGTTTGTGGGTGGGTGGTTGGAGCAGGAAGAGTGGGTGAGGTGGAAACAGTAGCCAATCTATAATTACATCACCTGCAACTTGTTAGTTCTGGAGATTGAGAGATGTGAAGGTGTTTTGAAATAAGAGATATACAAATAATGTCATCTTTGATGCTTTTAGCCCAACTGCTCTCCGTGGCGTCAGTAATGGGCATCCCAATAATGGTCATCACTGTCTTCTCCATGTTAGGATGTGTGGGTACACTTGTCCCCTTCTGCTTAGCTCCTGTTTCATCTGGCTGTGGATCACATCCCCTTGTGAGAGAAGGAAAGATGTGTCAGTGAGTATCAAGCAATCTATTTGGATAAATAGCTGGCAGCATTTGCAAACCGTGAGATATAGTTATGAGGTTTGCAGCAACCTGTCAGCATGAGGTGAACAATATGAATGTAAGATATGAGGTTTGAATAATTGTTTATGTGTCAGGAAATGAATTCTGGTGGTTGATAGCAGCTGGGCCTGCTGTTGTAATTGGTCGGACATGACATGTAAAGGTACAATTACTGACCTTAACCACATGTGTGAGGTCATTGAATTTATTCTGGCATTTCATTTAGATCTTTGTGGCTTGTCTCCTCGTATTGACCTCCAGCACTATATGCAGCTAATGCATCTATGTGTCAGGCAAGCCTCTACCCACTTCCCTCCCTCCCCAGCTATATTTTCTCCTCCTTCCACCTCATCCACAAAAACGCACACAGAAACATCCAAAAAACTTAGAAGCAATCCACTTGTCCCTTCTGCTGTGCTTGAGTCATCCCCAGGTATAATTCTCTTCAACTGTTACCTCCAATAACTGGTCTAGACACAATGCACTTCCCACTTGAAGGAGCAAACTAGCTTGATGTGATACTAACCAGTCACAATGTTTGCTGTTTTAATGTATCCAGCCAATGCACTGCACAGTTAGCAGTGGCTGAAGATAGAGGTCGTTGATAATGTATTGCAATTCCTGTGTCTTTTATTGACAGCTATCCAATTTATCCCTGGTCATCTCTTTTAATATTTGACATGTTTCTCTCTTGGTATAGAAGAATAATGCAAATCATTATACACTTTTGACTTGTGATTATTTCATTTTGCACTACATAGAAAGTAGGGGCAGGAATCGGCAGTTCAGTGCTTCGAGCCTGCTCCACGATTCAGTATGATCATGGCTGACTATTCAACTCAATACCCTGTGTTAGTGCTGCCTATAACTAAGTAGCACCAAATGGCTGTAAGGGCTGCCTGTAACTACAGGTCACAAAATGGCCGATGACTGCCTCATGCTGACAGTCGCATTTCTCAAGGTTGCTGAATGTGCAATCATTTGCGCAAGAACATCAATAACAATATGTAACATTTGATTAATCACAAGTAGCAACACCATACATAACGGCTAACAAGTCAAAATTTCAGCTATTAAATTATTTAACCTATCTGTAATACACTAAAAAAAATCACCAAAAGATTCAAACCAGTTTCACACAGTAAAAAGGCAACCCCCACACATACCCATTCCTGCAGAAAGACATTGGAATGGGGATTAAACATTAAGATGTAACAACATAACTTTGTTGGAACTGATGTTCTTTTGTAGAAATATAAAGTTCCTAGTCTAATTAATTGGCAGTTCTGAACAGTGACCATTGTGAAAAGCCTAACCCTGAAGGACCATGATTGGAACACAACCCTGTCCAACTCAGTGAAGATGCTGTATGAGAAGGGGTAGTAGGAACTGCAGATGCTGGAGAATCTGAGATAACAAGGTGTAGAGCTGGATGAACACAGCAGGCCAAGCAGCATCAGAGGAGCAGGAAAGCTGACGTTTTGGGCCTAGCCATTTTCTGATGAAGTGTCTAGGCCCGAGATGTCAGCCTTCCTGCTCCTCTGATGCTGTTTGGCCTGCTGTGTTCATTCAGCTCTACAAATTGTTATCTCTATGCTGTATGAGAAAGCCAGTTACAAAGAGACAACTTGGCTCATCTAACCAATAGTTATCAATGGGGGTTGGGGTGGGGGGTAGGGGGCACGGTGTGCTCTAAGTTAAAAATGTATAGGTTAAGAGATTTTAAAGCTTTGTGCCTTTGTGTCTTTGTGCCTTTTTTGCTAAATGCTGTAACTGTGCTGTAAATCGCAAATAAAGGCCATCTGAATCTGCCCTGCGACCTGGACTCTCCTTGAAAATTTGAGATCTAACACCCTGTTTCTGCTTTCTTTCCCTTAGTCTTTGATCACTTTAGCCCTAATAATTATTTCTAACTCCATCTTCAGAATATACAATGTTTTCACTTCAACAGCTTTCTGTGGCAGGTAATTTCACATGCTCACCACTCTGTGTGAAAACATTTCTCCTCATCTCAGTCCTAAATGACCTACCCCATATCCTTTGATTGTAACTTGCGCTTCTGGATTCCGTGCTCATTGGGAACATCCCTCCAGTGTTTATTCTCTCTAGTTATGGCAGAATTTTATAACATTGTGTGACATTGCCTCTCATTCTTCTAAATCTTCTTCCAATTGGGAAACAAATATGATCTGAAACAATCAAGTCTTCCACATACGTCAATCCTGCTATCTCAGGAAGTCTGGTAAACTTTTGTTGCACTACCCCCATAGCCAGAACATTCTTCCTCAGATAAAAAGACTGAAACTGCACATAAATCTCTAGGTGTTATCTCACCAATGCCCTCTACAATTACAGCAAGACATTCATGCTCCTGTGCTTGAATCCTTGCACTATGAAAGTCAACATATCATTTGCCTTCTTCATTGCTTACTTTCAGTGACTGGTGTAAAGGCCACCCGGATCTTTATACATCTCCCACTTTTCCAGTATAATGCTATTCAGATAATAATCTGCTCATTCTGATTTTGCTCCCAAAGTGAATCACTACACAATTATCCATATTTCACTTCATCTGCCATGTATTTGCCCACTCACTCAACTTGTTCAAATCATACTGAAGTATCTCTGCATGCTCCTCATAGTTCACCCTCCCACCCAGCTTTGTGTTGCCTACAGACTTGGAGATATTACACTTAGTTCCCTAATCAAAATCATTAATATAATCGTGAATAACCAGTGTCCTAGCACTGACCCCATGGTCCCCACGAGTCAATGCCTGCCAATTGGGAAAATGACACCATTTATTCCTAGTGTTTGCTTCCTGTCTGCCAACTGGTTCACTATCCACATCAGTACACTGCCTCTGTCCAACTTGCTTTAATTTTACATGCTCATCTCTTAGTGAAAGTCTTCTGAAAGTCAAAGTGCACAACATCCACTGGTTCCCTCTTATCAGCTCTACTAGGGATTTCCTCAAAAACTTCAAGTAGACTTATCAAGCATGATTTCTCTTTAGTAAATCCATGCTGACCTTGTCCAATCCTGTCACTGGTTTCCAAATGCTCCATCATTAAATCTCTTATAATGGACTCAAACATTTTCCACACTACCAATGGCAGGTTAACTGGTCTATAAATCCCTGTTTTTTCTCTACCTCTTTCTCTTTAAATAGTAGGGTGACATTAGGTACTCTCCAATCCATAGGAACTGTTGCAGAGTCTATAGAATCTTGAAAGATGGCCATCAATGCACTCACTATTTCCGGCAACACTTTATTAAATACTCCTTCAGTTTCCTTCAGTTCCTTCATCTCACTGGACCCTGTGTTCCCAACATTTTTGGGACTTTACTTGTGTCTTTCTTTGTGAAAACAGAACTAAAATATATATTTAATTGGTCTGCCATCTCTTTGTTCCCCATTGTAACTTACCCTGCCTCTGGCTGTAAGAGACCTACATTTGTCTTTGCCAGCATTTTTTCCCCTCTTCACATACTTGTACAAGCTGTTACAATCACTTTGTATGTTTCCCATTCAGCTATATTCTACTTTTCCCTTCTTCATCAATCTCTTTGAACTCCTTTGCTGAAATCTAAACTCCCAATCTTCAGCTCTGCTGATTTTTTTTAAGGCCAATTTGTAGGCACCATCCTTGGATCTAATTCAATCATAATTCTCTTTGTTAGCCATGGTCGGGCTACTTTCCAGTTGCAGTTTTGAACCAGACAGGGACAATTCCTCCAAGCGTTCTTTAAATGTTTGCTTGCCTATCCACTGTCATCCTTTTAATTAATGTTTCCAAGTTTATCATAGCCAGTACATTATAGTTTGTTTAGATTCAGGACCCGGGTCTCAGAATCGACTGTATCACTCTCAATCTCAAATGCAGACTTCCAACATACTATGGCAAGTCTTCCTCAGGGGGTCTTGCACAGCTTGATTGCCAATTATTCCTTTTGTATGGCTCAGTACCCAGTTTAGGATGACCTCCCATCGAGTTGATTCCACCACATCTTGATCCGGAAAACTAACCCATACACAATCCAGGGATTCCTCTTCTACAGTATTGTTATTGATTTGATTTTTCCAATCTACATGTAGATAAAAGTCACCCAAAATTACAGTTGTAGCTTTCTTGCTTATGTGTCTAATTTCCTGTTTAATGCCTTTCCCAACCATTTACCACTTCAGTTTAACAGTCTACATATACTACCATTTTCTGGCCCTTGGAGTTTCTATGCTCTGCCCATACAGATTCCAATTCACCAGAACTAATATCCTTCTTCACTGTTGCATTAAAGTCCTCTTTGACCATAAATGCTACCCCACTTCATTTTCCTTTTTCTCTGTCCTTCCTAAAAATTGAATGCCCCTAGAAATTCTGTTCCTATCCCTGGTCACCCTGTAGACATGTCTCTGTAATCCCAACTATATCATATCCATTTGCATGACTAATCCTTCTACTTTATCGTAAATGCTTCACACATGAAGACACTAGGCCTTATGGCCTGTCTTTTAATGAGCCATAAGGTTTTCAGACCATGGGAAACTGCTCATGTGACATGTAAGAGTATTTAGTTGTTACTTGTTAACAATGATCTCTATTAGATTGAAATTTAGGAAATTGAAGTTTTCTAGTTTTATAACGTTAATTAAACATTTGTTGTGAATTCCAAGTATGTAATAAAGAATGATGAATACAGAATTAATTACTAGTTCCCACTGGCACTTAACATAACTTACTCACTTCCCTGTGTTTAGTCCAGTGTCTACTAACCAAGAATCAATTGAACGTAACAACTCTTGTTACTGGGTATATAGATACCTATAGTGCACAATTGCAGCATGCTGAAAGAGAATTAGATATATTTCTACAATAATAAATGGCTCCAGTGAGCTCCAAAGTAGTAATTCACTTGAGTGGTTCTGATAACCTTATAAACTGGGAGTGTGAAGCTTCAAAAGTTTATAAAAGTTAGCAGAACCAAACAATGAAATTATTGCCTTGACACTCATTATCAGAGTGTTATTGCTTGCAGTACCTCAGCCACTGAAGGTGGAATGAAGTAATGTTTTTGTGCCTATGTGTTAGACTGTTTATTGTAAACAATATATCTCAAAAGATACATTGTTTTATCAGTAGATTTGAACAAAACGTGGTACACTGGGGAATGGCCCAATTTTGTTTCTGGCAAACTTGCACCTCCACATTCTGGAATATTTTAATGCATCCATTAACATTGGGAAATAGATCAAATTGATTTTGTAAAAAGTATGTTACAGATTATTTTATTTAGAATTTTGTTTTATTCATTCATGGTATGTTGCCATCACTGGCTAAGTCAGAATTTGTTGCCCAACCATAAGACAGCTAAGAATCAGCCATATAGCCGTGGGTCAGGAGTCACATGTAGGTCAGGCCAAGTAAGGATGGCAGATTTCCTTCCCTAATGGACATTAGTGAACTAGATGAGCTTTTATGATAACTGACGTTAATTACATGGTCACCATTAGACTGGCTTTTCATTCCAAATCTTAATTGAATTCAAATTTCACCATGTATCGTAGTAGGACTTGAACTCATGCTCCAAGAACATTACCTTGGTTTGTGGATTACTAGTCCAGTGACATTATCACAATGGCCACTACCTCCCCCCTCCTCCTTCCCCCACGGCCCTTATATTGTTGATTGTTTTAGATTATTGTGGATTGTCTGAACTGCTGTGATGCAATTTGTCAAAGTCGTCAAATGTGAGCAGAGCTTTTAGAGCAGGTTATTAAATGTAGAATGACCTGACGGCTCCATAATGAGATGAAAGCTCTTGGTATGGAGATTTTGTTTTTAGCTTTGAAAGAAGAAAGAAGCATTTTATCAAGGAAGAGTTTTATACTTGTAATAATGTTGAGTTAACACCACATGGCAGAGATATAAGCTTTACTCTGCATTCTTCACTTCGTAGAATCATAGAAAAGTAATGGTGCGCAAGGAGGCCATTTAGTCCATCATGTCTACATCTAGCTCTCCAAATGATCATCGTGATGTGGTTCTGTTCTCCTGCCTTTTCCTTATTTCCTCACAGATTGTTGTCTTTACGCTATGACGTTAAGCACTGTATCTCCTTCCTGTACTCCATCTCATCATTGTTTGAGGGTCGACCTACAACAGTGATGTTATCAGCAACCTTGTAAATGGAGTTGCTGTGGAATTTGGCCAAACAGTCTTGTGTCTATAAACAGTATAGTGGGGGTTAAGTATGCAGCCTTGCAGGACATCGGTTATGTCACCTCTCCTCATTGTCTGTGGTCTATAGGTCAGGAAGTTGAGAATCCAGTTACAGAGGGGTAAGTAGAAACCTAGGTCTCAGAGTTTGGAAGTTAGTTTATTTGGAATTATGGTGTTGAAGGCAGAGCTGTAGTCAATAAGTAGGAGACTGACATAGGTATCCCTGTTATCCAGATGTTCTGGGGATGAGTGTAAAGCCAAAGAAAGATTCAAGAACAGCTTCTTCCCTGCAGTTTTAAGACTTTTGAATGCACCTCTTTAATATTAATGTTGATCCCCCCTCTGCACCTTTTCTGTAGCTGTAACATTGTATTGTGCACTATGTTCTGTTACCTTGATGCAATTGTGTTTTTATATGATCTGCCTGTAAAAGTCAAAGGACAACACTTTTCACTATACCTTGGTACACGTGACAGTAATAAATCAAATCATTATCAAATCAAATCATTATAAATCTGTCTGCATTTTCTCCAGTGTGTTTACATCCTTCCCGTATTGTGGCACACAGAACTGTATGCAATACTCCAGCTGAGGGCTAACGTGGATCTTATAAAATTTCAGTCTAATCCTCTGGCTGATGAACTCTATGTCCTTATTAGTAAAGCGCAGGATTCTGTGTGCACTGTTAACTGCTGTCTCCACTTATTCTGCCACCTTTAATAATGATTTATGCACATTTACAACAAGGTACTTCTATTTCCGCACTTCCTTCAGAATTGTACCCCTTATTTTGTGCTGTTTTACATTGTCTGTCCATGTTCTTCCTCCAAAATTGTATTATCTCACAGGTATATTGACTTTGCTTGTGAAGAGATAGATTCAAACTTTGAGTCTTTTTACCTGCTTGTCGAAGTAGTAGCACTTTCACTAGCAAGTCATGGCTTCAAAGGTGTGTATAATACTGTGGAAATGTGTGTATAATACTTGTAAATGGAGTTGCTGTGGAATTTGGCCACACAGTCGTGTGTCTATAAAGAGTATAGAGTATAGAAATACCACCTTGGAGATGATGGACTTAAACAAAGGCTCTAAATACTTCTCCATTTAGATCAAAAGAATCCTGAATTACAGGAAATTTCTCCTTGCGTTCATGCTGACTGTTATTCCTTAAGCGACACCCTCAAGAATAAATGTTTTTGTCATTTATTTTGTTGCTATTTCGTGGCAGCACAGTGGCTCAGTGACTAGCTCTGATGCCTCACAGCGCCAGGGACCTGGATTTGAATCCACCCCCCTCCCGGGCGACTGCCTGTGTGGAGTTTGCACGCTTTCCCCGTATCTGCATGGGTTTGCCCCAGGTGTTCTAGTTTCCTCACACAGTCCAAAGATGTGTAGTTCAAGTGGATTGACCATGCTATATTGCCCTGTAGCATCCAGGGTTGTGCAGTCTAGGTGGATTAGCCATGGGAAATGCAGGTTTACAGGGATAGATCACGGGGTTTGTTCCGGGGGCGTGGGTCTGGGTGGGATGCTCTTTGGAGGGTTGTTGTGGACTTGATAGGCCAAATGGCCTGTTTCCACACTGTAGAGATTCTATGATGTGTGGGAACATTTTGAGTACAATAATTACCACGTTTCCAACATTGCAATCATGACTATAGTTTAAACTCTGAAGAGGTCAAACATCCTTGCCAATTCTAGCTTTAGACCAACCAAAATGGAATAGATCCTGATGCAAGTTTGCTTCCAGCAGCGTATATATTACCTCTTGCAGCTATGTTTATGTTATCCCTTGTAAAGTAAGAAACTAGATGTAGATATCATGGCACTGAAGAATCCATCAAATGTTTATTACAATTGGCAACACAAACATTACATTCATAGGCAGGTAAGTATCTGGGTTTACATCAGATTACAACAGAGCTGCATGCTTTCAAAAGCATGCCATTCAAAATGATCCTGAGGTGAGATGGGGAATAAGATCTTTATACCTCAGGTTACATGCAATGATACAATGATAATATCAGGACCATATCTGTTAAAGGTAAACTGACACACAGACTGTGAGACATAAAACAGTAGGTTCATTTCAGAAGGTACTGAACTGATCAAGAGATTTCATCAGGAATGTACAAAGACAAAATGAAGGCATTGAAGAGTGGAACACAGCTATGCAGGAATAGGAGTAGGATAGTTAACCCCTTCAGCTGCAACTCATTTCAGCTGGATCATAGCTAATCCTCAACATCATTGCAACTATTCCCCAGTCTCCCTTATCCCTTGTTATCTTTAGTGTCTAGGAATCTATCAATCTCTTCTTTTTAATCTCCTCAAAGACTGAACATCCATGACACTCTCTGGTAGATAATTTCAAAAATTCACAACCCTCAATGAAGGAATTCAGTCTTATCTCTGTCGTAAATCACTTATTTCACATTCTGATACTTGTTATTTCTCCCCTTGTTCTAATTCCTTGGCCCGGGGCAGAATCCTTCCTGTATCTATTGTGTCAAGGTCTAAAAGGATTTTGTACGTTACACCTCATATTCTTCAAAACACCAGAGTATATAGACCCATTCTTCTTAATCATTCCTCTAAGGGCAGTCCTACAATCTCAGGACTTAGTCTGATGATTTTTCATTACACTTTCTCTATGACTAGTGCATCCTTCCTCGGGTGAAGAGATCAAAACTTTAGACAATTCTCCAGGTTCATACTCACAGAGGCTCCAGAGAACTCCAGCATGACTTCTTTGTTCATGGACTCAGATCCTCTTTCAGTAAAGACAAATATATCACTTGTCTACCTCATTGTTTGGTGATCTATTTTTCCTTTCCAGGTCAGTGAACTTCATATGAGCTGTATTTTTGTTTTGTTGTACCAAGTTTCATTTTAAAGCAGGCCATCAGCGAAACAAAATACAATAATTCTGAAATGAAAAATGAGAAGTAAATGCTGTGGTGGCTTTGTTTTGTCAACCTCCCTCTTGAGACGTGAGCAGCCAAAGTTAATATTACTTGGAACACTCATGTGGCATCAAAGTGAAATGTCACACATGAAGGGCATTATTTGAGACTACCCTCTGAGCACCTCAGGTCACCTACCTCTTCTTCCTCTGTTCAGTCAATAAAATGATACACAAGTTCCCATGGGTTTTCCACATCATTGTCACAACATCCTGTAAGCTGTATTGATCAATGACTTCATAAAAGCAACCACTTTAAAGAGTAGATTCTGTAAATGTTAGCTTGAAATGAGAAGCATCTAAACCTTTACAATGACACCGTTGCCATGAAGATGAGTCAGAAAATAAAAGTTATAATTTATCCATGTGTTGACAGGAGCAGTTTGCTCTGATTCTCATAAGGTTTAATACAAATACTACAATGGTTCCTAAAATTACACCAATATCCAATTACAAAGGTTATAAGTTGTCAAATAGCCGTCAATATATTTTAATAACTCCTATTAATGTGGGTGATCAGTTATTGACATGGTATCCTCTCAATTATTGTTTTAATCATACATTGAAAAGAATTATGTGCAGTCAACCTATTGTAAGAAAGAAAGGCAAGAATTTTATACCCTACCAACTGGGCAGGGAGTTGGGTGGGAGGAATAAATTTGATTGGCTAGAATTGTTTGCCTTTACTTGTAGCTTTTGTTATGAGGATTTTTTGAGGATTATTAGGTGAAGGGTTGTGCACTGTGGTCTATTTCGAGTGCTGAACAGATTTGTGGACACTTTTTAAAGGGGCCACTAAAAGGCCATTGGAACAATTTTTAGATGAGAGACTTCTTGGAAATCACATGTTTTAAATAATTGCTTGGACTTATCTAATTAACATCACATGTCTAAATTTATGACTTTGCTATGTATATGTTCAAAGCTCAGTGGGGGTACAGTTTGCTAAGGGACAGAGAGAGACGGAGAGAGATGGAGAAGCTAGCCAGTTCAACCTCTGTATTTCTGAAAAAAAAGTCTTTTGAAGAGTCCAATGTGAGACCTCAAACTGATGGAACCATTCTCTTGAAAAGCTTTTAAATTCTTGACCAACTGCATTTAAAGGTCCCATTGAAAACTGTTTAGTGACACCCTTCTATATATAGCAGGATACCAACTGATAGCTGTCTTGAACATTGCATCCCTTATCCATTTTTACTTCAAAAATTAACAATTATTGGCCAAAATTTTTTTTTCAAAAATAATCTCAGCAGAGAATGTTGAATTTTCTTTTCCTTTAACTGGGGTGTTCCTTTGTTTAGAAGTGTAATTATTCATCCAATCCTATTTTAAACAGTGTTAATTAGCTTTACATCTTTGTCAAACAAACTGTCCTTCCACAATAAGGCAATACCTTTGATGTTCATTAAAGAAACCTAGTTGATACATATTTAAGTCAAAACTGAGTACAGATAAAATGCACAAAAAAGCAAGGTGCTACGGTTGTTGGAGATCTGAAACAAAAATCAGTATTTTCTGGAGAAAATCAATAGATTTGGCAGTATCCGTGGAAAGACACATAGAGTTAACATTTTTGGTGAATGTGACTCTTCTTTGGAAATATATAAATGGCCATATTGTTAATTTTGTAAAGAATTTAAATTTGTGTGTGCCGAGTCAGCTGTTGGACTGAAAAGAAACAATGCCCTCTGAAATAACATCACCAAATCACACTTTATTTATATGTAAACAGTATACCAGCTGTGACCAGCCAGTTCAGAGTGTTTCTGAACTCAGGAGACTCTCTGAATCTCCTGTTTATATCTGTCAGCCAGGGCTCTCTGATTGGCCCAGGTTGACAACCCCAATCAAGGACCTCATGGTCAATAAGATCCATCTGGTTTCAATCACTACACCCTCCAGCCATGATTATAACACCTTTCAGTTACTAATGGCAGGGTAGGTGGCAGATCTGCTCTCCTTAAAACAATTAATAGTCAATCAAGTGCCTCTTTCTGAGACCACTGGAATTTTACCAGTGGCAGATGAGCATCGCATAATTTGGTGGACCATCCAGTGAAGCCTGGTCATACCATATGAAGTGCAAAATTGGACATCCCATGCCATTTTCCTTATCTCTTGTGTGTACTTACATCATTTACTGCACTATAAAACCTAAGTACCTGCTCTCTAGGACTTGTGTTCAAGAGGCACCACAATTTTAAGCTTAGAGTGTGTTTATACCTTGCTTTGAGTTTTAATTGTCTCCTAGTAATGAAAGTATACATTTGTACTCTTTTCAATAAGAAACATTAATGTTGGGAATTAAACATCCTAGCACACGATATCATAATCTTTTGCATAATTCCATTACAAAACTCACTATTGCTTTATGCTTTCTCTACTTTCTGAAGCAATGATTCCTTATGTAATACCCTGATTTGAGATTGTATCACCATTCTCTCCCAAGTCAGTACAGGTGAAGCAATAATTGCTCGTTGACTTCCCTTCAAACATCATGGATGAAATTTTCTTGTTCTCACTTAAAGGTTTGTTTGGGAAAGTTTTAAAGTACTTGATCTGTCATGGCCCAGAGCAACATTTTTTTCGATTCAATCTTCCAATTTTCATTTAATTAATTATGCATTCAGGTTCTTTGGCACTGATCTCCTGCAATTACATGGCCAGAGAGGTGGAAATGTTTGCCACATCCAGGACCTTCTGACGTTTACACGTCTGGAACCATATTTTAAAGCCTAGCTGCAGACATGTCAGATGTTGCAAGCCAGGAACTGCCCCTCACACTTGAACCTGCGACATTATCCATGAGAAATCGCCAGAAAGGTACTTTAGCACGTTGTTATGTGGGCAGGCATCTGGAGAACTTGGTGAACAGGGTGGTGAAAATGAGAGCTGTCCTCGTTTCTTCAGATTGCCAAAGGAGGCCATACCATGAGACTCAATCCAGCTTGGACACAGAAAATCATTCAGTCAGTGCTGTGTTCAGAATCAAATGAAATGCACAACAATGGAAGAAGGAAAGGCAATGATCTTCTGCACTCTGTACAAGTAATTGTAACTTTCTTCCATCTGCTACCATCATTCAATCTAACTCTGCCATTACACACGCATCTCACCATGGCTTATGGACTACAACTCTCACAATTGCATGTATCATATCCATTCAATGACTCTCATCCACCTCAATGTCCCAAGTTACTAACATTTGCTGCCCTCTGCACTTCCCATTCACTCAAGAAGATGCCTTTGGTGAAATTAAATTCAATTAGAATCTGGAATTAAAACATTAGTTGAATGAAAATCATGTAAACATTGTTGATTGTTGTAAATATTTGTCTGGTTATCAATGTGACCTACACATGAATCCACACACATAACAATGTGGTTAATTCCTACCTGCATTTTGAAATGATCTGGCTAGAAAATAAGTTCAGGAGAAATTGGGTGGGCAATAAATTCTGGACCAGCCAGTGACATCCAAAATAAATAAAAGAAAAATGCTCATGGGCTTGCACTCCAATGCTATAGCTTGGTGCTTGGCATCAGCAGCAAGTGTCAAGGGTCCTTGACCTCTCTCCAGTTATCATTCCTCTCAGGGAGATAACGTGCTACCGACAGGAAGGAAGACCCACATACAGGAGGCCCAGAAACTTCTTCTCAGGACACTCCAGAAGAGTCTTGTCCCTTCACCCTTTCTGTCTGTGATAGTAAACCTGAAGAAGTCCAAGCTGAGGAAGGTAAGACTGACTTGGGGCTCTCTCAGTAGGATCTGGGAGATCGAGGCACAAATGCCCTCAGGGCAAATGCCACTGTTTCCAGGTGCCCTCCATCCCAGCTGTGGAAGTCAGGACTGAACTTAGACATAGTGGGGTGAAGAGGAAGGGAAAAAAACCGTGCTGAGGGCAATTAGGTGGCATGGTGTTATATAAATGAAAATGACTTTGCAATTTTGTAGATATTCCCTCTGTTACATCTCTTAAAACATCTGCTCTATATCATTTTTTTTGACCCAGTTAAATCACAGTTGTGTGTGAGTTGAGCAGTCTACTTATACATCCTGACATATGTTATTGCATCTTGAATACATCTTTATTGAATTAGTAATGTTTTAATAATAAACAATGCAATTGTTTAGAAATCTGGTTTGTAGAATTTATGTTTAAGACCTTATATAGATAAGGCACAGATTTCCCAATGGCTAGGTAATCATTTCTGCAGTGTTGATACAAGTTATGCATGTGGACTGAATGAAATCTCGAACATAGCAAACATTGAGAGTATGGATCAGGAATTTGAAAATATCAGTAGACAATTCCCTTATGGTTGGAATCCTCCAAGTGTACCCATCTACATTAGAGAAGTTAGAGGGCTCTGCTTCAGTTAAGTAAGCAGTTACCTAAGAAAAATTAGACCATTACAAACCTAATCTAACTCCTCGATAACAATCAAATGGAACTCTGAACTATATCTTTGCCAGAGCTTTTACGCTCTCCAAACACTGAGGTTACATTGTCTCTACCCTGGGACTTGACATCCTCCTGAACCCAACGCTAATTCCCCACCCCCATGGAATCATGTAACAGGAGAGGCAGAATTGCTCTGACACTCACTGGGACGTTGTGATGTCCATGTCTCTGGCACCATTTCAAATGGGCATGACAGGCACTGCCCTTCACACTGTAGTCCTGCACTGTCACCCCAAAAAATGGCCTTTTAAGGCCTGTTAACTCCTTAATTCATTGACAGGGACGAAGGGGAGGCGATGACCTAGTGGTATTATCGCTGGACTGTTAATCTAGAGACTCAGATAATGTTCACAGAACCTGGGTTTGAATCCCACCATAGCAGATGGTTGAATTTGAATTAAGAGTCTACTGACGACCATGAATCCTTTGTCGATTGTTGGAAAAACCCATCTGGTTCACGAATGTCCCTTAGGGAAGGAAACTGCCATCCTTACCCGATAGAAACCGAAAGAACTGCGGATACTGTAAATCAGGAACAAAAGCAAAATTGCTGGAAAAGCTCAGCAGGTCTGGCAGCATCTGTGAAGGAAAAAACAGAGTTAACGTTTCGGGTCCGGTGACCCTTCCTCATAACCCAGGAAGGGTCACCAGACCCAAAACATTAACTCTGTTTTTTCCTTCACAGATGCTGCCAGAGCTGTTAAGTTTCTCCAGCATCTTTGTTTCTGTGCCATCCTTACCTGGTCAGGTCTACATGTGACTCCAGACCCACAGCAATGTGGTTGACTCTTAATTGTCCTCTGGGCAGTTAGGGATGCTGCCTAGCCAGTGATGCCCTCATCCTGTGAATGAATAAATAAAAACAAAGAGGTGTTGGTAGATGGGGTGGTGTCAAGGATGGCAATGACTTGTCCTGTTGACTGGTGAAGGAGGCCATGGCACTAGAGTCAGCCAGCCTATGTTGAGATAGTGGCTGGAGTTAGTGCATTGTCCTGAGTGAATTGAAATGCACAGCAGTGCAGTGTAATGTTTAATGACATTCTGTGCTTCAGAAGGGTAATTGCCAGCATCCTCTCTCTCTGCTGCCTCACAGTCACGGGGCCACCATTCACCCTAGCTCTACAATTACACATTCATATCACTAAAGGTCAGACACTGTAATTCTCTTTCATGTATGCATCATTTACACTCAAAAGCTCACACTGTCCTCATCCTCCCGAACTGCTAGCATTTCCTATTCTCTGGAGATGCCTAATCATCTCTCCTGCTCTTTCATGACCATTAACTGCTCTTCCAATAGGTTCAGAATCAGTGCCTCATTTTGTCACATTGCAGAAATAATTGGCCTATATACCGACTGATGTCTCCACAGGACACTAACTGAGATACCTGTAATCCCTGCGTTAGTTGCACCTGCCTCTGCAGGACTGACTGTAGCCAAACCCCTGAACTGGAATTGGAAAAGACCTTTGACTGAATATGGTGGCATCCCTCACTAAATATACTCCCCTTTGATTCTGCCTCGGGATCCTACAGCCCGATGGCCTAAACGTGAATTTTACCAGTTTCAAAATCTCCCCACCCCCAGCCTCATCCCCTGATCAACCCTCCCTCTTATCCCCACCTCCTTGATCTGACACAACCCGTCCATTTTCTCTCCCACCTATCCGCCTCTCTCACCTCACTGACCAATCCCTACTGCTCCCTAACTGCACTCACCTATCACTATCTCACTTACATTCCTCAGCCCCACCCCTCCACTCTATTTATTTCAGAGCTCCGTTCCCTGTCCCCATTTCTGAAGAAGGGTCCTGACCCAAAATGTCGGTTTCCTGCTCCGCTGATGCTGTCTGGCCTGCTGTGCTCCTCCAGCTCCACACTGTGTTAACTCTAGTTCAGTGACTCAGTGTATTTACTGAACTTGCACAGGTCTTGCGTAGCTCCTGGCAGCCACCCAGGAAACACTATGGGATTTGCTTGAGTCCTTGAAGAGAGAGAGGGGCTGTTATCCCTCATTCGTACAGACATTCAGTGACTGAGTGTGGAACTCTACTTCAGGAAATGGGTAGGCCACTGAAAATCAACCCCTGCTTTTGCCTCTGATGTCACTGCCCTACCTTTCCGACAATCCTCTCTCTGAGGTGCCCATTTGCTCCGGTCACCTGTCTTCAGGGACCCAGCATTGATCGTCTTGATTAGGATTCAGAGAATTTATGGCAGCAGCTAGTGCTCCCAATGGCATTATCGGCAATGGAGAGCTGAAGACTGGCTGGCATCTCTTTGGCATAGGATTTCCAGCCTCTGTGATCCTTGCTCCTGTGGGGGGACCTGTTAAGTAGCCTGAGTGCACTTAAATTGCATTTTACCATCCACCCTCCACCCAACCAAAACAAGGTGGAGCTCCAACTGATTCTTCTACCACTGGAGAGCACGACAGAAAAAAATCATATTACAAAATATGACAATGTGAAACAGCTTCATTCTAAATTAAGAAATCAGATTGCTAGTAAATAATCCACTTATAAGACTGAGATTTTGTTTGCAACAAATAATTGCACATGCAACCTAGTAATTAACAAGTTAGCTTTTGAAGATGGTAGTCTTTTCAGAAAAGGAATTAAATTCATTAAACATTACAGTGTATAATTCTCTGCTTTTTAAATCTACACTATTTTCTGTCTGTGTTTTCAAAGCAATTCCAAGTTAAAGAATTGCCAATTGCCAGTTATTATTCAAGTATAATGAATAGAGATTGAATCCTTCAGAGAATTGCAGTGTAATCTCTTCTGCTGAAGCATGCCTATTGCAGATAGTGACTGAAATTAAATTGCCCAAAAAGTAGAAAATTTGATATAATTAAACAGATGTTAATTTCAGTTATTACCTATGCCACTGAAGGTGGGTGGTTGTTTCAGCCCTGTTTGTTAGTCACAAAACACAATATCTCAAACTCGGATTAAAAAAAAGCCACTGAGGATGCTTAAAACCTGAAATGCAAGGATTGCTGGAGAAGCTCAGCTAGTCTAGCAGTATCTGTGGAGAAACAGAGTTAACATTTTGAATTGAATATGACTCTTCTTCAGAATTTAAAAGATAACCTCTTTTTCTCTCTGCACAGCTGCTGCCAGACCTGTTGAGTTTCTTCAGCATTCTCTGTGTTTAGCCCCAAACTAATTGATGGATTTCAAAATGATAGGGCATAGCATAGGACAGAATTGGTTAGTTTTTAGAGAAGGCACAAATTTGGATCCTAGATTGTTTTTCAAGCAACCATTAATACTAAGTGACAGAATAAATGAACTTTTTAGAATGCTGTGGGTTTTTGTTTTCACTTAGAATGGTGTTGATTATTTTAGAAAGTTTGTATATTGACTCAGACATTTGATGGAATCTGTCAAGCTGTCTAAATGTGAGCAGAGTTTTCAGAGCAGGATGAAAGCCTATCAGTCAAGTGGAAATTTCTTATTAAAACAAATCTTTTACCAATTTTGCAGTCATGAACATCAGACAAGCATAGAAGAATCATATGTATAATTATATGAATGAATAATCATATTAACATTGAGTTATCAGCATGGTGGAATATGTGCTCTACTGAGTGCCCTCCTCACTTATTTACTGAATATGATCTTGTTATTATGCGAAATCTATGACTCAGTTGAAATAAAATGAACTGCAATAGCTATTGCGGTGAACATAGACGATGCTTGGCAGAATTATTAGAGTTCTTTTTATTTTGGCCTTCTGTTTTCCCTTAGATCTATTTTGTTTTGCAAAATATAGGAGCTGTATTTACACAAAATAATTTAAATGTTCTTTTTATTTTAAAAAGTGATGCTGTTGTGTTCAGTATGTGAGCATGCATTTGAAACCTAAAATGAATCATACACGTGAGGCAATTACTAACGGGTGAGCAAGTTAAAATGATATTTTGATTTCATCAATACAGTAGTTGATATTTTGTTGCATTGATCTAACATCTGCAATGGCTCAGTGATAGCATTCCCAATTCTGAGCCAGTGGCTTGATCATTCAGGTTTTATTCTAGAGATTTAGTTGTTCTTCATTCATAGGATGGTTGTGTCACTGACAAAGTCAGTGTTTCTTTCCCACCCTTAATTGTTCCTGAGATGTCAAGATGAGTTACCTTCCTCAATACAATTGAATACCTTGCTAGGCAATTTCAGAAGGCAATTCAGAGTAAACTACGTTAGTGTGGCTTGGAATATGGGCCAGGCTGAGTTGTGATGGCAGAATTCCTTTCCTTAAGGACATTAATGTATAACGTGTTTATTTATGACAATAAGCAGTAGTTTCATGGTCGCTATTACTGATCCTACCCTTTCACTAACTAATTGAATTTGAATTCCCTCACTGCCATTGTGGAACTTGAACTCATGTATCCAGTCCTTAGTTCTTGGGTACATTATATAGACTGACACTTGAATGCAGCATCAAGGAAGTACTGTGCTGTTGGCTGAGCTCATCTGCTGCTGTAGCCTTCATCTATATCTGCTTCACTTTTAGGCTCACCTATTCTAATGAAGCCCAGACTGGTCTCCAACATTGTACCTTCTGTAAATGTGCAGTCATCCAAAATTCTGCTACCCTTGTCTTATCTTACAGCAACTCCCGTTTCCTATCATACTTCATTTTTGTTTTGAGAATTCTCATCCTTGTTTTCCTTCATCAGCCCTGTCTCTTCAGCCTATGAAAATCCCCTTTGAGATTGATAACTTTTAACAAGAAGCTTAGCTGAAAGGATCAGATGACAAACTTTCAAGTTTTAAGACTTTAACGTTACACAGAAACTAAAAATAACATTGATGAACCATTATTTCAGTAAGCAGCTCACACTCTAAACTACGGAAAATATCCCCCATTTAATAATTATCCCCTCTGAAAATCTCCCTCAACATTTATACTCTACTCAGTCCCTTAATTGGTCACTTTATTCTCCTCAAACCAATCCATATGAATGTATGATTAAGAACTAACATGGGAAAAGCTGAAGAATCTCAGTAGGTCTGACAGCATTGGCGAAGAGAGCAATAGTTAACATTTTGAATCCAAAGACTCCTTCAGAATTGAAAGGAGATGCAAAACAGGTTCATTTTTGTACTTCTGACAGAGGCAGAAGAGGAGTAAGAGAGCAGAGATTGATAAGAGTGGAAACAGAGAAGTAAAAAAGATGTGAAATGGGTGTAAATTAGAATGTGAAAGAGAGGAAACTAATCCTCTCTCCTAAGTAGGAACAAGAGAGTGCTATTTTCCCCTGGATCCTGCCCCATTGACAATCAGTTTATGACTGATCTGATTGTGGCTTCAACTTCACATTTCTCTTACCTCTGACAGAGTTTGACTCCATTGTTAATCAATAATTTATCTACCTCTGCCTTAAAATAATCTAATGGCTCCACGTCCACTGTTCTCTGAGGAATAGAAGTCCAAAGATTCATGATCCTCTCACAGAAGAGATTGATCCTTATCCCTGTCCTAACTGCCCTAGTCTTTTTCCCAGGGATGGGGAATTGAAAACTAGAGGGCATAAGTTTAAGGCAAGGGGGAGAGATTTAAGAAGGATCTGAGGGGCAACTTCTTCACACAGAGGGTGGTGGGTATACAGAATGGGCTGCCGGAGAAGGTGGCTGAGGCAGGTACAATAACAACTTTCTCCTTCTTGCTGCAAAGACATTGAGGCAGCTACATCTGATATGTGCATCTCTGATTCTGAGGACTCATCAAATCTTGACGGAGAGGGTGAAGCTTGGGTTCTGGCAAGCTTTCAGAGTATTCTAAGGGACAGGGCACGTTTCTCTCCTGCACTGTTTGTGAATTCAGAACTTTCATATGGTCCATGTGCTTGTTCAGGACCATTGCCCCTATCCGAACTTTCTACATCATTGATCCTAATGTTGTGTTGACCATGACTCTTACCCACGGAGGGCCATTTCTGTGAATCTGGCACCAAACTTTGTCTCCTGTAACAAACTGCCTCTCTCACTGGGTGAGGTCCTGGCATTCCTGATACTGTTTCACCCTCCCGCACAGGTCTGGGAAGATCAGACGTAACATGGTGTGGAGTCTTCTACCCATTAGCAACTCTGCTGGTGCTCTCTCCATAGTTGCATGCGAAATGGTCCTATAATCAAGTAAGAACCATGACAGCATGGTATCTAGCAAGGCTCTAAGCTGTTTCTTTAAGCCAGCGTTCAAAGTTTGGACTGTTATTTCTGCCAGGCCATTGGATGATGGGTGTGTCGAGTGGTCCTTAAATGTTGAACATCATTTGACTTTAGAAATTCCCAAATTCCCTACTGGTAAACAATATCTCATTACCTGTGACCACACCTCCTGGGACCTCCATGCATTGAAAAAATGCATGCAGTTTTTCTCGAGTTGTCCCCATGTTTGACAAATATACTCTATCTGGACATATTTATGTTCTGCATTAGCCACAGACCTGGATACAAACACGATTGGGTGTTTCTTTCGATTCGTCACCTACCCAACACCAACCCAATGCCATCCGGGAGGTGTTGCATATCAATACCAGATATTTCTTGGTATCCCATAGTTTGCCAACACCTTAGAGAATGAAAGCTGTTTCATTTCTTTACTGAAAGGTAGGGCTTGTCTGTGCGACTGTTTCCAAGGCTGACCCTTTTTTAGGAGTTGATGCAAAGCTTCCAGGATGGAGGCCATGTTGTGTAACTCTCCTGGATACCAGCCTATGAGTTCTCTTATGCAATGCATGCCTATTAGAACGCTTCTGCTGTCTCAAGTCTATATGACCGGCAACAACTGCGATGGTTTGCTGGCCTGGATCCTCAAGAAAATTTCAACTGTTTGTCTGAGGCTTGGCTTTGTTTTGGGGTCTTACTGTGGGCTGAGCGAGGCCAAGTAATTGCCTTCACTCAAGTGGTGTTCTCCAAGCTCAGTCAGCCTGGTGAGTGTGTTCACTTCTATTGGAATACGCTTCAACTCATAAGCTCCACTTGCCACATTTTCTAATGATAAAGCCAGTTGTAGTGCCCGTTTGAAGTCCAGTTGGGTTTCAGCTAGTAGACACTTTGCCATGGTCACATCATTAATCCCACTGACGTTTAAAACAAAATCACATGCCTCTGCCAGTTGACTTAACTTCATCCAAAGTTCCGATACAGATTCCCCTGGTTCTCAAACTGTTGAGTAAAACCGATAGCATCTCAGAATTGGCGTTGTAATATTCCGTATCTCAATCAGTCAAGTCATGAAAGGTTGTAGTATCTGGTGCCTCCAGGAAAGTCTGGCTCCCTATAACTGAAAAAGCTGCAGGTCCACAAGCAGTCCAGAAAAATTACTCATTGCTTTTCATCTGCATCAATACCATTTACCCAGAAAATATAATATGTTTTTTCCATATATTGGGCCGAGTCTTGGAAGGCAGGATCGAACGAGTCGGCCTTCCCAAAAAGCCGCATGATGCCAGAAATTCAAAGACGACTGTTGCGAACGATTCTCTTCAGACGTGTGTTTTTCTCTCATCACACTGAAATAACTCCATGAAGGTCAGTATCCCGGCACCCTTTATTTACACATGCATGGTACATGACACTGACCCAGCTAACACAGAGACAGCTCTTACAACAGTCCTGTTTATATCTGTCAGCAGGGCTCCCTGATTGGACCATGACAACAGCCCAATATTCTATGAGATCCACCTGGTTGACCTTGTTCCAATCACTACAGACTGATGTTCTGCATTTCAAATATAATAGAGTATAAAAATAAGAATTTCTAAAACTAGACACCAGTCAGGGTACAATTAGAACACTGTAAACCGTTTTGGACCCCATCTCGAACAAAAGATATACTGGTATCTGGAGGAAGATCAGAGAAGATTCACTCAGTTGTTGCTGCACATGGAGAGATTTTCCTAGGAGAAGAAATTGAATAGCTGAGCTTGTACTCTTTGGAACTTAGAAGAGTGAGACATATTGAAACATATATGATTCTTCGGTGTTTCATAAGGTTGATGCAGAGTAATTGCTTCCCTTGTGGGAGACTCTAGGATGTGAGGGCATAATTTCAGAGTAAAAGGTGACTCACTTAAGGATCAAAGTGAGGAGGAATATTTTTTCTCTCAGAAGATAACCAATCTGTAGAATTCTTTATTGCAAATGAATATAGAGGCTTGGCATTCAGTATAATTGGTGATGAGATAGGAAGATTTTTAATTAGTAAATGAATCAAAGGTTATGGGACTTGGGCAAGAAAGTTGAGTTGAACCAGGCAAATGTGATGGGCCGAAAGGCCTACTTCTGCTTCTAAATCATATGGTCTTGCATTCTTCAAGTGAAATTTTGATTGAAAACTGTTCAAAGTTGTCCAATGAAATCTGTTTCTTGTTGATCTGTTGTCTACATAAGATGATTTGATGTTCTTCCAATGTAGTAGAGAGGTGTGCATGTGTGAACATGCATGTGTGTGTATATCTGTGTTCTCAGAAAATCCGATAAGTTAGTCAAGCACAATTTCACGTTTATATAAACCCATGCTGACTCTCTCAGAATGCATTGAGATTTTCCAAGTGTGGCACTAAATCCTTCTGATAAAAAATGCCAGCGTTTCCCTATGACAGACATTAAGCTAGCTAGTCTGTTTCCTGTCTCCTCTCTTTCCTGAATAGATGAGGTGCATTTACTATTTACCAATCTGATGGGGCACCTACGGAATCTAGGAAGTTTTGGACAATTAAAACCATGCATCCACTATTTCATCAGTAACTTCCTTTCAGAATCTAGGATAATACATCAGGACATGGGCACATGTCATTTTTTTAGTTCTAATAATTTTCTCAGCACTTTTCTTTGGTGAATGTGCATTCTACGTCTGCATCTCCAGAGCTATGGTTATATTTTTCTATTGTAACAATGTCATCCTTAATCAATAAAGTTACTTTTCTAAGCTTCTTATCCTTGCTAAATGTTACATGTCCTTGGATATTCAGGTCCCAGTCTTTGTAATCCTGTAGCCATATCTGAAACAGAGAACAGCTCAAAGATATTTAATTTCATTTGTGTGGTGAATTATCCATTTTTTATGAATGCTGCGTGCATTTAGGCACAAAGTCTTCCCACCAATGTCAGTGGCAAGTGGTAAGAGTAGAGGGATTCGTAGACAGCCGTGTGATGGAAAGAAATTGGATCCTCCACTATCATTATCCCTAGCTCCAGGTGACATCATGTATGTAAAAGTATCTGTTGCCATTGCAATCCTTGGGATCCTTGGAGGATTGATTGGCACAGTGGACTGAGTGAACGATATGGATCAGATCATTATCAACAACATAATTTCGATTCCCAGTAAGGCTGTGTGAATTCAAGACCTGCTCCTGTGTCCTACCTGTGGTGTTTTGTGAGTAGGACCTGCCTTCAGGCAGAGAACTCAAGGAGATACATTATGTGGATTTCAGCAATTCGAGGAAAAAGCTCACAATCACCTTGTCAGGGGCAATAGTTGATGAGCAATAGATGCCAGTCATGCCAATAATCCCACAACTGAAGCACAAATAAAATTCATAAATTATATATGTATATTATACATATATAATGTATATTTTAACAACATCCAAAAGTCTCTTGCCTATGCTTTAAATCACACTTAGCTCCAATACCCATCACCCCATTGCTTGTGTTGGCTCCAGCTTTTAGAGTGGTCATCCTTATTATCATTCCATTGCCTCACACGCTCCAGGTCTGTAGGTTCTGCCAACCCCATAATCCTCTGGGATTTTGCACCCTCCAACTCTAAACTCTTGTCTGTCCTTGATTTTAATCCTTCCATCATTGACAGCTGTACTTTCAGCTGTCAAGTTTGGAATTTCTATCAAGATCTTTTCTACTCCCTTTCCTCTTTAAACAAGATTTGTTGCCATCTGCCCTAATATCGCTGTATGTACCTTTATGGCAAATTTTGTTTGAGAATGCTCTCATATAGTACCTTGGGAAATTTTACAATGTGAATGGTGTCATTTAATTGCACAGTTCTTCTTTTTGTTTTTCTTCTTTAAATGTTCTTTCACAAATAATATACTTCACTACCCATGTTGCACCTCTTATTTGGGCAGTAGGAGACCGAGTGCGATGCCAGTTGGAAATTGTGTTAGACACTGAAATTGTGTCATTATTGGTTTCAATCTGACATGTGCTTATATGTCAATATAAAATCTGAGCATAAAACTTGATGAACTTCTAAATGAAAGATTAAAATATGCTGGGATGAACTTTGCCTTTTTTTTTATTGGAAATAATTTTGATCTTGCTTTATGATGCAAAAAGAGCAATTTGGAATCAGCCATCCATTATAATATCACCTGGCAAAGTTACTGATTTTATTCTGTCACCCAAAACCAAACTTCTCACTATTCTGTTAAATGGGTGCTCCTAGTGAGGACATTTATGATGCGCTGCTAATTCTGTGTTTTCAATAAATGATTTTTAAGCATTCTGTCTGGAAAATTACTATCTCTATCCATTATACACTAAATGCGGTGAATTTACCATGTATTACTGCAGGTCCAATTCTAAAACAAGACACGATCCATTCTCTAGTGTACCAACAAAATAATGCAGATTTTTTGAGATACAAGCATCTATATCAGGCAAGAAATAATAAACAAAGTTTCCAACATTACATTATTAATTTTCATTAACAGCATTCCCTGCAGTATTAGACACAGTGTGATAAAGACAAACCACAAGTGACTTGATAAATGTCAATTCAGTGAGTGCTTTATCTAACCAGCTGTTAGAAATCTGTTAATGGTATGGAGTTACACATTTGACATCTCTCTCCGAACTCAGAGGAAAGGTAGTTAAGGAATATGCTGTATATGGATCTCACAAAATTCATAAATCAAATACTTCGATAAGTTTCCTTAACATTTTGAACAATAGAACCTGTGCAGTATACTTGCTGCTACCAGCAGTTATCTTCACACGGATGCTGAGTTTCTCAGACTGTTGCTATGAACAGTTCTTTAATACTTTTACAGCCCCACAAAGACCCCCAGCAATTTTAAATTTGCTAGAATTGGGATGTGTGGAATAAAAGGCAAACAGTGAAGATATACATATCTTCAATCTTGTGTACCAGCTGCTCTGTGCAGTACAGCATGATCTAAGATTACAAAGATTACATGACTATTCTGCAAAGAAACAGATCCTTTGGCCCAACCACCCTATGTTGGCTTTCATACTTCACTATACTTCACTAGCCATGTCTTATCATCTAAACCTAGCATTCTACCTTCTAACTCAATTGTCTACTTTCTCCTTAAATGCACCTGCACTATTAGCTTCAACCAGCCCCCAGTGATAGTGAGTTCTATATTCTCACCATTTGTTGGGTGAAAAAAAAGGTTGCGGAATTCCTCACTGAGAAATTGTGCTGGTGAGTACATGGGAGAATTACAGAAGACAAATGTTACAGTATCAGCATCTGCAATGTTTTCTACAAACCATAGTACAGGGACACTGCTCAAGGAGTGTTCAGTGCTCTCATTTCACATTTCTAAACCAGCAGAAAGAAATACATGAATTGAATGTGGAGCTGGGCAAATGCCCTAAGAGTGCATGGCCTTGCACAGGCCTCACCAGGAAGAAGGAACATTGTCTTTCAACAATTTTAGATTAGTCCCACTGACACCTTTTTAATACAATTGTTATTCTCCTGCACCAATTTATAAAATTCTGCAAACCTATTTATTGTTTTTTCTTTGTTTATTCATCTTTCTGTCTCTCTATCGCAGAGCTTTCTTTTTTGTCTTCCTCTCTTCTCTCCTTTACCTGATTTTGTACTGCTGTAAGATCTGCTATATACCCCAGCTCTGATGAATAGTCATCGGCCTGAAACACTACTGCTAATTCTGTTTTGTTTTCTCCACGGATGATACCAGGTTTCCAGAGCATTTTCTCACTGCCCCTCTTTTCAGAGGTCAGCCTTAGATCTGTCATAGAGATCTTGCCTTTAAATCAGAAAGTTGAGAGTTCAATCTCAATTCCAGACATTTGGTTACACATTACTGTAGTATAGAGTGAAGATTGGACTGTTCAATGTGCTGCCAGATGTCAAAATGTGAGTCTGATCTCCCTTCTAGGGTGAACTTTAAAGATCCCATGGCACCATTTGATTAACATGAGAACTGTCCTGGTGAGCTGTTCAATATGTTACTCTTTAAAACAACATCACTTAAATATCAGCAAATAAGTCTGGCAGCATCTGCAGAGAGAGTTAACAGTTCAGGCTCATGACATTTTGTCAGAACATTTCAGGTTGACAACCTTTCAGATTAACTGCATTTCCCTCCTCAAAGAGGCTGTCAATATGGTCACTTTTTCATTGTTATCTTTGTGACCTTAAAAGTGCAGAAATTGGCTGGTGCTTTGCTTTCAACCTTATAACTGCAACTACACTTGTAAAGTAACTCCTTATATATGTGAAGTTTTGAGATAGCCTGAGATTGTAGTGTATGTAGGGAAGTCCTTTGTTTTTCAATGGCAGCCGACCTCTTCTGAATCTTTCTATCCTAAGAGCTACACAAGCCAGGGGAGTCAACTTTCCATGTGGTAGTAATCACATGGATCAGAAAACCCACTGAAGTCAGCTTCATGCGGGTTAATGGGCAGCTTCCATTTGAGAAATGTTGTAAGAGGATTCCTGACCAATAAAGAAAGCCCTGTAAAATTGGTTTGAATCATCTTGAATGCTTCAAAACAGAGGTCAAGGATGATCATTTCCAAGTGTTACTGTTTTGTTTTCCTCTGAAATAAGTTAACGAATTAGGCTTCAGATTATTAACCTGAAATAGATGCTTTCTTGAATGGCTTCGGTATTGAAGCAGTCCATGTCTGTGTGCAGCCAGGGTATCAGATAATAACATAATTGAGAGTTTTAGATACCAAAACTATAAAAGGAAGGTTTAAACAGATGACAACTATCACCTGAAACCTGGAATTGGATCATTGATTTGAACATACACTAGAAAATTTTTTTACAATCTAAAATCATTTTGGAGGTGGTTGTGTTTTAGACTGAGCATATAAAGAGTAATCATTAATGTTCGATGACATGCATAAGAAAATCAAAAATAACTGTATTATCACTGAATATTATCAAGAAATATTTGTTATTATTATAAACTTCTATAGTTTCAAAATTATGGGCAGAATCATATGTATTTATGTGACATGGGCAATGGTGAGATTTGTGGCAGAATCAGATGAGAAATTCAACGAGTTTTATAGTGACATTGGAGCATTTCACTCAATCTTTTATGATAAGCAGTGTGACACATTTCTTGCTAGACACTGGCAAATTGCCAACAAAGGGGGATTATAACTTGTTAAATGCCTTGTTAACAGACCAGCGCACCTCATTAATATCCAGCTTTCTATCCTACCAAATACACCAAACAAGTGAGATGTCAAGAAAGCTCAATGTAGAATTCAGAATGGATACATGGCAAGTTCAACTCACCGGTTGCTCTGAAAGACATCAATATTGCATAGGACCAAACAGAATCTCAGAGCATGATCTACACGCACCTGCCCCATCTGATATTTGTCAACCTCTCATAAACGTAATGGCAGTTCTGAAATACATTTACATGCCACAGATGAAGTGCAGACATGCATTACATGGTGCATCAGCATTGAAAGTCTGCAGCAAGGACACTTTGTGCGCAACAATATGCAACCAGCTGAAGAATTGGACCAGGATGTATCTCAGGGCTGCTTGCTTGCTGGGTTAGCATGCACCCACTTAGCACCTACCTGGATTTTTGCACCATCGATGCCTTGCCTTGATGTGCCAACTGGTGCAATTACACAATTAGGCCTGTGACCTTGCTGCTCAGCAGTATTAAGTCAAGGGGGCATACCTCTTGTATCAATTTCAAACCTGCATCACATGCTCACACCTTAAACTGTAAACAAACTGCATTACAACAAGGAAGCAGCCATGTCTCAAAGTGCATAAAACCACAGACCATAAGAGATAGGAGTAAAATTAGGTTATTTGGCTTATCAAGTCAGCTCTGCCATTCAATCATGGCTGATATGATTCTCAACCCCATTCTCCTGCCTTCTCCCCATAACCTTTGAACCCTTTCTATTCAAGAGCTTATCAATCTCCATCTGAAATACAGTCAATTTCATGGCCTCCACAGCTCTCTGCAGCAATGAGTTCCAGATATTAAATGCTCTCTGGCTGAAGAAATTCCTCTTTATCTCAATTATAAAGGGTCCTCCATGCACTCTGAAGTTGTGCCCTCAGGTACTAGTCTTACCTACTAGTGGAAACATCTTCTCCATGTCCACTTTATCCTGGTCTGTCAGTGTTCTGTAACGTCCTCATCCTTCTAAACTTTATCAAATACAGGCACAGAGTCCTCAGCCACTCCTCATTCATCAAGCACTTCATCCCTGGGATCATTCTTGCAAACCTCCTCTGGATCTCTGCAATGCCAGCACATCCACCTTTAGATACAGGGCCCAAACCACTGACAATATTGCAAATGCCGTCTTACCAGAGGCTTATAGTGCCTCAGAAGTACATTTCTGCTTTTGTATTGTATCTCTCTTGAAATGAATGCTAACATTGTATTTGCCTTCCTAACTGCCAACTCAACCTGCATGTTAATCTTAAGAGAATCCTAAACTAGGGCTCCCAAGTGACTTTGTGCTTCAGATTTCTAAAACCTTTCCCCATTTAGAAAATAGTCTACGCTTCTATTCTTCCTATTAAAGTGCATTAAATCACATTGTCCCACATTGTGTTCCATCTGTCACTTCTTTGCACACACTCCTATCCTGTTCAGGTTCTTCAGCAGCCTCCCTGCTTCCTCAACACTATCTGTCCCTCCACTTAGGTCACCTGAAAGTCTTGGAAGAACGGTCATCATTGAAGTCCATTGCCCATCAGCCAGGAGTCCTGGCAGAGTAAATCAAAGGCAACTTCTGATGTCAGTCCAAAGGATTGGCCAGGGTCAGGTGTCTGGTTGGGGTATTGTTGGTCATCTGCATCTGCAGTCCACCGACTCAGTCATGGTGTGTCCAATGGTTCCAAAGCAGTCAGCCCAGAGAGTAATGGAAGAAGGGGGTCATTGCCATGAGAAGGAGACTTCTCAAATTGTTTTTCAGGACTGGGGACAGCAGGTTGGCAGGAAGTTGAAAAGATAATCGTGTGAAAGGGGGTGGTCAACAATATCTCTGGGGGGATATGGTAAGGCAAGGGAAGGAAGGGGTTGATGCAGGAGGGGAGTTCATCTCTGGTCAGGAGCACCCTGGCATCAAGCTGAGGAACTGGGGGAGAGTGTATGAACATACTTGATCAACAATATCCCACAAATTTCTTTCTCCATTGCATGGAGCTCCAAGCTCTGTACATAGCAATAGTTTCCACATGTGAAAGTCAATGCATTTTAATCCTAAAATAAGGGCTCACTGTTCCCTATTATAAATAGTACTACAGATGCTGGAAATCAACAATAAAAACTGAAAGTACTGGAGAATCTCAGGAGGTCAGGTAGCATCTGTGGAGAGGGAAACAAGATTAACCTCTTGAGTCCAGCATGAGTCTTCTTCTTGGTTGAGTTCTTGGTTGACTATGTTGAGTTCCAAAGAAGAGTCGTACTGCACTTAACACATTAACACTGTTTGTCTCCCCACAGATGCTATCAGACTTATTGAGTTTCTCCAGCACTTTTTGTTTTTGTTCACTCCTAATTTTATTGACATCACCCAAGTGCTTATTGCACCTATAGAGCTCAATTCATGTTTATTTCTCCTCTTTCACTCTATTGTTATTGAGGCTGGTTCAAATCTTCCCATCAGGATCAGAATACTATTCCTGATCCTGATCAGATTAAAAAAAAACACACAATTCCCTTTAGTGGAGATAGCAAGAACTACAGATGCTGCAGTCAGAGTCAATACAGTATGGATCTGGAGGAACACAACAGGTCAAGTAGCATCAGAGGAGCAGGAGAGTAGATGTTTCAGTCCTGATGAAGGGTCCCGACATGAAACGTCGAATCTCCTATGCCTCTGATGCTGCCTGACCGGCAGTGTTCCTCCAGTTTCACACTCCCTTTAAGTGGAATTCTGTGTGTAAACTTCCAGGCCAGGAGATTTTAAGAGTTTTGTGGAAGTGGGAGTCGGGGTCAGATTGAGGTGGAGTTTTAGTCCATAACGGGCTGAGTGCGGGAGCTGTATTTTGGGTGGGTGGAAAGAGGTCTGGCTGTCCATGAAGGAACTGAAGGTGTGTGATGAGTCAGTGATGGGTTAGTGGAGTGGAGTGGTGGTGGCTTCAGTTTAATACTTACTTAGGAGTTGCAGTAGGTGTTAATCCTCTAAGCTTTGCTGAGTAACTATTAAGACTAAGTCAGTTGTAACCCTTAAAATTCTCTGACTCTAACACCGAATTATGAAATATTTCAAAGGGGTCCAGACACTAGATAATTTCCCAGCAGGTCTTTCTACTTCTCAGGCAATCCCCGTGGAGTCAGCTTTTGGGATCCTGACACATAACTCCTGTTTACGTTGCTACATGATCATCTCCCAGTGCAAGATCTGGGCCATTGTGATCACTATCTATGCTATGTTCACCATGTGAAACCTAATGCTAAGTGGACTGGTTGACCTCAATAGCGTAGGTGCATTGAATGGGAAATGGGTTAAGTATATGAGGAAGCATAAAGTACAAGGATGTGTCGATGGGCTACGATGGAGTAAAATGGGAAGAGTCTTATTTGCATCATAAATATTGGCATAAATCTGTTGGTGCAAATAGTTCTGTATGATTCCTGGCTGTCTTTGTTCGCTTTTTGATGTGAGAGTACTTAATAATGCTTGTAGTCTGTAAGAGCAGTGACACTGCTATTAATGAAATGTCAGTTTAGTCAGGGACATGGAAATTTATTGAGCTTCTCAAAAAAATTGGCGATTGAGCAGCTAAAATTAGTGTGAAAACATGACAAAATATTCAATTATTTTTACTTGCATACAATCATTGTTTGCACTTTGTTAAATAGTATTTAATACAGATTTTACTCAAATGAAACATCCAGAATTTGCCAACTAGCTTTTCTTGATTGATAGTCCATAACATGGTCTGTGTATTGTGGGTACTTCTAATGGCTTTTTTCCATCGGCCAAGGTTGATGTGGGAAGTTTCAAAGAATTTAATAAATTTTACAGCAAGTTCGATGCACATCGGAAAATTTAACTTTGTCTTTTTCAACATTGCTGCCAGCTTCCTTTCCACACATAGTTCCACTTGGTTGTAAGCTGTTGGGAACTTAAAACTCTTCATGAATTCTTCTCATTAAGTTATGGTTAGTGGCAGCTTCCTTAGTTTGTTATAGTGTCCACTGTTGCAGGAGCGATGAGTGCCAACTGCTGGTAGAGGTATTGTAACTGCCAATAATCTTCCTTACTAGATATATTTAATCAAACAGTCCAGATGATTTCTTATATGCCTCAGGGCCAGATGGGACTTGACCCCAAAATTTCTGGCCCAGCAGAAAGGGACTCTTCCAGTACACCAGAAGCATCCAAAACATCCATTCTAGATATTTTCTGACCAATCTGTTCAGAGAAGTTATTATACAGTTCTGGAGTAGATTGGACTTTAACCCAGAAAAATCCTCAACAAATCCTTCATTCCAACCTGAGTCTAAGAACCTGTGGAATTATCATTGGTGAAGGGAAGATCACTTATTTTAACAAGAAAGGGAACTGGTCTTACCTAGCAAGACGTATTTTGTTGCACGAGGCTCTAGGTTCATGATACATTGACTAATTAGGCCACAGATGGCATGCTTATCTCCATCAGGACTTTGTGCTAGACTGTCTAATTCTTTACTCAAAGACTGCGTTGCATCAGACTGAGTGAAGCTTAATTAAACTTTGACAATAACTGTTTAAGAACTATTAACTTATGAATAATCTCCTTTAATTGTGTCAGCTTCAGTATAGACAACAGGTAGAATTTTGTTTATTTAATTCCTGGCAGAACTGCAGGTACATTTTTGGCTTAAGAGCCACATTTCCTAATGGGCAGGCTTTGCTGAGACTTTCCAAGAACAGTGCAGTTGACATCCTGCCTCTGCACTCACCAACCACCAGGGAAATGCAGGCAGAATAGTGTGTTTGTACTGTCAAGGGAAAAATTTCTAATTAAATGGACCACAGCATGGACTACAAGGAATCAGCTACACTTGGATCATTGATGCTTCAGGAACCAATAGAATGGAAAAGAATGCTGCTCCTCAGGTCTCTGACCTTTTCCTGGAGCTCCAGCTGTGAGATCTAAGTGAGGTGAGATTTACTGAGTACATTTTCTCTAAGCAAGCAGGCCTGAATGGAAGTAGCCATGGAAGTCAGCAGTGCGTGTCTGATGCCTTCAATCTACAAATGGTGCCAAATGCAACAAGACAATTCATGCCCTCAGGAGGGAACACCAATTGGTTATCATTACACTTTGATCCCAATTCCCTTTACACCTCTCTGGCGATATGAATAGGTCAAAAACTGGGTAGCAAAGTGGCCCATTGGATATAATCTGGGGAATTATGACACCCTTCACTTTATGGCAATACTAGAAAATTAAAATTTTTTTTTAAGAGGTATAAAGCTTCAGAAGCTCTTCCTGCTGTGCCTTTACCTCAGAGAGACTGCATGGATGCAGTATATTATTGGGAAAGAAGGAATTCATAATTTAAAATGTTTTTACTTGCCCTTTGAATCATTTCAATTAGTTTCTCACCAGACCTTCAGGAGTTGCTTGCGGAATTTAAAATCTGCACTGGGGAAAGAGAAAAAGCTGAAGTTGAAGGAGGATGGAAATGATGTCTGGATATCGACTTGGTATCAATTTCTGGGATTTTCCCACCCTGTATGCAGCAGAACTTGCTCCCTGGCTGAGTAAATTCTGCTTCATGTCTCAATATCCATCTCACGGATTCACTCCAGGATCACATCTACCTTTAATTTATTAGCAGATGTAGTCCCAGAACCACCATGGGTAACTTTTTCGTGATCCGCATATCATGATGAGATTATAATGGATACATTACTCCAGGAATGTTCTCACCAATATATTTTAAAGTGTCAGTACATTTGATTTACACTTCATAGATCTAATTGTATGCTTAACTTTCAATTTACCTTGGTAATTACTGTCATACATTGTAATAGTACTCCCAATTTTTGTAACCACATGAGCTATCTCCCAATCTTTTGATACTCCTGTGTTCAATGAGCTGTGTTCAATGAATAATATATCCACCAACTCATTACCTGACTTCACCCTCAGCTCTTCCAGGATTCTTGGCTGTGATCTACCAGCTGTACCTTGTGATTTACGGCTTTCCTGCTACTCAATTTTCTTAATGAGCATTTCATTTTTGATTAGTGGCTTTAGACACATCCTTCTCCACTTTAATTACATAACTGCAAGTTTGTGATGGTATCTGCACCAAAATCAATTGTTAGAAAAAAACATTTTCAACCTCTGTTATTGACCTAGCTCTCATCTTTTTGTTGTCATACTCAAAGATTCCCATTTTGTATTCCTAGGAGGCTTATAGATATAAATTTGTAATTTTTTTTGAATGCTAATTTGCAATCTATTCTTCTATTCTTCAGGTACAAAAAGTTACTACTGTCCCTCCTTGTATCTGTTTGCATATTTCAGGTTTGCTACTCAATAAACTGTGTTCAATGTCAAATATATCTCGTCTTGTTTCAGATGAGATAGAGAGGAAGGTAAAAGAGGTGGAGGAGTTGCATTACTAATCAGGGAGAATGTCCCATCTGCACTCGGAGAGGAGATACTGGTGGGCTCATCCACTGAAGCATTATGGGGACAGCTAAAAAATAAGATGGGTGCAATCACTCTGACAGGATTATACTAAATACCTCCCAACAGTCACCGAGGCATTGAGAAACAAATATGTCGGCAGATTATGGAAAGATGCAGTAACAACAAGGTTATCATAGTGGGTGACTTTAACTTCTCCAATACTGACTGGAACTCCCTTAGATCAAGAGACTTAGACAGGGCAGAATTTGTTCAATGCATCCAAGAAAGTTTCTTGAAACAGTAAGTGTGGATAATCCAACTAGAGGAGGGGTATTAGCTAATGTGCCTGGCCAGGTGACTAGGGAGCTAGGGAGTGTTAATTGGGATATTTGATAAGTAGGAGTTCTTTAAAGACCTACTGATCAGGGTTCAGGACCGGCTTATTCCAGTCAGGAGGAAGAACAAGGATGGCAAGGTAACAGAACCTTGGATAACGGGGGAGGTTACAAATTTGGTCAAAAGGAAAATGAAGCATATATAAGGTTTAGGAATCCTGTGAGGAATATAAAGAAAGCAGGAAAGAATTCAAGCAGGGAATTAGGTGAGCAAGAAGGGGCTATGAAATGACCTTGGAAAGAAGGGTTAAAGAGAATCCCAAGGATTCTATACATACATTGAAAATAAGAAGATAACAAGGGAAAAGGTAGGACCACTCAAGGATAGAGGAGGGAACTTGTGCTTGGAGGCAGAGGATGTAGGCGAGACCCTAAATGAATACTTTTCATTGGTATTCACCCAAGAGAAGGATATGGAGGATAATGAGATTAGTGTGGAATACGCTAATATGCTAAGGTATTTTGAGATCAAGAAAGAAGTCGTATTGGGTCTTTTGGAGACCATTAAGGTAGATAAGTCCCTAGGACCTGATGGGATCTATCCCAAGTTATTGAGAGAAGCAAGAGAAGAGATTGCTGGGGCATTGACCAAGATCTTTGTATCTAGCCACTGGAGAGGTCCTGGAGGATTGGTGAGTAGATACTGTTGTTCCTCTGTTCCTCTAACAGGGAAATAGGAATAATCCAGGAAACTATAGACCGGTGAGTCTCACATTAGTAGTTGGGAAGCTATTGGAAAGAATCCTTAGGGATAGGATTTATGCCCATTTGGAAAAGCATGGCCTAATTCGGGACAGTCAGCATGGCTTTGTGCGGGGCATGTTTTGTCTTACTAACTTGATTGAATTTTTCGAGGAGGTGACAAAGGTGATCAATGAGGGTAGTGCAGTGGATGTTGTCGACATAGATTTTAGTAAGGCTTTCAACAAGGTCCCTCATGGTAGACTCATCCAGAAGATTAAGTTGCATGGGATCCATGGTGACTTGGCCACATGGATTCAGAATTGGCTTGTTTACAAAAGGTAGAAGATAGTGGTTTTCTGTCTGGTGGTCTGGACTAGTGGTGTTCTGCAGGGATTTGTACTGGAACCTCTACTGTTTGTGATATACATAAATGACTTGGATGAAAAAGTAGATAGGTGGCTTAGTAAGTTTGCAGATGATGCAAAGATCAGTGGAATATAGACGGTTGTCAAATGATACAGTGGGATATAGATCAGTTGCAGATATGGATAGAGAAATGGCAGATGGAATTTAATCTGGATAATTATGAGATGATGCACTTTGGGAGATCAAATGTTGAGGTAAACTATACAGTTAATGACAGGACCTAGAACTGCATTGATGTACGGAGGGATCTTGGGGTTCAAGTCCATAGCTCCTTGGAAATGGCTGTGCAAGTATATAGGGTGGTAAAAATGGCTATGTCATGCTTGCCTTTATTGGTTTGGGAATTGAATACAAGGGTCAGGGTGTCATGTTATAAGACTTTGGTTAGATGTTCAATTCTGGTTGCCGCGTTATGGAAAGGATGTTATACGTGAACTCTGAGCTGCGATCTCCAGCTCCCTAGCTCCCCTGAAATGCCACAAATACACTTATAGCGCTGATGGCAGTTTGTCAAAGAATAAGAAGAAGTTGACAATAGCTTTAATTCTGTCCCACTTCTGGCTTCATAAAAAAACACTGTTAGTGTTGATTGCCCAGACTTGAACCCCTTTGATTAGCCTCCAAACTGTCAGAACTGTTCTGCTTTTTGGACCTACCTTGAGGCCAACAAAATTGGACCTTGCCAAAATTCTTACAACCTCAATTGGCGAGTGATATAGGATGCTTAACTGATACAGTCCATCCATGTCAAATTATCAACTCAGGTGGCAGGCTAAAAATTGCTGTTGGGCTATTATTCAAGTCCACACTGATCAAAACTTGTTGCTTGTTATGAAATACAAAGTCTGCTTTTGTTTGGTTTAGGGAGAGAACTCAATGATAGATGGTGTGGCAAGACTAGTACTGAGTAGCATTACCAGTTAACACCAGTTAATACTGAGTGTAGTACAACACCATCTCATGTGGTGGGTTTGCAGAAGGACAATTGGATTCCAACCTCTTGTGTTACTTTAGTCTACTTGTAACAGGTTCGGAACTAACAGGTTGAGCTAGCTCTGGACTATTTTCCACTCACAGAATTAATATTTAAGAATTAAGAATACAGAATATTTAATTTCAGAAGTCAATCGACAGTGATAAAGGTTCAATAAAGTGAAGCCCTTGTCTCCATGACACTGATGGAAATCATTCGAGTGTGACAGTTAAGTTAGAAGTTCCTGAGCAGTAGAATCAGGTCAGGGAATGCAATTTGAGTGAGTTGTTGAACTACCGTTGTCTTTTTCAGGATAGAATTTTGACACATTTGGCACAGGTATGAACTAGGCATTAAATTCCCACTCACCACCAGCCCCCACACATGCCTTCCAGCAACCCCAAACCCCTGCCCCCACTGCCACATGATCAACAAGGAAAGACCATAACTGGGATTCATTTCTCTGCAAAAAAAGAAGGCTGAAAAGACTAAAACTGCACAACTGCTTTCCTGTCTAGGTGAACAGCTTGTGCACACAGGATATTTTCTAAGAGCGTGCTTTTGTTGCTTCATTGGCAATTTTCACCATGTTGGAAGGTTTCTTTGCTCTCAAGTATTTTACTCACCTCAACCTGCTTTTAGTCTTCACTGCAGCATGGGAGCATCTGATCCAATTTGGATTTCTGGCAATAGACGAGATGTATTACCATCAACACCAGAACAATATCAACAACAACACAAGCTAGCTTCTCCTCAGCCACAGGATGCTCCACAGAACAAGGAGAATAGTTACAGAGCACATGTGTGAGGACCAGCTCTCTACATACAACAGAGCAACAGTGAGCCTGGGATCTCAGGTTTTCATGGCAGAACATCACTAAATTTCTACAGCTCGCTAGGTCAAGATCTCTTTCCCAATGAAACACATAGGTGTGCACTACCAGTGGTTATCAAAGCCACTATGGCCTTGAATTTCTTTGACTCTGGCTCTTTCCAGAGATCTGATCCCTTTATTTGCAAGATTTCCCAATTTCCTGCCTGCAAGTGCATCTCCCTGATGACCATTGCTGTGTTAGCCAGAATTTCTTATTAATTTGCTGGTGATGCAAGAAGTCAGAAACAGAGGGATCTTGCAGTTTTGCATTCCCACAGGCACCAAGACTCTTACACTGTACATACAGAATCAACATCCACTAAACCTCCCCTACCAGTTATGAGCTGGGTAGTACTTCTTTGCACCTTAGTGAGGACAAGGAAAGGCTTTCCTGTTTAAACTGACAAACTGACCAGGAAGGTCATTGGTGAAGCAAATGGACACTGGGTTGCCTGTATCATCTGATCCTCCTTGCAAGCGGTAACCCTGTCCATTGAAGACTATATCAACACAAACATTCTGACTCTCATGTTTGCACTGGGATCCTCCAGCCTCTCTGCAAGAGTGCACAGTTTCTCTGATAATATTGAAAGACCTCTCCCTTGAGTCCCTCAGCGCTTGCTTTATAAACTCTCCTCACAACTGCTTGTATCTCAGTGGTTGCAACATTGGTGTTGGAATCAGCTGACTCTCACTACAGGAGACTGCAGATGGCCTTGGATGATGACTACTAACCTACTAATGCATCATGCCTTTAGGAGAAAGACAGAAAATGAGGCAAAATATTTTCAGTAGTTAAAGCTAATTCTGGAGTAAATGCTTCCTTTTGTTGCTGAATTGTTTGTCACTGTGGTTGACATATGGTCAATAATTCACCAATATTGACAGTCATCAACATGAAAGATAAAATGGAGCAAATGTTACTTTCTCCATTTTGAGAACCTAACAACAATGTGAAGAACTCCCAGGTCAGTCTTAACATGGATCTAATGCAGAATGAAACTCCTGTTTTCTGCTCTGCTCCAGGCATCAGCTACGATCCAACCTTTGACATCATCTTTTTCTCTAACATTGAAGCGTACAAAATTCTTACAGGGCTCAACAGGGTGCATCTCAGTTTCCCAACTGGGCGTCCAGAATCTGGGGACACAGTTGTTGAATAAGCAGCAGACTATTTAGGACTGTGAAGAGAAAGATTTTTTTTTCATTGCGCGGGTTGAAAATCTTCAGAATTTTCAACACCCAGGAACTGTGGTGCCTCAGCTATTGAGTTTGTTCAAGACAGGGATCAATAGATTTCAAGATATTAGGAATGTCATGAGATAGTACAAGGAAATGGCACTGAGGTAAAGTATAAGACATGTTCTGGTTGAATACTGGAGCAGGCTTGTGTGGTTGAATGGTCTGCTCCTGATTGCACTTCCCATGTTCCTATTCTTGTGTTCTATATGAAATGAAGAAGATTATCAATTTATAATGAAACTGAGCCAAAATTATGGCAGTTTTTAATGGATGAAACCAACTAGGAATGAAATTAACTGTGGCTAAATCTGATATATTTTGGACATTTACAGCTGGTGGAACTTGAATCCTTTTCAAACTTGAATGGGCCTGAATTCATGCCATTATCTAATGTATTTCTGGTATGTATTAAGTACTCCAAGATTATGTCAATGAAGTCCCAATCTCTTACATGATGCCACATTGTTCACAGCCAAGAAAAGAACCTAACAAAAATTTTAATTCTTATATATTCTAGGAATAAAATATTAAGACACCTTCAGGGCAAAATTGAGCCTCTTTTCTTCTGTTTTCCAGGCGTGAAATAGTTTTGCAGCATACCATTTGAAAAAAATGTATTCAGAGTAATGTGGGATTGGTGGATGGGCCATATTTATTGGTCATTGTTAATTGACCTTGAGAAGGTAGTAGTGAGTTGTTTTCTGAAACATCGCAGTCAGTTTGGTGTAGGTACACCTGTAATTCTGTTAAGGAGAGAGTTCCAGGATTTCATCCAGTGAAGGGGCAGAGATATATTTCCAAGTCAGGATAGTGAGTGGTTAGAGAGGAACTTACAAGTGGTGATATTCCCATGTGTCCACTTCCCTTGTCCTTCTAGATGATAGTGGATAAGGCTTCAGAAAGTGCTGTCGAAGGAACCTTGGTGAATTTCTGCAGTATATCTTGTTGCTGCTACACATGTGTGATATTGTGAGATGGTGGTGGAGGGAATAAACTTTGGTGGCTTTGATGTGGATCAAGTGGCCTCTATTGTCCTGGATGGTGTTGAATTTCTTGATTATTGTTGGAGCTGCAAACACATCCAGGCAAGTGTGGATTATTCCAACACATTACCAACTCATGCCTTGTTGATGATGGATAAGCACTGTGGAGTCAGAAGGAGAGTTATCTGCTGCTGTATTCCTTGCTTCTGACTTACTGTTCAGCCACAGTATTCATATGGTTATTCCAGTTTAGTAACTGGTCAATAGTACCTCCCAGGATTTTGATACTGGACATTTCAGCAATAATAATGCCATTGAATGTCAAGTGGGATGATTAGATTCTCTTTTGTTGGAGATGGTTATTATTTGACACTTATGTTTCATGAAGGTTGTTTGCCATTTTTAAGTATTAGTCTAGGTGTTGTCCAGATATTGCTGCATGTTGATATGATTGCTTCAGTATGTGAGGAATTGCGAATGGCGCTGAAAATTTGCCATCATTGGCAAACATCCACTTCTAACCTTATGATGGGAGGAAAGTAATTGATGAAGTTGTTGAAGATGGTTGGGCCTGGGATTAAACCCTGGGAAACTCCTACAAAGATATCCTGGAGCTGAGATGACTGATCTCCATACCTGAACCATCTTCCTCTGTGTTTGGTGTGACTCCAACCAGCACAGAGTTTTCTCCTAATTGCCATTGATTCTAGTTTTCCCAGGGTTTCTTGATGCCACTTGATCAAATATAGCCTTAATGTCAACGGCAGTCAACTCTAATCTCACTAATGGAATTCAGCTTTATTGCCCATGTTTGAATCAAGGCTGTAATGAGGTCAAGAACTAAGTCAGAGTCATAGAGTTTTACAGCACAGAAACAGACACCTAAATTAGACTCATACATGCCGACCAAATATCCTAAATTAATCTAGTCCCATTTGCTAGCATTTGGCCCATATCCCTCTGAACCCATCCAGATGCATTTGAAATGTTGTAATTGTATCAGCCTCCACCACTTCCTCTGGCAGCTCATTCCATGCATGAACCCTCTGCATGAAAATTTTTCCCCTCAGCCTCCGTTGAAGTCTTTCCCCTCTCATCTTTAAACCTGTACTTTGTAGTTTTGGACTCCCTTACCATCGGAAAAAGACCTTGGCTATTCACCCAATCCATGCCCTTCATGATTTTATAAACCTCTATAAGGTCACCCCTCAGCCTCCAATGCTCTGGGAAAATAGTTCCAGCCTATTCAGCCTCTCCCTAAAGCTCAAAACCGCCAGCCCCGGCAACATCCTTATAAATCTTTTCTGCATCCTTTCAAGTTTAACAGCAGGGAGGGAGACCAGAATTGAACACAGTATTCCAAAAGTGGCCTCACCAATGTCCTGTACAGCCACAATACTCCAAGCTCAGCAACAGTTATTGTTGAAGAAGTGCTGTTTGAGCAGCATTGACTGTTAAACCTCCACTGTATCTTGTCAGGGACTGGGGCTGTCTGGCCCTCCTACCTGCTTGACAACAACAGAACTGCAGCTGAGATACTAATGAGGTAGCAAGTGTAATTCTGTCCTAAGAGAAACCAGCATCCATTTCTGTTGTGGTGTCATTGGAACTGAACCTTAGGATAGCACCCATTTTATCTGAGACACACCGCAGGAGTGAACTGAACCTTTCAAAGCTGCAGTCAATTGAACTATTCATAATGAGAAGGGATGCCAGGAGTCTTTGCTCTCACTGAAGCTGATTCTGTCCTCTCAAATTGTCTACAGCTTTTGATACAATTGCTCACTCCATCCTCTCCCAACATTATCCTCTGTCATCCAGTTGAATATTAATTTATTTGCCTGGTTGCATTCTCATCTATCTAATCATAGCCAGAGAATCGGCAGCCCCTCCCTCCATGCTCCCATATTGTCATCTCTAGAATCTTTTCTTGTATCCTTTCCATTTGTCACTTATGTACCACCTCTTGGCAATGTCAGAAAACATACTTCACAGAAAACATAGGAATGCCAGTTTCCACATGAACACTAATGAGACCCAGCTCTACATAACCCCACTAATCTCTACAAGATATCTAAACTGAGAGACAACAGCTTACTTGGCACCTAATAATTGACCAACATAATTTTCTGCCAATTAAATAGTTGTGAGACTCTCTTTGGACCTTGTCACAAGCTCCACTCCTTAGTATCAATTCCATCCCTTTGCTTGATGATTATCTCAGGCTAATCAAACTGTTTGCAACATTTGTGTTATTTTCAAATCTGAAGTTTTCAGTGACATTTTCATGCTATCATTAAGATCATATATTTACACATCTATGCCATGACAACCATTCTCCATTTTTTTTCCAACTGTTCTATTTTTGAAGCCTACCCCCTTGCTTTCGTTACCTTCAGATGTTCAAACCTCTGTAGACTTGTGATCATCCAAAATTCTGCTACTTGTGTCCTAACTTGCTCCATACACAATTCAACCCTGTGCTCAATGACCTAGAATAGTGTTTCAGACACAGTTATTCAGATGTTGAAAGGTTATCATTGAGGGAAGAAGAAATCATCTCAGATCATGTGTAGCTTACCTGTTGTACAAAGTTAGAAGGAGCTCCCACTCTAAGGACATGAGGATAAGTACATAACTGCAAAATATGCCTTTAACAGAGATTTTTTCTGTCCTGTTTCTTTTAAAATCAGGTGTTGTAAACTTGGTGTCAAAGTGTCAGCTCCATGGAAATCAGAATAAATAGCTTTGGGGTTTTCTTAAAGTAGACAAAGGAAGCATGAATGGGTGGAGTCAAGCTCACATATTCCCGGATTTTAATTTTTGCTTTCAGTTGTTGAAATTGAGGTTTATGGAATTGAAGCTGTTAGGTACAGCATTCTCTCTGCTGCTACAAAAAGCTTGAGTTCTCTGTCTGATGTTAGATACATCCTTTTTTCTTTCCTTTCTCCTGGACTAGAGGAGATAGCAAGTGAGAGAATCTGTTTTGCTGAATATGCCTTTATCAAAGGTATGCTTATGGGATGCTGCTTTATTGGAACAGTTGATGAGTTGTATATATTTAAGTATTTTGATAGTTATGGTTATACCAATTCTTTTTCTTTTGTTTTTTAACTGAGATGTAAGAATAAAGTGGGTTTTGCTCAAAGACTAGTAGTTTGACCAATCGAATCACATCTTAACTGCAGCACTTGTCTCTAAATAGATAAAAGCTAGGATCTAGGATATCTCCTTGATATGTTTTGAGAGGGTATTTGGTCTGGTCCATTACAGAGAGGATGGCAGTTGAGCATTATGACCCCTTCAATAGCCTGCTGCCTGGACCTATGGATTAGCTACCCTTGCTAGGTCCAGAAGCAGGCCAATGAGAAGGCCCTCCAATGTGAACTGTGCTTCATTTCTTGGTAAAATAAAATCACTACTGTATTAACAAAACACTCAAGTAGCTAATTACAATCTACAGACATTGCCCACAAGGGGCAGTGTGACAGTAACAACAAAACAAAAAGGAAAGGGAAGAAAGAGATGAACAAATTTTAACTGTTCATTCTTCTGAAAATAGACCACCATCGTATTAAGAAAACACCCAATTAATCAAATTAGAAATCACAAGTACTGTTTAGCTGGGGCAGTGTAACAATAACTAAAATTAGAATGCAGCCTTTTTATCATATTAACAAAAAGAAAACAAAAAAAAGTAGGGCAACAAAGGAGGGGAACTAATTTGAGATGGAATCGGTGGTAGAAGTAGTGCTCCCCAGCTTCCACAGTGCCAAGCTCTGTCTACAGGCTTTGAGGATGTTTGTGGACACCAGGAACTCAGCTCTTAATTACAAAGTCCAAAGAGTATCAACTGTGGAACTGCTGTGATCGATTCTTGATTTTGTAGGCTGATTGTTCTTTCTTTATCACAATTTCTTTTTTTAAAAAATAATTTGCAGCATTTAGAGTGAGAGAGAGAGTGTGTGTTTTCCTTTACATGAAACAAAGAGTGACTAAGGGATAGTTTTTAACTATCAAACCCAGGATGGTACACACGAGAGCATTCAGTCGTACAAGTCCACCTCAGTGAAGTTGAAACTGACTATTGAACTGTAGTCCTTGTGTATTCCTGCAGGATCGATTAAAAATGCCTGCAAAAGGTGACTTTCTGCTGAGAGAGGTAATCAGCTCCCCTTGGTGTCTCTTTCTTGCTAATCTCTCCCCGACAATTTACATTCTACGGGCTTCACACAGGACTTTGCCAGATAGTCACTAACACCCTCCTTTTAAGAACAATATGCTTTGGAATTAAAAGTAAGAGCTGTCTATAAATACTTTGGGTTTCTGATCCATTATCATAACTCAGTGACTGCAGGATAGTGAAGGAAAATATGGGAGGGGAGGCTATAGAGTATTGGGACAATAGGTGGTACAAATCTGATGAGTGAATATGTGCAAGAATCCAATCTAAGGAACTCTTGATGTCACTGAACATCTTGTGGAATTGCTTCCTAAACACTATTCTCTTCCACTACCTCCATCTGCCTTATCTTGCCAGTGTTGCCTGTTAACCCTATTCAACACAATTTACATCATATTCATTGAGTTAACTACAATTATAGTATCTGTGATCATGATGTCCATCATAGCATCTGCTTTATTTGGTGTTTCCATTGTGACTTCTATTTTGCAACAGCCAAATATCACTCACCATTAAGAAGTGCAAAATATCCTGAAACCACACCTGTGACCTGTGTTCACCCCAGATTTTAGCTGCCTGTGAATATTAAGATTGGTACTGACAATCCTCCTACTGGTGAGACACAGGGCAGAAATATCCTACTTAATAGTGCAAAATATTTAAGCACTGATAATACGATCAATAATGGGCACAATCCAATTTCTACTCCCTTGTGTGTATTGAGAACATAATCTAAAATTAAGTTGCAATCCTACCATACAATTGGAGGGAAGATTTCCACATGTCCATATTTTGCAAAATAGGATTATGAATTAATTAATACAGTGCATGGAGAAAATCTTCATATATTACTGCTGCTTGACTAAACATCCTTTGACCTTTATAGCCAATCCTTTTAATTCTTTGCATTGTTTGCAACTTCCAATGATTGGTGATTATTTTATGTGTCTCTCTCTTAATGTGTGTAGGCTTGGTGTGTACATAGTCTGACTGTTTCTCTGCAAAATATCCCTTAATTGAATCCCTTTAATGATTCTCTGAAATAAATAAGCCATTATTCTGTTGTTGTTTTATCTTAAAATACAGACTCCTGTTTAATCTTCCGCAGTGCCTCTCTCTCACTCAAGTACTGAGATATTTTTTCTCTCCTCTGAAGTCCTGCAGTCTTATTCAAGCATGCTGGGCTCTAACCCCTCATCAAAATGTCAAATCTAATAACATTATGATTGCTGTGCTTAAAGATTTGCCCACTTCTATGTTACATGTAATTGATGACTTCCTGTTAAATATTAAACACTATATCTATGTTACTGTGGAGACGTCCCCTCTGTATCAAAATATTGTTTTTGAGCACATCAATCATTACATTTTCTTTAACATGCTGACTCCTGCACTTTATTGTGGGGCAGTTGACATCACCGTGGTTACTACTCATTTTTGAAAGCCTCACTTGGCAGCACAGTTTTGGCTCAGCTTATTGTCTCATGTCTGCCCACTCAGTCATAGGGCTTCAACCCCTTTCATGTCAGACATTAGGATTAAAAAAAAAGTGGTGCCCTCTGACTTAAATCTTCATTGATCTGTAACAACTCCCACACACACTTCTTTGCTTCAGCGCATCTTAGGTGACCAGAGTATTTTGAAAATGATAGTTTAACAGGAGCAGCAGTGTGCGGGGAATTGACTCCCCCTGTTTTAAGCCCTACATGTATTGTTATTACATATAATGTTGAATGTCTCTTAGTTCAAAAGATGAATGAAATATTCCAGAGAGTTTTACATATGTGGAACCCCCGAGCAGCAGGACAGCATGGGAAAGAAAATGGGAGGCAGGAAGGTAATAGAGGCCATACCTTCACACAGATCTATGACAAAAAAGATGGAGCTACTTGGAAATGACTGAGACAATGTATCACAGACTTTCCGGTCAAATTGTCACAGATAAGCAGAGATAACAAGGTGTAGAGCTGGATGAACACAGCAGGCCAAGCAGCATCAGAGGAGCAGGAAAGCTGACGCTTTGGGTCTGGACCCTTCTTCAGAAAT
>NC_063334.1:19889522-19933467 GCF_021869965.1 Rhincodon typus | reverse complement strand
TCATCAGATGAAGGGTCTGGGCCCGAAACGTCAGCCTCTCTGCTCCTATGATGCTGCTTGGCCTGCTGTGTTCATCCAGCCCTGCACCTTGTTGTCTTACATTCTGGTGGCATCACTGAAGGTGATTTCAGGATTCACCTTGTATACATTTAACACTTTTCAAGACCTCAGCCAGTCCGTTCACCAACTTTAATGTTGAATTGCGCCGATATGTAACAGATGCATGTGCAACAACTATCCAAAACAACTTTTTTTTTGGCCAATCTCCAGGGCTAGAAAATATAAGTCATCTGGAACTCATTCTGTGAGGTTCATTTCACACAATTCTTGTGCTCTGGTGCAAAAACATGCCCACTGACAGCAAAAACTAGTTACCTCAGCCAATCTGACTCAATGAGAGGTTAATATATAATGCCCTCCTTGAGAGTTGACAGATGTGTGGAATGGCTTAGCTAGAGAGGCACATTGCAACATAAAGATTACCAGAAGTAAAAAGTGTAGTGAAGTGTAGCGAAGAAGCAATATATGCCTTGTTCATTGAATCATAAAATCATAGACTGATACAATACACAAGAAGGCCATTGACTCATCATGCATGCACCAGCATTTTGAAAGAGTTCTCAATTTGTACTACACCCCTGTTCTTCCCCTACACCTAACAAACATCTCGTTTTCCAATTAATACTCAATTTTCTTTTGAAAGTTATGATTTGATCTGCTTCTATCACTCTTTCAAACAATGCATTCCAGATCATAACAGTTTACTGCATACTTCTTTCTTTGCAATTCAACTTGGTCCTTTGGCTGATTAGTTTGAAACTGTATCTTCTGATTCTGGTGGAAGATCACCAATTTGAAACATTGGGCACAATCTTCTATCTACTTGACTGTTTTGGAGAATGGCGAGAGGTCTTGGGGAATGCAGTGAGAGTAAAAAGGATTCCCAATATTTAGAAAATAAAGTCTGATTTTCCTCTTAAGGATTCAATGTCTGGATGCAAATCTTACTAGTAAGCATCAAGTGTAAGCATCTCATTATTTGTTAACCTTAACCTTGGTTTTATGTAGTTCCTGATTCTTTTAGATGGAAGTTCTAGAAATACATTACGAACAAAAGAATAACTAGGGAGAAAATATGGCCCATTAGATGTCAACAAGAACGTCTATGTGTGGAAAAACAGGAAATGGATGAGATACTAAAAGAGTATTTTGAGACAGTATTTACTGTGGAGAGGGATATGGAAACTATAGAACTTGTAGAAGTAAATAGTGATATCTTGAAAAGTGTCGATGTTATAGAGAAGGAGGTACTGAATGTCTTAAAAAGCATAAAGGTGATAAATTCACCCCCGCCTCCCCCACCAAAGCCTAGCCGGGTGTATCCCAGAACTTTGTGGGAAAGTAGGGAAGTGATTGGTGGGCCCTTGCCAAGACATTTGTATCATTGACGACCATGGGTGAGGTGCCGGAAGACTGGAGGGTAGCTAATGTGGTGTCATTATTTAAGAAATGTGGTAAGGAAAAGTCAGTGAACTATACACCAGTGATCTGGGGTCAGTGGTGAGCAACTTGTTGGAGGAAATTCCGAAAGACAAGATCAACATGTATTTAGAAAGGCAAGGTCTGATTAGAGATAGTCAACCATGCTTTGTGTGTGGGAAATTGTGTTTCACTAACTTGATTGTGTTTTTTGAAGAAGTGACAAAGAAAATTGATGTGGAGGTGCCGGTGTTGGACTGGGGTGGACATGGTGAGAAATCACACGACACCAGGTTATGGTCCAACAGGTTTATTTGAAAACACAAGCTTTCAGAACCTCAGTCCTTCTTCAGGTGTTAGTGAGAAAGTTAGTACCAGATGCAGAATTTATAAGTAAAAGATCAAAGGTTCACACCATTGATGAGGATGTACTGAACAAACTTCAGATGCTTTGTTTAGTACATCGTCATCAATAGGCGAGCAGAAAGGTAAATGAATGATGGTAGGGGCAATCTTCACTTTCAAGAAGATCCAGGAACTCACTACCAGGAGAGCGAACTGGATACCATTTCATTTTCGATCAAAACTCAGTCAAATACTAAGATGAAAAATAACTGCCAGTAAATTTGTTTTGTTTTCTCTGTGGAGGCAGGGTGCAATTTGAGTATGATAAGGCTCATTTATATTAGGAACATTTACATTAATCAAGCATTCTTTATGTCATTCGTCACTGGGATACTGCACTGGAAATCAAGCCTCAACTATTTCTGGAGTTGTCACCAAAATGAAAGATTTTATTAAGATTTGTAAACGTCCCCAATTTACCTGCCTTTTTAGACCCAGGTCAATAGAAAGCACAGGCCGGGTTTCTGAACTTAAGAATTAATTTTTTTTTACAAATAAATCAATCCTAGCTAGGGTAAACAATTATGAACAATCTATACTACAAGTTAACCTCCTTATAAACTCCTCCAACATACATACAGACAGACACAAATAAAATCATTGGTGTCATAGGTGGAGAGAAAAACTGGGAAGGCATTTCAATTGTCATTGTCACCAGGGTTCACTGAAATGATCTTCGCCAGGTGTTGCTGCTCCTCAGTCTCTTCTTTCAGCCCTTTCAATTTCTTGTAGGAGGCATAGAATCATTGGGACACAATTTATAAAATCTCAAACTTATTTTTTAAAAATTGCAGCTTACAGAAACTGACAAAGGGAAATAAATTTTTTTTCAGGCTTTAAGTATTTTGTTACTATTCAATAACAAGAAGGTTTCTGGCTGTTATTCACAGCCAAAAGCTATTCAGCTACTGGGGATACAATAACATAGTTTTTGGCAGGCAGAAGGCTTTGACAACTGGTCAACACTCCACAGACAAATCAGCCATTAGTTGCTGGCTGAATCTCACGTTGTAAACCTTCCCTGGTGCCAGTCCATCTGCAGCAACCCGATTGCACTGTTTAAACAATCATTTATGTTAACGTCACTTATGGTAAATGCAACAAACCCTTCCATAATGATTGGTTCTTAAACCAGTCCTTGTTCCATTTCAGCCCACAATCAAAACTACAGAAAAAAAAAAGTTGGGCCTTACAAAAAGTTTAATATTATTCATATCTAGCAAAATATCCATTCAAAAGCTCATGCATACAGAACAGTGAAAACTAATGGAAGGCCAAAGGATTGGGAATGTTTTAAGGAACTAGCACTGGGTGACTAAAAAGCAAATGGAAAGGCAGAAAATTAATTATGGAAGCAAATTAGCAAGAAATATAAAAACAAAAGTGTAAGAATTTCTATGGGAATATGAAAAGAAAGAGAGCAAGTAAAGTAAGTGTGGAGGACCCTTGGAGGAAGCACCTGGGGCATTGATAAGGGCAAGCAAGGAAAGGCAGATAATTTAAACTAATATTTTGCATTAGTTTTCGCATTGGATGACACTATAAGTATGCCAAAGACAGCAGATAAGCAAGGTGTTAATGGTAAGAGAGATCTTGGAACAGTCTTGATCACAAGAAAAAAAATATTTGACAACCTGATGGAACTGAAGGCAGAGAATTTGTGGCCTGCATCAAAGGGTGTTAAAGGGTGTGGCTGTAGTGATTGTGAAGGCATTAGTTGAAACAATCCAGAACTGTCTTGATTCTACTTGGGTTCCAGTGGATTGGAATATGAACAATTTGACGTCCATGTACAAGATAGGAGGAAGACAGAAAACAAGAAAACTATAGGTCTTTTGGCCTAACACCTGTCAATGTTAAGAGTCTTTATTAAAGAAGAAATAACAGAGCAAGTAGAAAAGCTTAAAATAATCAAACAGAATCAATGTGGTTTTGTGAAAGGGAAATCATGTCTGAAATTTTGGTGGGATTATTTGAAGATATAACGAAAAGAGTTGACAAAGGGGAACTGGTAGATGTAGTGTGTTTGGATTTTCAGAAGATATTTGATAAAGTGCCACTAAAACTGTGTTTTAGGGCAGTTTTAGTCTTATATTTAAATATATATAAAGAGGCATTGGAGACTCAAGAGATTTACTAGGAATGAAGGGATTTCTGGAATGAAGAGTTGATTTACCATGACCAAAATAACAGTTGGGCTTTTATTCATTAGAGTTTAGAAGAGTGAGTGGTAATCTTATTAAAACATGCTAGTTTCTGAGGATGCCTGACAGATTAGTTGGTGAGAATTTTCCAGTGGGCAGGGAATCTCGAACTATAGGAGATATAAGGAGGTATTCTTTTAAAATTGAAATGCAAAGGAATTTGTTCTCGCAGAGGGCAGTGAATATTTGGAATTCCCTGCTCTAGAGAGTTGTGGAAGTTTGATCACTAAACGTAATTAAAGAGATTGTAGATGGACTTTTGAAATATGAGGGAATTCATGGCTATGAACAGCGGGTGAAAAAGAGGAGTTGAGGTCTGGAGCAAATCAACCAAAATCTTGTTTGATGGGCTGAATGGTCTACTGCTGTCCATATCTCTTATGTTCTTATAATAGGGCAGAATGAGCCAAGGCAGATGGAGGGGTGCCCAACATTAGATTTCATACCCACTAAAAGGAGAAAATCCTGTCCCTGACCACTCCTGTGGGGATGCTGAAACATCCATGCACTGCCGACTCAGTCAGTATCATTCTTCATTCTATTGCAACTCTCACACGAATATATTGTTCCAAACCACTTCAAATCATAGGCTGTGACATCTTCTCTCCTATGGCCTCTGCAGAGAAATAAGTTGCTACGGTTGAAGTCATCTCCTTAACCTCTGAGGACAACAAATCAGCGACCCCAGAGGAACATTGACAAGGCTGCCTCCTGCACCCACTGCGAGATTAAACATTAGTCCACTTCACTGCTCAGCTCTGCAACTCACTGAGAGCAGAAACATCCCAGGCTGCTGGGATCTACTAGGGATCAGATACCTGCTCAGACCCAGGCAAGGAGGACCTGTGATGTCAGCTAACAGGGACTTCATTCAAACACGCAGGGAGGAATAGGAATGGCAGACAGGTCTGTAAGAGGCATTGGCCCTTTTAGCCCAGAGACTATGTGAGAGATTTCGTTTGACAACTCCGACTACCCTCTTCACTCCAGCCTGCAACCTCCGATTCTGATAAATAGGTCCCTGAGTCTCCTTCCCCATTATCCCAATGTCCATGTCCATCCCCCTTTTCCCAAATTTCTCCGTACTGACCTGAAAGACTACCCATGGCCTATACCCTCAAGGGACCTAACCAGACAGTCCAGACATTTGACTGATGGATATACATCTCTCAGACTGAGTTAAGCCTAACCTTTGGACTGGCTGCTATGAAGCTAATTGAGTCACTGAAACCTACTCCCTGGACTGTAGATAATTGGACTTCAGGATACCCCGATTGGATACCTGACCATGGACAATCCCCTGGTTTGGTATGGGAGGCTGCATTTAATGTATTATGCTGGGATCTCTGACTGATAGGTGAATCCATGGACTCCTGTGAAGACTATTCCTCTAAGGCATTGAGGCATGCTGTCTGCATGCTGCACATGCCATGTGTTTGCCTCCTTAGCTGCTGGCACATGAAGCTGGTGTGAGATTGACTTGGTATAGTCCAGTACGGCAACATGTATGTCCCCTTAAACAAAGACTGTTGAGGAGCAAGCTGCCTGGTTGTGTGACTGTGTTAGTAGGCAAAGGCAAAGAAAGGAAAGGCAAGACAAAGCAGCGATGCCATGACCTTGCGCATATGTGTTAAGGGAGTGAGTGCCAAGACAGCAAGCAAGAAGTCCTGAGATGCAGCCTGGTCCAATCTGTGATCTTGGTGCATGTCCCTGCATACTAACTGTCCTTGCAGTAGCATTGCAATGATAGTTGACTAGGTGCCCTAAAATACAGGTCCGTACTTCCTAAGCGTACTGTCAGTGTCTCAGAGAGTGTCATGAAGATCCTGAGGCATTGGCAATTATTGGATGCCAATCTCCATGGAGAAGGAGTGGTTGTGATTGGTGCCTATGGATCTTGCCTTGAGATGCTGTTGCATGGTGAACAACATGTAAGCTTTTCATAGCCAGAGGCGAGCTAAAGTCACCAAGTACCTTCTATGACTCCCATGTTAAGAATTCTTGGCATTTAGTTTGTTTGTGGTGGATGGTAAGACAGAAAGCAGAATATTAATGAGGTGAGATGTGCAGTTAATAAGGTCATTAGCAAGCAATAATCCTTGACATTTTCTAAACAACATGTTCGGAGATGTTATTACATATCTCTGAAACAAGTAGGACACTACCAACAGCAAGAGCCATAATAGGCAACTCATTGCTCCCGAGTGAGAAATTTGCCTTGACACTTTTAACTTAAAAGATGCAGCAAGTTGTTCTATTGTTAAAATAGGGCTCATTGGACTTCTTATGTGATTCAGGCACATTTTCACGGTAGCCAACATCATTCAGACACCTATAAGATTCCATCCTTGGTGTTTGGTTCACACAATGATATTACTAAGCACTTGGAAAAGCAATCATTTATTGAGGTTGATCAGGTTAGGTTTCATGCTAAACCAGCAAATCCTGTTAAGAAAGAATCAGTCATGGAAGGGAAGCAGATGTGATTATTGGACAAAACTGATTTAGCTTCTAACTTAAAAAATAAGATCAAAATTTGCAAACAATACCAATGTAGTAAGTTGAGCACATTGTGACAAGGGATGTGAATATTTATAGGAGCAGCACAAAGGTAGGTATGTTAAACAAAAGACAGGTGCTGTTCAAAATGGAAAATGTGAAGTGACATATTTTGAAAATGGTAATAGCAATATTTTGCACAATAATATTTAAAATTTTGAAGAGCACAGTGTTAATTGTGTGGTGGTATTCAGACTATTATAATGGCAGAATCAAAATCAGAAATTGCTGGAAAAACTCAACAGGTCAGGCAGCACATGTGGAGAGAAAACAGAGTTACTGTTTCAGGTCCTGTGATCCTTCTTCAGAACTGATTAAAGCTACGTGGGTATATATTGCAAGAGAAGAGGTTGGGGGAGAGGGAAAAAACAAGCAACAGGCAGAAATGAAGCCCAAAGCGAGAGAGAAAAAAAAAAGTTGGGTAGACAAAGGAGTCGGCAAACATTTGCCTGGGAGAATGTTTGCTAGAGTGTTCCAGCGAAACTTAACGCAAGCTGGAAGAACAACACTCATTTTCCACTTGGGAACCCTGAAACCTTCCGTACTCAATAATTTTAGGGCTTAAGCACCTTCTCCCATGTCTTTATTCTAACCCCCATACACTAGGCCTCATCATCACAAGGGTTGCTGCTACAAACAATCCACTGTCAGCCACTAAATATCCACATCAGCAGCTATTCAATCTCCCAGGCTGACATTACCCATTCCTTTGTCTGTCCTAGTCTTTTCCTTACTCTCTCTGGAGTCCATCACCTATCGTTTACTCCTTCCCCCTCCCCCGACCCCTTCTCTAGTGTAAACACTAATCCTTTCCTAGCTATAATCAGTTCTGAAGATGGGTGTCTGGACCTGAAACAATAACTCCGCTTTCTCTCCACATACGCTGCCTGTCCTGTTGAGTTTTTCCAGCAATTTCTGATTTTGTTTCTGACTTCCTGCATCAGCAGTTCTTCACATTTTTTTAATTATGGTAGCAGCACCACTCAAAAAGCTCAGTAGAAATTGTAAATGAAACCTTGATTTTGTACCTTTGGACAAAGACTCCAAAAGAAAACAGGAATACTCAGTTTGTACAAGAACTCAGCTAAAGTACAGTTGGAATGATGGGCTTCTGCTATCATAAGGATATCAAAGCAATGTATATGTCCACGGCAACCTCCCTGGGTTGGTGCTGTCATGAAGAGAAATTTAAGAATTTTGTTTTTCATTCAACAAAGCTGAGTTATTGTTTGTCTTTGTTATTTGGTATGACAGAAAAAGAAGGTACAAATTTGGCACAGATCACAAAATACATCAAAAGGGTAATTTATAAAAGAATATCTGAACACACAATATGGTTGGAACGTGAAATAATATGCCAGCAGGCCATTATTGAAGCAGAATGCAAAGGATAGATTTTCTCATCTGAATGTATAGTCGATGAGATGAGTTTCACAGCTTGTACCCAGTTTCCCATGGTAAGCTTGTTATCAGAATTATGTGTAGCTTCGGGGTCAGACATGAACATGCGCAGAATGAAAAAGTACCGTGCATTTGTTACAAAAGACTCATAAAAGAACCTAAATGCCAGTAGAAAGAAGATAAAACTAAGTTGAAAAATAGCTGAACAATGATACTGCTGTGTGTGCTTTAAGTAAGCTTCCATTCACTGACTTAGTTAAAGATCTTGGATGCACACTTTACATGGATGCAATTATAAATAAAAGTTGGGAAATTCAATGCAGACTATTTGGGGTGGTAGTGGTGGTAGGAGCAATGTTTAGTTTTTAATGATGACAATGGTCCATGCCTGTTATAGTTTATTAATTTCCTTGATTATTTTCACCATAAGTAATTGTGTGATGTACAGTGAGCAGAGGACTCATTATTACATCCATTGTAATGAGGAAATTAGTTAAGCTTTTTTTAAAAATGCATAATATTTAAGATTAAGGAAAGAAACAGGGCAAGTGTAATTGAATTTCTTCAAGCATCAACATAAATGTCATAGGACGGCTGACATGTTCTTGTGTGATCAAGTTAAAGTTTTCAAGATTACAGATCAAACAATGCAGGCAGACTTGGATGAAGAGACTAAGCATATTGTAGCCAAGTTTTCTAGTGATAGAATAATAGGTAGGAGAGCAAGTTGCGAATGTAAAACATCTGCAAAGAGATAAAGGTTGAGTAAAATAGGCTGTAGGTGTAGTCTGGGCAGAAACATGGAGTTAAGGTCGCAAAGGTTATCCACCTTAGTAGGAAGAATAGAACAATAAGATATTACAAGGAGAGGCTGGATAGGCTGGGAATCTTTTTCCCCTGGACTGTAAAATGTTGAGTGATAACCGAATAGAGGTTTATAAATCATGAGGCGCATAGATAAAATGAATAGCAAAGATCTTTTCCCTAGGTTAGGGGAATTCAAATCTAGAGGGAATGGGTTTAAGGTGAGAGGGGAAAGATTCAAAAAGGAACTTAGGGATTACTTTTTCACACAGAGGTTGGTGCGTACATGGAATGGCCTGACATGAGAAATGGTAGAGGAAGGTAAAATTGCAATATTTAAAAGACATTTGAACAGGTGCATGAAAAGGACTAGTTTAGAGGGATATGGGCCCACCTCAGGAAAATGGTACTAGTTTAGTTTGGGAAACCCAGTCAGCATGGACAGATTGGACCAAGCAGTCTGTTTCCGTGCTCTTTGACTTCATGACTCTCTGACTGAGTGCCACAGTGTAGAGTGCTGAACGCCATATCCTTGTACATAAACTTGATAAGCGTTAATGTGCAACTACAGCAAGTAATTAGGAATGCAAATGGAATGTTAGCCTTTGTTGCAAGGGAAATGGAGTGTAAAGTAGGAAATTCTTGTTACAATTATGCAGGACATTGTTGAAACGAAGGTAGTGTTCACTATTGGGCTTGAGGTCCTGGTAATATTCGTCATGGACACATTCCGCTCACAGTCCGGGAGCTAGGCAATCGTCAGTCAACATCTTGGACTAGCCACAGTTTTGGGATGTGTCTGACTACAGCCCAGGGAGTGGGACACAGTCAGTACTATAGGCTCATTACAAGCAGTCAGCGAGTTTCAGTCAGGGAGTTGCAAACACAGAGATCAGGTGCCTGTTTAGTCATGTCCTGGGCTGTTTATTGAAGTTGGTCAGATGTTTGGGGTGAATACAGACTTGAGGGTCCATGAATGATCAGTGGGAAGGGCCAGTGGGGCTGCCACAACAAAAGGGTTTCATTGCCAATAGTCAGTGGGAAAATCAGGGCTGAGTGAGAAAACAGAGGCACGTGTTGAGTTAAGGATAAGGACAGTGACAGAAGATAAGTCAAAATATAAGGGAGCATGGGGAACAGCATCACATGGAATGGTAGTGACCACTAGGTAGCTATGGTGGTCATCAGTACAATGTAATATCAGGATTCAGGGGCAAGGAGAAATGTTGGAGGCAAAGTTCAATGTGGTGGGTTTCTACCTGGTGGAAATGGTTGCAAATGGGCTGTTGGTATAGTACAAGTGAAAAGAGACATCGGGGATGGGGGTGATCTAGTGACCAGGCAGACCCTGGTACTCAGGGTGTCCATCATGAGCTGTGTTCCCTGTCATCTCTTGCTGTTCACTACATGCTAACTGTAACTGTAAAATGACAAGGACAATGCCAAGGATTAGTGGAGTCTGTCAGCTTGGTGGGCAAAAGCATGGGATGCACGAATGCTGCAAGCTCAGACTTGAAGGAGCGAAAACAAGAAGCACGCACTTTCAAAATGCAGTCACATTTAATTTGCAATAATTTCACCGTTGACTTGTATTAAATGCAAAGTAAACATTATTATGGTTCAAATGCTGGTCAAAGGCAATTTGTACCATGCTATTAGCCCTTGCAAACTGAACACTGGATTCCCAATGATGCAAAAGTTAGTGGCAATGAAATAAAAGGAGGCTAAAAGTAATGCATAACCTGTAAAACTTGCATGTTTGTTGCTGGAGATGGAGCCAATCACTTCAGTATCTGTCTTGTACGTATTATGATGGACTCTCCCGACAAAGGAGCAGAGCTCCGAAAGTTTGTGATTTCAAATAAACCTGTTGATTGTAACCTGGTGTCATGTACTTCTGATTGATTTCATGAGAGTTTCGAAGAGCAAGGAATGATTTGATAGAAATGTATAAGAAACTGAAAGGTCTCAATAACGTGGGTGCACAAAGCACGTTTCTCCTGTGCATGAGTCCAGAACTAGGGGGCACTGTTTTAAAATTAGCGGTTGACTTTTTAGGAAAGGGATGAGGAGATTTTTTTTCCCTCAGAGCATTGTGTGATTTTCAAAACTCTCTGCTGCAGAATGAAGTGGCGTCTGCAAAGTTATTGACTATTTATCATCTGGAGATAAATAGATTCGTGTTAGCTAGGAATCAAAGTTTGTCAGTGAAGGATGGGAATATGGAATTTGAAACAGCTGGATTAGCTATGATCTTATTTATTAGTAATGCAGGATTGAAAGACCAATGGCCTGTTTCTGCTCCTACCCTGTATGTTCACATTATGTTTATATGTAATATTTGAGTCTTCTGCTCCTAATTCGTACGGTCATATGTATGTTCATAAGGACAAGAGGGGTCTTCTGCTCCTAATTTCTATTTGGTATTGATGTTTATAATTACTATATGGTTATCTACCAAAATTTCTATTTCAGATGGACCCTTATCACTCAGAAACTAATTATTTTTTTGGTTTGCAATAGTTTGAATTTCCAATCTGGACTGTCATTGAGTGATGTTTTCTACTGGTAGTGTAAATTTGAAAATAATTTTTTTTACACATTAGTGAGAACAAAAACTTTTGGAAAATTTTCACAGGCCTGGCAGCTGATTTGGAAGGAGAAACAGAGTTAATAGACCTTACATGACAATGAGTTGAGATGACAGTTCATTCTCCTGAAAAGTTCATTTTGTTTTTCTGGCCACAGATGGTGTGCAACCAGTTGAATGCTTCCAAAATTTTCTGTTTTTGCTTTATATATTCAGCATCGACAGAATTTTGCAGTCGGTTATAGATTAGTGCGCTCTTAGGATCTTAAATCCAGGAACATTGATCTACCAACATCTTCAGATACTAGTTAAAAATTCAGGAAATCTGTTAAAATGTGACCAAATGGCATAATCATTAGTTTGGTAAATATGGCAAATAAACAATAGTTGCGTCTTTTCTATGTGATCTTATTAGTTTTCACCAAGATGTAAATTACAATAAAAATCATCTACAAACTTGAACTATGAAATGTTGAAAGGGTTGCTGTAGGTTTACATGCATTTTGATAACTTTGAATGTTTATTTCTCCCAACTCAATTTTCCAGATTCATCTGAAAACAAAGAAATACTGGAGATCACAATGGGTCAGGCAGCATCCATGGAGAGAAAGCAAACTAATATTTCGAGCATAGATGACTCTTCATCAGAGTGAAAGTGAAGTGTGGAGGGCGCAGCATTTATGTAATAGTGCAGGGGATGGTGATGATGGTGTGCTGGGAGAGAAAGGATGTTTATAGTTCAGATTAAGTGATCATTTCCCTACTGATTTCTGCCTCCAAATTCAAATGAGATATTAAGGTCCGAATTTAACATCACTCCCCGACTGGCAATAGGGTCTCATACCAGGTGGCAAGATGCCAGGCATCATATTTTCCATGGACGCCCCCACCCAGTGACAAAATTAACACCTGCTCGAAGATACTCTTCAGCCTCCCATTGATTTCAGCATCTTTAGGTCCCAGTGAGGCTGTTCCAGTTTGCTTTACTGTGGGGCTTCAGCTCTGTTCTTGATCTGTGGCAAACTATAGTCCTCGGTTTACAAGGATGTTGTCAGAAAGAGAATTCTAGTAACGAGGAAAGATTAGCTGAGGTTGTTTGCTTTGGTTCAGAGGTTTAAATGAGATTTACTTGAGGTACGTAAAATTATGAAGGGCCTAGATGTTACATTTAAGGATATATTTCCCTTAAGCAGTGAAGTGAAAATCTGGAGCTGTATATAAAAGCAATTGGTAGAAGGTTTAACGACAAATTAAGGAGATACAGTTTTCACCCAAAGGGTGATAGGAATAAAATGCATGCCCAGAAAAGCCATACTAAATGCTCAAGGGATTTAAAAGACACTTGAACATACACTTGAAGCGCTATATACCACCAGGATATAGACTAAGATCTGAAAAGAAAATGAAACTGGACATCTCTTTATGAGTCAGGCCTGATAAAACAGGCTGCTTTCTATGCCATTTTTAAAGCCTATTTTTATACAATTGATTAATGATACAGGAAGGATTAAGTGCCAAAAGTTGGTTTTGCTTCAGAATGAACAAACACAAAGGACTTAGAAAATACTGTGGATATGAGTTTAATGCGAAGGAAAAGGCTGTTGAAACAAAGGTAAATTGTGCAGGAAGGTGAAAGATAAATAACAAACAGAAAATCATGATGCAAGCAACCAGCCATAAGGGAAAGATTAACGTGAACCATAAAAATAGGAATCTCAGAGGAAAAAAATCAGAAATAAATAAGGGAAAAGGAATTAGGTCAAATGAATCAGGCAAAGAACCAGTCAGATTTAGACTGTAGAGCTATTTTTCTTTAAAAAGCCTAGAATTGTAATTTATTAAGAAAAGAGTAAACTAAAGATTGAAAAAAAAGACATTTTTCAACTCATGAATTTTGAAGAAACAAAAGGAATTCCTAAAATTGAAAGAAACAATGGTGAAAGTTGCAAACAGGCTGTGGCTAACTACTTCATAGATCCATTATCATACAAAATTAAAGCCTACCATGTTCTGAGGAAGGGTCACTGGACCTGAAACATTAACTTTGTCTTTTTTTCTTTCACAGACGCTGCCAGACCTGCTGAGCTTTTCCAGCAACTTTGTTTTTGTTCCTATCATAGAGTGCTTGACTAAGTAAATTTCTGTATTGAAAGAAAAGTTGTGAAGGAATAAAAAGCATTATTTCAATACATTTGTTATTATAGCATTCCATTGTGAGTTAATTTCTTCTTAGAATTGGTTTGAAATTGTCCAAACCCATTTTAATTGCAGAAATACTAACTTCATTTGTTTAAACATTTTGATCTCAGGATTTAGAATTTAAGGACCCACTATGCCACCTTATTTCTCAGTGATTTTGTTTTCTTTTGCTCATAATCCATCATTGAATGCAAGAGCATTCAGTTCACCAATTCAAAATCAGAATAAACTTATCTTTTGTACAAACTTCCTGAGCTGCTCAGATTATTAAAGCCTTTAATAGGGTAGAGATCAGAACAAGAGACCAAAAATAAAAGACAGTCACTGACAAATTCGATAAGCATTCATATAAGCTTACTTATTGAGATAGTGGCCCGAATGTGCAGTTTGCTATCATAGGAAGTTGTTGAGGCCAGGAGCATAGATGCAGCTAAATAAAAACTAGGCACAAATGTGCATGAAAAAGAATTAGAATGATATGTTGATGGGATTAGCTGAGGAGTGGTAAGAGGAAGCTTGCGTATTTTTAATTTGCTCATGGGACGTGGGCATTGCTGGCTGGCCAGAATTTATTGCCCATCCCTAGCTACCGTTGAACTGCATGGTCTGCTGGGACATCTCAGAGAGCAATTGTTTGTGTGATACATAAACATTGGTTATAGACCCATTCTGCCAAGTGTCCTACATCTGTTCATAAAAAATAAAAGAAAAAATGATCCAGCAATTGGACAACATTTGGTGTAAAATCCTGACTATGCTAACAACCAATTTAAGTTTGCCAATCAGGCTTGCAGTGTGGCAAACACACATGTACTGGAAGCTGCATACATATTAATACACATAGCCCTGCTCTTTTGTTCAGAAAAAAACATTTACAGGCACTGCACCTGTTACAACTCAGTAAAGTGGGTCTAAGTGACTCTCTCTCCATCTGACCTGCCGTGAACCCCAGCACTTCTCGTTTTCAGTACAGATTGCAGCATCTACGGTAATTTGCTCCTACAATAAATGGGTGACAGTCTTTTGTTGGTTCATTTGTCAGGGTAATGCCCTGACCAGACATAGTCAACCTGACTTGTTTAAAGTTTAACAATCTCTGCTATTAGCTGTCATTAATGGGTAAATTCTGCACGGCAATGCCTTTACCAATGAAATTCTACTTAACAACCAATAAGCGTCTCATCTAATGTAGTACAAATGTTGGTTTTCTTCTTAAACTTGTACTTTTTTGTGAAATGATCCAATGAATACAAGACCAAAGGCTTTGACAAGATGTGTCTTTACTTTCTGCAATACTCAATTCTGTACTAACAAAATTTATGTAAAAATGAAATAATGAAAATGAAATAAAACTAAACAAAACGCAGATGCTGGAGATATGAAACAAAAGCAGAAATTACAGGAGAAGCTCAACAGGCTTGGCAGAACTAATGAAGAGTCACTGAATTCGAAATATTAACTTTGCATTCTTCCCATAGATGCTGCCAGACTTGCTGAGTTGCTCAAGCAATTTTTGTTTTCCTTAAATAAAATGACACTTGTTTCTTTAAGTTATCTCATTAGATATTGTGGGTGCAAAATCTGGCTCAGCAGCACCAGTAGCTTCTGTATGGTGTATCCATTTGGACCTATCTAAAATACTTCTGATATAGCCTCTACTGAACACGATGCTGTTGAGTGCAATGGCATGTAGATTGCAAAAATGCAGAGACAGTATGTTAAATAGATTATGGTCAGACAGTGCCTGAAATTGATTTGATGCTTGAATTTCTATATTTCACTCACTATTCCAGTTAATGCCGTCCCTTAAATGTGTACAGATGAACATGCATTCATCAGCATGGGAGATCCCTTCTTCACACTTTCAACCATAGCTGTTTAGAAGTGTAACCATTCCCACTTGCTGTGTTATAAGGTCTTTTTGCCCTTGATGAGTTACTAAAGGTTCCAGGTCAATGAAAAAGTTTCAAGAAGTTGATTTTCTCTTCAGTGAATGGTGCTGGACATTGGGATAACATTATGTGCTTCTGAAAGGCCTTTTGGGTCTTTAGTTGTGGTATTCCGTCAGCTTTACCACCATAGGGGTTAAAATGAGACAGCAGTGGTGACAAGATGCTCACAGGAAGACCACAAGATCCTTATGAGGGAGCACTTCTGCAGGCTGCTGCTAAGCCTAAATCTATAAACTCAGAGGCTGCTTACACCTATACTATGTCTTGGAACTAGACTTGCAGCTCTAGAACAGAACAAGGAACACAATACCAGTGACAGTTGAGCTATTATTGGTATTTAAATAATTCTCATGTGCATTCTTTCAGGCTGGAGCAGGGGTCAATGCAAGCATCTTGCAGTTCATCATTGATTACTTTTGTTGGGAGGTTACAGTATGCCAGAAGGGGTCTTTGTTTTATTCTCTCAAATCAGAAAAGCAGAAAAACAAGCATGTGGTATAGTCAATATAGCAGGGAAAGAGTGCAAAAAGCCATCAACTCCTTGGACTGCATGGCTTTCCCAGTGTCCATCTCAGTGGTAAGATGTACAGAAACTGCAGAGGATATCACTCACCGAACATGCAGTTATTGTAAGGTGGTGCCCAGTGCATCTTGTTCATAAATGGCTACGATCATAATAGCATTGATGATTCGTTCATTCTAAATCAATTCAATATTCCAGCAATCCACCAGTCACCATGTTGAACCAGAGAGTGTGTGCTTGGTTACAAGGACTAGCTGTTGTACACTTGGCTTCTGACTTCACTTCACAGACCCATCATGTGTGGGCAGCACTTATAAAATGAAAGCCAAATGTTGTGTGTCTTGATATCCTTATTTTTAAGTTTGTGGTTTCCTTAGAGGCTTATGTGGTCTAATATGTATGCAAAAGTAGCCACCTTCTAATCGAATGGTAAGAGTCTAGTTAGAATAAACAAGATGCAATTTATTTCTTCCCCACAGCTATTTACAGGTTTAAAAAGGAGTCGCATTGACCGGAGCTTATTACAACAATTAAGTAATAACTCTTTCGGACCCATATAAGAGACTAGACCACAATAAAAAATACTATTGAACAGATCATCAGCATACAGAAGTACCACCCCTGCTTCCTAGACTGCTGATGGAGAGTGCTACGGTTTTGACTGTGCTGGGTGTCCCAATCCCAGGTGGTCTGGGGCATCAGTGAGATTCTGGCTATCATGAGACTACAGATGTTGCTACCGAGGATTCGTGAGGTGAAGGAAGAGGAGAGGGCAGAGGAAAGAAGGGGTGTTTTCCAGAAAGGGAGGATGCAGCAGGTATATCTACACTCTGGATGGGCTGTACCTGTTTGCATTCTGAGATTTGGTTTCCCAGGATGAAACCCTAATTCTTGTTGCTCCACAATACCCATATTATCACCTCTCTGTTAACAACAATCACAATCTCTTTTTGCCCTTCTTGGCCACAATCCTGAAATAAGAAGCACTGCAAATCAATCATTCCCAACTGTTTATTTTTTTCCAAACAACACATTCAGTACTGCATATAATACTTATCACTCTTCTCAACACTTTTGCCTGGCCCTGTGAATCTACAGAGTGCTAATGTGGATCTCCAGTAGGAATGATGGAAAGCTGTTATAGTACACTTATAGAGACTGCAGATGACTTTTGAGCATGTCCTGGATCTTGAAGGGTCAGCTTCATTTGGCAATGCCTTGGTAACAGCCTGGGCTACCTGGCAATGAACAGCTAGAGCACTACCAGAGTAGAGTATCAGTGGAGGGAGAATGAATAATGATAGTCCGAGAGAGGACAACAGGTTCATATTCCACAGAGTCACAGACTGGGACATTGTCTCAAAAATCTATTGGAGAACAGATTTCTGTTCTTCTGTGAGATTCTGTAAACTCTTTTGAACACCGATATTCATAGACATGGCAACAGGGAATTTTAAACATTAAATCCAATGCATTAAGTACTTCACAAATGACTTCTTTTAAAACCCAAAGATGAAATCCATCAGGATCCATAAACTATCAGATCATGGATCCAACAATTTGTGAATGTGAATTCAAAATGCATGTTTAATTATTAATTCCTCAGACTCACTTTCTATAGAACCAATACTCACTTTACTAATTTATTTGTTTTATTTTAGAAACATCTAGCCTTTCTCTTTCAGTTTGATACCATAGTTAACCATGGATAGTGCGTTCTCCCCTTCGAATTTTCTTTCATGTTGGAATGTATCTATTCTGTGTATTCTGAAATATACTGTGAATGTTTGACATTCAATCTCTGTTGTTCTGCCTTTAGTCTAATATGTCAGTTCACTTCAGCTCATTCTACTTTTAAGCACTTATTGTCTTAAATTCAGTTCAAAAAGTCTTGGAATGAGTCTTCTTTACCTTAAACTGAATGTAAAATTCAATGATATTATGATCACTACTCCCTTGATATGCCTTCACAATGTGGCAATTAATTAATCATATCTCATTGTATAATAACTAGGTTTTGCATAAGATGCTTTCTGGCTGGTTCCAGAACATGTTGACCTAAGAATTGATCCTGAAACATCCAATGACCTCTTCAACTAGTTGGTTATCTTTTTGCCTTTCTGATTCTTTTTCCCTCGATGAAGTTTAAAACCCTGAGAATTATTGTTGCTTCCTTCAGAGAAGCTCTTATTAGTTCTTCCTGTATACAGCATCCTAGCATGTGGTCATTGTTGGGGGCCTTTATACCACTCCCTCAAGTAATTTCTTGCTTTTATCATATCACATCTTTATACAAAACTGCTACTATGTCCCAGTTTTCTGAACTGAGGTCATCCTTTTCTATTGTGGTAATACCATCATTAATTAATAGAATCACCCTCCATATTGTCCTCAATTCCTATCCTTCCTAAGTGTCCTATACCCTTCAATATTCAGGAACAAATTTATCTCATTCTACATGTCTCTACTTTTTTAAACTAAAAGTAATCTAGAAGTAAAGCTCCCTTGACACTGTCCCTATCAAACTGTTCCAGGACAGGGGCAGCACAAGGTTAGATACAGGGTAAAGCTTTCTCTACTCTGTTAAAATGGAAAGGAAATGGAAAATAAAATTCCCTCCACGCCATCCCTATCTAACACTCCCAGGACAGGAACAGCAATTCGGTTAAATACAGAGTAAAGCTCCTTCGACTCTTTTACTGAAACAGGAAGTCAAAAATAATAATAGCAAAACAGCCTCTGCTGGCACACCATGTCAAAGTCAAATGCAAATTAACAGTCCAATGGAAACTTGTAGAACGAAGCAGAAACTTACCAAGTTAAATAACCTTGTATGGGGTGATGATGCACCTCAGCCCATGTGGTGCCCACTGGTCTCTAAAGGCTTTTACCATGCCATTTAGCTTTGCTTATTCCCTCTCCAGGGACACCTGAGCATGGATACAACTACAAAAGTGGGACAGACAGTTAGGAACAATGAGCCCCTATCCACAGCCCACTGCCTGGACCTATTAATGGCAACAGGGTCTGCAAATGTTCTGCTGGAGTTATCCAACATTTTTATATTGGAAGGAAACAGCTTGAAATCCTGTGCTGAGTCAGAATTGGGCTCAACATGCGCCTTTACACTGATAACAAGCTTTCTGGCAGGTCTGTCAGTGCATCAAGCATGTCCCTGTGCACATCTATCTTCTCCATTAAAGTCCTTGTATTAATCCTCTTCAGGAGAATTCCATTGTAACCTTAACCCCTGGGCACCTGGCCTCTGTATGAGTCTTTCCCACTGGCCAGACTGCAACACAATTATGTTCATTGATTCGCTATTTGCAGATCCTGCCTTTACACTATCCTCTAAAATTACACTCTGTGAGCTGGTGGTTTCGATAGTCAGGTGAAGTAATGTTGTTTCTTTCAGCTCAGTGTGTTTTCCCTGTAGGCCTTCCCTGACTGTCCAGCATCATTGTTTGGTTTACTAAGAGCATAACTTCACTAGAAAAGGTTTGAGATCATGGAGGTAGGGTCATGTTGGTGGGCATGGGGTTTGGAGTTGTTAGAGGGCGAATGGAGAAGTAAAGAAGTGCATGGGTTATACCCTCTGTAGGTTGTCCAATGTAACAGATTGTAGGACGAGGGTGAAATAGAATTTGAGAAGGTGCAATGGGCAGGAACATTATACTTGGTGGCTTCAATGTTGCTGTTGGCCAAAACCTTAATAAGTGCCACTCTAATTATTCTCTCTTCCATTGGGCTCAACATGTAAATTTGGATGATGCATCTGCTACAATGAAATATGCATACCATCAACAAGAAATTTGTCAGGGTGAGGTGGGGAATATGAATGTGAAGTTTATGTTATGGTTGACAGAGATTATTAGCTGGGAAGTGAAGGAGATCTGCTGAACAGAGCAATGCTTGAGGCTAGTCATGACATTGGTGAGCATATTATTTGAAGCCTCAGTGAGCCAGCATGCAATTTGTCTTTAAAGTGCAGGTTAGCTTCAATTGATTATGACTTTATACAAAACAAAGCCTCCTGTTGAGGGTTACAGCATCTCAGCAACTGCTCTGAAGAAGGGTCACCGGACCCACAACGTTAACTCTGTTTTTCCTTCACAGATCTGCCAGACCTGCTGAGCTTTTCCAGCAACTTTGTTTTTGGTCCTGATTTACAGCACCCACAGTTCTTTTGGTTTTAACTGGCTAACCAGTTTGAAAGAGTACAGCTCATCATGCATCCTGATCCTTGCCTCATATTTAGGGGTTAATTAATTCAGTCTTTAAAAGCGCCTTGAGACAGATGAGTCAGTAGTTTAAATCAGTGGTCAATAATTAAACATCCAGTTCTTAATATTTAAAAATCTATTGTCTTCCCAAGTTGGGCAAAATAGGCTGTTCTTTCAAAAATTAGATTTACTGATATTTAACAATCTATTGCACCATTTAAAAATGTTATTTTAATTACATTTCTAAGGGTCCTGAAGGAAATAATGGTGCCAAGATATAATATCATTTTAATTTGACTTTAAAGGGCATAGCTGTTTCTGCAGACATTAGCATTGAGTAGAGCCGTAAAACTGAATGCATGTATTGTGGAGATTCATACTCAAATCCCTGCATTGTGGTTCTATTGTAATGCTAATCCTAAAACATTTCCAACAAAATGTTAATGCTAAAGCAATTCAAATGAGATTCCATCTGACACAGTAACATTTCGAAGCACTAATAAGTGCACAGTACCTCTTTACGATGACCCAAGGCAGGAGCATCAGTTGTCTTATAAGCTAAAAGACTGTACGTAAATTGCCAATCTGGAAATAGATGTACAAGTGAGGAAAAAAATCACTAAGGTACTAAAGCATAAAACTTAATTATTGTCATAATAAAATGTGCAAAACAAAACTAGTCAAATTCATGTTCAACGAATAGTGCAGGAACACATGTCAGGTGCAGCACCAGACAGATCTAAAAGCGAAGTGTCAGTTTGATGAAGTTACAAAACGTGATCACTTGCATGCCAAAAAATAGAAGCAGCCTGTCATTAACAGGACAGAGCAATTTCACAACCAATTGGTTACAACTAAGATCTACTGCTGTGAATCATAGTGAATCATAGTGAGGAGGGTCCACAAATTCCATTATCCTCAATTATGGGGGAGCACTACACATCAGTGCAAAAGAGAATGCTAATGCACTTGCATCAATCCTCAGCTAGAAGTGCCAAGTGGATAATCCACCTCTGCCTTCTTCTGAAGTTCCTAGTATCACAGATACCAAGCTCCCAACAATTCGATTCACTTTGCATAATATCAAGAAATAGCTGAACGCACTGACTGCTGGCTGCACGTGTCTTGACAACATACCAGGAACAGTACTGAAGGCTTGTATTCCAGAACTAACTGCTTTTCTAGCCAAGTTGCTCCAGTAGAGCTGTAATACTGACACCTACCCCATAATGTGTAAAATTGGCCAGCTGCATCATGTCCATAAAAATCAGGATAAATCCAACCCAGCTAATTACCACCCCAATGGTGTGCTGTTGATCATCAGTACAGTGATGGCAGAGGATGTTAACAGGTACTTGGTAAAGAATAACTTGCTCACCAACACTGAGTTTGGGTTAAGCCAGCATTACTCATCTTCTGACCTGATTACAGTCTTGGTCCAAAATGGGGCAAGTGAACAGAACTACAAAGGTGAAGTGAGAGTGACTGCCCTTGACAACAAGTTGGCCAAATATGGTGTCAAGGAACCCAAGTAAAACTGGAGTCAATGGGAATTAGGAAACCTCTACACTGAATGGAATCATTCTAAACACAAAAGTCAATAGTTGTAATGGAGGTCAGTCATCTCAGCTCCAGAATAGCACTGCAGAGGCTCCTCAAGTTATTGTCTGAGGCTCACACATCTTCAGACGCTTCACCAAGAACCTTCCCTCCATCATAAGGTCAGAGTGTAGGGATGTTCTTTGATGAATTCACAAAATTTAGCATTGTTCAGGACTCCTCAAATACTGAAGCAGTCTATGTCCATGTGCAACAAAATATGGAAAATATTCAGACTTGGACTCATATCTGGCAAGTAATATTCGTGCCAGGCAATGACTATCCATGACTGGTTGGAATTTAAAACTCTACCCTTGACTTACAATGATATTGCCATTGCTGAATTTCCTACTATCAACATCCTGAGCATTAACATTGACCAGGAGCTGACTGGACAAGTCCTATAAATGAATAGTTGACAAAAGCATGTCAGAGTCTAGGAATTCTGTAGGAAGTAACTCATCTCCTGTCTCCCAAATGCCTGTCCACTAATCTCAAAGGATAGGTCAGGAGTATGATGGAATACTCTGCACTTGCCTGTTCAGGTAAGGCTTCAACAACATTCAAGAATCTCAACACCATCCAGGTCTAAGCAGCCCAGCTGACTGATAACCAACTAATACCTTCAACATTTACAAACAAAAACAGAAATTGTTGGAGAAAACGCAACAAGCCTGGCAGCACCTGTAGAGAGAAAACTAGGTTTAATATTTGAAGCCTGGTCTGAGTTTTTCGGAACATTTACCATCTACAGGCTGCACTGCAATAACACACAAGGCCAGCATGGTGGCACAGTGGTTAGCACTGCTGCCTCACAGCACAAGGGACTCACGTTCAATTCCACCCTTGGGTGACTGTGTGTGGAGTTTGCACATTCTCCCTCTGTCTGCATGGGTTTCCTCTGGGTCTCTAGTTTCCTCCCAGAGTCCAAAGATGTGCAGGCTAGGAGGATTGGCCATGCTTAATTGCCTGTAGTGTTCAGGGATGTGTAGATTAGGTGGGTTATAGGGGGATGGGTCTGGGTGGGATGGTCTGAGTGTTGGTGTGGTCTTGTTTGGCCGAAGGGCCTGTTTACACACTGTGTAGATTCTAAAAAAAGTTCTAAACGTACAGAGACTCCTTCAATAGCTTGTTGCAAACCCACAATTTCTATAGTTCAATGTGGATAAATGTGAGGTATTACATTTTGGTAATACAAACAAGGACAAGCCCTATATAGTTAATGGCAGGGCCCTGGGTGGTGTTGTAGAACAGAGAGAGCTAAGGGTCAGGTACATAATTCTTTAAAATTTGCGTCACAGGTAGACAGGGTTAAGAAGGTGTTTAGCACGCTTGCCGTCATTACTCAGACCTTTGAGTATAGATGTTGGGACATCATGTTGAGGTTGTATAGAATGTTGGTGAGGCCTCTTCCAGAGTAGTGTGTGCAGTTCTGGTCACCCTGTTATAAGAAGGATATTATTAAACTGGAGAGGGTTCAGAAAAGATTCGCCGGGTTGTTGCCGGGAATGGAGGATAAGAGTTATAAAAATAGGAAAGGCTGAGATCATTTTCACTGGACCGTAAGAGGTTGAGGGGTGACCTGATTGACATTTATAAAATTATGAGGTGCATAGGTAAGGTGAATGACAAGGGTCTTTTCCCTAGGTTGGGGGAGTTCAAAACTAGGGGGCATATTTTTAAGGTGAGAGGAGAAAGATTTATAAAGAATAGGAGGGCAAATTTCTTACATAGAGAGTGGTTCATTTGGGGAATGAACTGACAGAGAAAGTGATGGATGTAGATACAGTTACAACATATAAAAGACATTTGGATAAATTCATGAATAGAAAAGGTTTGGAGGAATTTGGGTCAAGCGCAGACAGGTGGGACTAGTTTAGTTTGGGAACATGGTCAGTATGGACTAGTTGGACCGAAGAATCTGTTTCCGTGCTGTATGACTATGACTGTGTGAGTCTATAACCTGATAAGTCAAAAGCAAAAGCTCCATGGCAATATCAGCAACTTCAAGTTACACAGCATCCTGACTTGGACCAATTTTGGCTGTACCTTCAATGTCAACAGCTCATAGTCTTGGAACTTCACTATACCCAAGCACTGCAGCACCGCAAGAATGTAGTTCACCATCACCTTCTCCAGGGCAATTAGGGATGGCAATAAATTATGGCCTTGTCAAAATAAGGGGAAAAAGAATTATATTCAAAACAGATGGCAGGGCATGTGTAACACATGTAGTGCATCGGCGTTGGTAGACACCAGTGTGATCTAAAACAACCACACCTGTGAATGTGGGTAGATGGATGCGTGCACATGTGTGTGTGTGTGTGTGTGTGTTTGTGTGTGTGTCCCCATGTGTGCGCGTCCGTGTGTGTGTCCATGTCCCTGCGTGTGTCCGTGTGTGTGTCCCCGTGTGCATCCCCGTATGTGTGTGTGTGTCCATGTGTGTCCCTGTGCGTGTGTGTGTATGTGTCTCTGTGTGTGTCCCTGTGTGTGTGTGTGTGTGTCTCTGTATGTGTCCCTGTGTGTGCATGTGCGTGTGTGTGTGTGTGTGTGTGTGTCTCTGTATGTGTCCCTGTGTGTGCATGTGCGTGTGTGTGTGTGTGCGTGTGTGTGTGTGTGTGTGTGTGTGTGTGGTTGTGTTTATGAAAGTTGGCAGGGATGATTATTATGCGTGAAACATTTTCTACCCCTCCTCAAAAACCTCTATTTTGAAGGATACCACTTTGACTCTATCCTCTATCTCCACTGCTCTTCCTTCTTTGAGATATTAGAGACACCAGCACTTGAAAATGAAAGGAGTGCTTGGTAAGGGCCCGGAGAGACTTTTAACAATCGTTAGGAACATAACATCAATCCTGTTGCAGCATAGTTGGTGTCCAGTGCTGAAACCGAACATGTTCAAAATTTGACGACTGATGATTCTGCACTTTGGAGTTCAGGATTTGAGATGTTATAATGCAATATAAGAAAAACAAGGACTGAAACATTGTGAAGAACTTAAAACAATCACTATAGTTTAAGAAAATGCAATTGGATAACCAATGGGACTAAAGACAAGCATGTTCCCTGGATGGGGTGGTCTGCAGTTTAGTATCTTAAAATCGTAAAGACTTTCAGGGATTTGACAAGGTAAATACTGAGCTTGTTTCTTTTCGTAAGGGAAATCTAGAACTGAGATAGAGTTGCGTAATAAAGATTCATTTACCACTGCAGTGAAGTGAAGTTTTGACTCACACGAGGTTAATTAATCTTTCAAACTCTCTACCAGAATATCAGGCAAAGCTGAGTAATTGAATATATTCAAGGCTGATTCAGACAGATTTTTGATGCACAAAGAACCAAGAATTTTTGAAGACAGGGATGCAAGTGAAGTTAATACATGATTTTATTGAAGGGCAGAACAAATGGATGGGCCAAATGACCCACTTCTGCTCCTTTTAATTTTGTTCTTACATGGTAAAGATTTTGTCAAAGCCTTGAAGAAGAATATATATCTAGCCATGAAGGAGAAGATATATCTACCTGCATTTGCTATTTTTAGCAATTTCAATTATTAATCAAAATAACTTATTAATATTAAAAGCAGCTGCCTGAAAACCTTTGGGGCATTTTGCTCCTCACATTTGTACAATTAAGAAATATTGCTACTGGTCAATCCTGTTATTTTAATTCCTATTATCCACATTCCAATTTCTAACATTCTGCTTAATTACAAAAGACTTCACTTCAACTGTAAGTCTTAAAAGAGGCCTATTAATTAATGGATTCTGAATGCCTAAGCATAAGGTCTATTAATTTTGTTGTAAGGTATTTTTATCAACCTGTTGAGGGTTGCTATCACATACGTCTGGAGCAGGTGGGACTTAAACCTTGTCCTCCTGGTCCAAGGGATAGAGACACTACCACTGCAAACAAGGAATTTCAACAAGTCAACGAATAGCCACAATGTGTTTTTTGTTTGTAATTGATTCAATTGCTCACTTTCAATAGATTTAAAATTCTTACTTTGTCAGAAATTCTAGTTTTTTTCTTACATTAAGTCAGTACATGCTTCTAATTTGTTTTGACTTGTCGTCCTTCTTGCTATTTCTGTTGAACTCCAAACTGAACATAAATTTAGCTCTGTTCAACCCGTCAGGCCTTTTCTGCCCTTATCTTCTTAACGCATTCTTAGATACATCAACAATTTTAAATACATCTTCAGGCGCTTCGTAGGAACCTCATAGTTACTGGTCTGGCCAGCAATGCACACATCCTGTAGAAGAATATGAAAACAAAATGTTGAACTTCGTTTTTCCCACTACCTCAACTGATCCACTCCATAACTAATTGGAAGGGGATACCTGTTTGATGGTGTAAATGAATAGAAATTCCATATTTATGTTATATTCTCATAATCCCACATCAAAGCTTACTGCATCCCATGTGTTCTTTAATGTTCTGCCTTTTGAGAATATTTGCAAGATGTCTTCATATTCCCCAAAGCATCACCAGTCATTTATCTTTCCAATTGTCTTCTTGTGCCTTCTATTTGCCTCTGACAAATCAGTTTGTAATTGAACATTTCTATTAGGATCTCCCTGCATCCTTAAATCTTTATGACATTTCTGGTTCTAACCGCTACCGTTTTTTGGTTTGTATGTTTAACTGTTTTAGACTGAAATTCTGCTCAGAATAAAAAGGTATTTAAATACTAGTGTACACGCACAAATAATTGAAATATGTTTTCTTTTCTTTATCTTCTCCCTTAAGATACTGTTTTATATTGGAGTAATAGTCACTAAATACCAGCAGTCATCAAATGCTTGATGCAAGGAATTGTTTTCATCTTTGGACTTAGATATTGTTTAGGAAAGTTAAGCTCTAGTATACATCTCTTAGGTCTAAACAGTCAGCCATGGTTGACGATTGGAAAGGAGGTGAGCGGGCAGAACATGATGAGCATGCTGGTTCCATTGTTCCATTCTTCAATTTTTCTCAAGTTGGGAAGGAGGAGGAAGGAGAGAGGGTTGGTATGGTTGCCTGCCTTCAAACAATAGATAACCAACTGATTGTTAAATGGCTTTTGTAGAGCTATCTTTGGAGATTGCCCCCTTGAAGTAGCCACATGGCGGCAGACTGCAGGGTTGCAAGAGAGGCAGGGTGGGGCTAAGCAGCCCATCTGGTAAGCTTAGAGACCCTCTCCATTTGTCTGGCTTCAGCTAGCTGTAGCCTCAGGGCATCCCGCTGAGGTGTAAAGGTCTTTATAAATGTTATTTCTGTAAATGCTGGAAAGACGTTGCAGCTTCACTTTAGGAGATTTCTCCAAATGAACATAAGAGGACCATATGGCATAGGAACAGAAGTAGGCCATTCCAGCCCATTGAGTCTGGTCTGCCAATGCATGAAATCATGGTTTATCTGCAATTCTACTTACCTGGCTTTTTCCCATAACCCTGATTCACGCATTGATTAAAAAATCTGTCCAATTCAGTCTTGAATAAACCTAACAACCCAGCCTCTTTGCACTACTTCTAACATATCTATATCCTTTTGTAAATGAGGAGACTAGAACTGTACGCAGCACTCCAGATTTCAGGTGGAACCTTCTGGGCTTGCCCTTTCCTTTTAGAAGGGCCGATTGGGGGGAACTTATTTGGGGAGGGAGTAAAAGTTCAGTTAACTGACAGTGGGTTAAAAGTCTTGGGATTAATTCTCAAGATATTTTAGGTGGTTTAGAGTTCCTGAGCTTTATGGTAGGGAACCTCTTTTGCATTCATGAACATTCTATGAATGTTCATTAACAACTGATCATGCTGGAATTATGTTCACACGTGCAACATCATTGGGCTAAAATTGGAAATGTGCTCAAAAACCCAATTATATGTACCTGGAGGGTAGACTTCTTCTTTTAATTCCAGTGAGTTCAATACCTTGGCTCCTTTATAACTCAACTGATTTTTTTTCACAATCACTTAGTTTAAGTGATGAAGCCTTGACTTGGTCAGGCAGCTCATGAGAAGTCTCAATCATATGTGATTTTGCATGTTGCTCTTACAAGCTGTCACAACTAACTTGGGAAAATGCGTCAATTCTATCATGGTACATAATGACACAACCTCGGCAAAATTCTATGATAAAGAATTCCACAGATTCACTACCCTCTGAGAGAAAAAAAGTCTTCCTCAGCCCTGTCTTAAATGTGCGAGCTCTTATTCTGAGATTATGCCCTCTGGTCCTAGGCTCTTCCATCAGGGAAAACAATCTTTCTGCATCTACGATGCCAAATCTCCTAAGAATCTTGTAAGTTTCAATAAGGTCACCTCTCATTCTTCCATATTCTAACAAGTCTAGGTCCAATAGGCTCAACCGCTCCACATAAAACTCCCTTCATACCTTCTATCAGCCTTGTAAACATTTCTGGATGATGAGTGGCTTGGAGGGGAACTTGAAGGTGGTGATGTTCCCATATATCTGCTGCCTTTGTCCTTCTAGATGCAAGTGGTCATGAGTTTGGATGGTGCTGTCAGAGGACCTTTGGTGAATTTCTGCAGTGCATTTTGTAGATAGTACACACTGCTGCTGCTGAGCCTCAGTGGTGGAGGGAGTGGATGCTTGTGGATGTGGTGCCAATCAAGCGGGCTGCTTTGTCCTGGATGATGGCAAACTTCATGAGTGTTGTTAGGGCTGCACTCCCCCAGGCAAGTGAGGAGTATTCCATCACACTCCTGACTTGTGCCTTGTAGATGGTGGACAGGCTTTGGGGAGTCAGGAGGTGAATTGCTTGCTGCCGTATTCCTAGTCTCTGACCTTGTCTTGTAGTCACTGTGTTTATTTGGAGAGTCCAGTTGAGTTTCTGATCAATGATAACTCCCAGGATGTTGCTAGTGGGGGATTCAGTGATGGTAGCGCCACTGAATGTCAAGGGGCCGTGGTTAGATTTTGTCTTATTCATGGTCGTCATAGCCTGGCATTTTTGAGATGCAAATAGGACTTGCCATTTGTCAGCCTAAGCCTGGATGGTGTTCAGATCTTATTGCATTTTGACATGGACTGCTTCACTGTCTGAGGACTTGTGAATGGTGCTGAACATTGTGCAATCATTGGCGAACATCCCCACTTCTGACCTTATGATGGAGGAAAGGTCTTTGATGAAGCAGCTAAAGATAGTTGGGCCTAGGACACTACCCTGAGGAACTCCTGCAGAGATGTCAAGGAGCTTTGATCACTGACCTCCAGCAACATGATCATCTTCCTATGTGTCAGGTATCACTCTAGTTACTGGAGAGTTTGCCTCTGATGCTCATTGATTCCATTGATTTGCTCAGGCTCCTTGATGTCACACTCAGTCAAATGCAGTCACTCTCACCTCACCTCTGGAATTCAGCTGTTTTGTCCATGTTTGAACCAAGGCTGTAATGATATCAGCAGCTCAGTGGTCCAGGTGGAACCCAAACTGGGTGTCACTGAGCAGGTTATCGCTGAGCAGGTACTGATGATCGACAGTAGACTGATGTGGTGGTAATTGGTTAGGTTGGATTTGTCCTACTTTTTATGTACAGGACATACTTGAGCAATTTTTCGCATTGTTGGGTAGATGCTAGTATTGTAACTGTACTGGAACAGCTTGGCTAGGGGAGCAACAAGTTCTGGAGGACAATTTTTCAGTACTATTGCTGAAATATTATCAGGCCCCATAGCCTTTGCAATATCCAAAGCATCCAACTGTTTTTTGATATCATGTGGATTGAATTGAGTTGGCTGAAGAGTGGTATCTGTAATGTTGTGGATCATTGAAGGAGGTTGAGATGAATCATCCACTTGGCACTTCTGGCTGAAGATTGATGAAAAAGCAGCTTAGTAAGTTTGCACACAACAAAAATATTGCAGAAAGCTGTGGTTAGTGAGGAGGATTGCCAGAGGATATAGCAAGATGTAGACTGGAGACTTGGGTGGAAAAATGGCAGTTGGAGTTTAATCCAGACAAATGTGAGGTGATGCAATTTGGAAGGTCTAATGCAGTAGGGAAGTATACAGTAAATAGCAGAACCCTTAGTATCATCAACATACAGAGGGATCTAGGCACACAGGTTAACAGTTCCCGGCAAGCTGCATTAAAAGTGGACAAGGTGATGAAGAAGGCATATGGCATAGAGTATAAAAATTGACAAGTCATGTTGCAGCTGTATAGAAATTTGATTAGCCACATTTGGAATATTGTGTGCAGTTCTGGTTACCACACTACCAGAAGGATTTAGATATTTTGGAGACAGAGATAGTTTACTAGGATGTTGTCTGGTTTGGAGGGTATTAGCTTTGGGTAGAGATTGGACAAACTTGATATGTTTTCACTTGAACTTCAAAAGATTAGGGACAACCTGTTGGAGTTTACAAAATTATGAGAAACATGGATAGAATGAATAATCAGAGTCTTTTTTCCAAAATAGAAATGTCAATTACTATTGGACACATGTATAATGTAAAATGGATAAGTTTAAAGGAGATGTGAGAGGCAAGTATTTTACACAGATGGTGATACGTGCCCTGGAATTCACTGCCAGAAGGTGAAGTGGATGTAGAGACATAGTAATGTTTAAGAGGCATCTTGACAGATACATGAGTCGGCACGTCAGAGAGGGATATGGACTGTAAGAGCAAAAAGATTTTAGTTTAGAAAGACATCATGTGCCGGTGCAATCTTCGTGGGCCAAAGGCTTTGTTCCTGTGCTGTAATATTCTTTGTTTGTATATTTCTATTTGTTTTTGTTTATCTATTTCTATTTGCCAAAGTTTTCGTGTTCTTACATGGAACAAGGCATTTTGGTGAGTTGAAGTTTTAGTACTTACACTGCCTGGTTTGGATTCATTTATCAAATATCTTTATTTTATCTGATCAAAGCCTTTAGATTCTGTTGTGCTTTTGCAAATGCTTGAACACAATCAGCACGGAATAAACAAGAGTGCAAAATTTGAGGAACAGAGAGTTCTTGGAAGTTTGTAAGACTGAAGGAAGGAGATTGCAGTGGTAGGAATAGGTAAGGCCATGGAAGGATTTGAAAGAAATGTTGAAAAGGTAAAAAATTAAAATGTTGTTGGGCTGGGAACCAATAGAGCATTGAGCACAGGACTGAAGAGTGACTGGGATCTGGTTTTGTAAGAATACAAGCAACAGAGATGACTATTAAAAGCTGCTTCAATTGTCGAAGATGTGTTTGAGGCCCAAGCTATATCGGGAAATGTAACCATCCTCCTGCAAGAGCCTCTGGTTTATTCTAGGGCTGGATGATTTCTTGGGTGTGATTATGGAACTGAATATTTTATTTTTAGTATTCTGAAACTTATGTCTGAAGGCATATTTTCATAACATATGCTTTTATTTTTAAAACATCGAATTGCATAAATGGACAGCAATAAAGATGAATATCAGGTGGAGATTCTCACGGCAGACATTTGCAAAAGGAAATGATTCATGATGCCAACAATACACTGGTGAACTCTAAAAGTCTGATATATTGCTGAGGGTGAAGAAAAATGCAGAGAGGTTAAGGAGATCAGATAATCACAGCTTCCGCATGGACTCTCCCAGGACGCATTAAAAAAGATGTACACTTATATTCTACGTGTAGTACATATGTTCTCTTACATCCTTCTTTCCATAATCATGAAGAAACATGAAATGTCACAAAATGAGATAAGCTCCAGTGGTTGCAAACTAAAACCATTCTTGAAGCACTTTGTGGATTCTTGTGGAAATTATATGGCCTGCCATGACACTTAAAGGAAAACATGTAAGATGTTAACATTAATCTTGAAAGTGACATTGCCTATCAGATGCACCCTTTTTGTCCCTGATGTACAACAATTAGTCTGATATTTGAAGCTTTTATTGAAAGAGGCATTCACATTTTTCTGTTGTGATGGCTGATGTTCATATCATATGCTTGAAACTCACTCTAGGTTAAATATTTGGTTGAAGAGTGTTTTTCAATTAAATAAAAATATGCATTTTAAATTAAGCAGAACTGAGACATAAATAAATCAGCTTCCAAATAGTGAATAGACAATAAACTAAGGTTGACTGAAACAGTTAGTGCCTATGTTGAGTGGGTTTTCTTATTTTTTTTTGTCATTTCTATTTATTTGTAGTATTGTTCATTGGAGGAAAACAGTCCCTCAGATTTCAATAACAAATATGTCAAATCAATTTAATTTCAAAAATGCTTTACAATAATATATTCTGAAAATTAATTAAGAACTTTGCCCATCTACTTCTTTCTGCATGAGAATTTTGAATTTTGAAGATAATTCTTAAAAATAACAATTGGAATTTAATTAACCGACAATGAAATCTACAGCAAGTCTGTAGCCAGTAAAGAATATAAAAGCTTATTTATATGAGGACCAATATCTTTGAAATATGCATTGGCACTCTAAGTTGATTATTGCTTTTAGCTTGAGGATTTGATCAATGAGTTACAGCTTAGTTGAATAAATATGAATTCCCATTGAAATTAAATATAAATTGCACTGATAATAATAATTTTCAGAAGTGTAAATAAATAGCAAGAGAAGGCCTCATAAGACTGTAACGGATTTTGATGCCATGCTCTTATAAGATTACACTGATTTATTTTAATAGCACTTTAACCTAAACTTGATATTCTCAGATTCTAATTACTGGTTTGAACACTCTGCAGTGTTTTTTTTTGATAACACAATGCTTCACTGAGAAGACTGTATCTTTTTCTTGTAGACTGAAATGGGAAAAGGATTCCTTTAAATGCTAGGCATTGTTGAAGGATTGCTGTATTTTTAAACTGCAAATTACTTAACACTCACTCATTGTAAATGCTGTTCACACAGCTGTTGTTTCAAGCGATGGGGAAAACCTAGTTACAGATGGGCCGGAGCCAGGGGGTTTGTGTACAGATGGAGATTTGGTCAGCAACAAATAGCTGATTGATCTGTGAACTATGACCAGTTGTCAATGACAAGGGCCAATTACTATGTGACTCCCTGGTAGCTGACAGCTTGTGAATAGTTTATGGCTGTGAATGTTTGATGGATAAGAAATTGGACATTGGTCAGGAAGGAGCTGCTTTGCTCTGCATAAATAAAACATCTCATGCCAGAAAATGGCCAGGCTATTTCCTCTCAGCAGTTGCTGAAAGCTGTGATTTTTTTAACTAATATGTTAGAGACTTTTTAAGCGTGAACCAGCCACTCTATGCCTCTTGCAAGCAAGTGAAAGTATCTGGCAAAGGAAGATAAAACAGCAAGCGTTCTGCTGAGACGGAAGGATTGACCCAGTGAATCCTGGGCATTGGAAGCACTGAACTCCCTTTCCCTCTGCCCATAACATCTACTTTTTCTATGTTTGTTTGTGTGTAGGCGGAGTTTATAAAGGAGTTAGAGTTTTAACTAGTAGTCTTATATTCTGATGGTTCATAATGGTTACCAGTAGCTAGGGGTTATTTATTTGTAATAAATGGCAATTCTTTTTCAGTGCATAAACCTGGTCAGTGCTTTCTGTCAGTTTGGGTCTGAAGAACAGGCAAAAAGAGACGAATTATGTGTACTTCTTTAATTTTTTTTTCTGATGGCTCTGGGAATAACAAGGCTTGATTCCCAGTGCACTACCCCAATGAAGTGTAACAACACATATCAGAAGGTGTATGCTAATATATTCATGAAAATAGCATGTGCAAAAGTCTGAATGCAGAAGGTTAATCACAGAAAGAGTCTTAGACAACAAGGTGCAGGGCTGGATGAACACAGCAGGCCAAGCAGCATCATAGGAGCAGAGTCTTGGTTGGTTTTGACGGTAGGTATGAAAGTTGCAAATGTGGGGCTATGGCAGAAACAATCCTGTCCCTCCTGATCCATAGCAGTTTCTTGAAACAGTCTTTGTCTCTCATCAATTTTCTGATTTTGAAAGGTCTGGAAAGTTGGCAGGTCAGTGTTAAACTTGGAAGATGGGCTAAATGTGGATATTATAACGTTACTAAAATTTGTAAATAAGTAACATGCCTCTTGAGAATGTCTGAGTTGTTTCCCTCTGTCATCCTTCCTCTGGAATTACTGGAGGTGAATTGATTGGTATTGAGATTTCTTTTTTCTTTATTCTTTCAAAGAGATGAGGGCATCGCTGACTGGGCAGCATTCATTGCCCATCCCAAATTACCCAGAGGGCAGTTCAGAGTCAACCGCATTGCTGTTGGTCTGGAGTCACATGTAGGCCAGACCAGGTAAGGGTGGCAGTTTCCTTCCCTAAAGGACATTTTTGAACCAGATGGGTTTTTCCTGACAATCAACAATGGATTCATGGTCATCATTAGACTGTTAATTCAGATATTTTTTATTGAATTCAAATTCCACCATCTGCCGTGGTGGGATTTGAACTTGGGTCCCCAGAATGGTATTTGGGTCTCTGGATTAACAGTCCAGTGATAATACCACCAGGCCATTGGGACATTTAAATCCTAAAGCAGTTGTAGTATATCTTTCAATTTAGGTGTGGTGCTCAAAAACTGATGTTTTCACAATGATTGGCATCCTGCACTAAAGGGAAGCTGTAGGCTTTCTTTGTATGCTTTTTCTTCAGGAGCAAAAAAGGGATGAAATATATTTCCTAATTTTGCATATAGTTTTTAGTGACCTTTGTCATATAACAATGACCTGTGAACTGCAAGGTGTTGGAGATATTCCCTGGAGAGAGCATGTAGTGAAAACTTTAAATGTTGTCCTGGTCTGCTCTAAAACAGAGGATCTGCCGCAACAGATGTAGATTTTAGTGAGCACTTCCATCGTGAAATGGGAAGGTTGCATAGACTATTCTTCACTGAGATTAAGATAGGAGAATTTCTCCCTTAAGTTTCTGGCTGCATATGATTTGCTGCTGAAAGATGTTTTCCTCTTCATTCTCCTTCCTTTGAGCTGATTGTATGCCTTTGTTTCACCGCTCCTCATTCTCCACAGTATAACGAGGGGATGAAAGTCATTGCATCCTTGACTGGGTGCAAATGGTCTGAGTAAAACTCTTGGAGTCAGAACTAAACTCTTCACCATGATTCACACCACTTCCTGTAAGCTTTACCAACTTTAAGTAGCAGTATAAATCACTAAACAGTTGAACTGCAAAATGTAGTAGCCATGTCAAAGAGAAAGCATTATCTGGTGGTTGAATCATCTGAGGCCAAACATGGCACTACATTGTCACGGAATTCATTAGTAAGTGGGTGGAGGACCGCATGCCAAAGAAGTCAATCCGGGTGTTGCCCAACCGGAAACCTTGGACAAACCAGGAAATCCACTCCCAACAGAAGACCAGGAGTGCAGCATTCAAGTTGGATGACCCAGATCTACACAGAAACTCCAGATATAACCTCTGCAAGTCATCAGAGATGGCAAGTGGCAGTACTGGTCCAAGTAAGAGGCCCAAATCAACCACATGGACTCCCGCTTCCTGTGGCAAGGCCTAACCAACAAAATGGGATATGAAATGAAGCGGAGCAAGATAGCGGACAAAGACACATTGCTCCCTGAAGCGCTTAATGCTTTCTATGCTCAATTCAAGCAGAATGCCAGCAGCGCATTTTCACCTGCCCCGACAGCCCCAGATGCACCTGTTCCCTTCATCACCACTGCAGACGTTAGAACGGTCTTCCTGAAAGTCAACGCAAGGAAAGCGATGGGCCCAGACAGTATCCCAGGCCGAGAACTCAGATCCTCTGCAGACCGGCTGGTGGACAAATTCACTGATATCTCTAAACTCTCCATCCTACAAGCCGAAGTCCCCACCTGCTTCAAAAAGGGCAATATCATCCCTGTGCCTAAGAAAGCACATGCAACATGCCGTAATGACCATTATCCGATGGCTCTGACCTCCATAATCATGAAGTATGTTGAAAGGCTGGTCACGGTCCACATCAACCCCAGCCTCCCAGACTGCCTCAATCCCCTACAATTTGCCTACCAATGTAACAGGTCCACAGTGGACTCCATTTCCCTAGCCCTGCTCTCATCCCTGGAACATCTGGACAATAAGGATGCCTGTGTCAGACTCCTGCTTGTTGACTACAGCTCCGCGTTCAATACCATTATCCCCCCAACACTAATCTCAAAAGTCCGTGACCTTTGTCTCGGCTCCGCCCTCTGCAATTGGATCCTAAGCTTTCTGACCCACAGACCACAATCAGTGAGGATAGGTAACAGCACCTCCCCCACAATAACACTCAACACTGGAACTGCCTAAGGATGCATCCTCAGCCCTTCACGACTGTGTAGCCAAATTCCGAATGAAAGCCATCTACAATTTTGCCGATGACACCACCGTGGTATGGTGGATATCTAACAACGACGAGTCAGAATAAAGAAAGGAGATAGAGGGCTTGGTGACGTGATGCATTGACAACAACCTCTCTCTCAATGTTGGCAAAACTAAAGAATTGATCATTGACTTCAGAAAGAAAGGAGACAACACGCCCCCAGCTACATCAACAGAGAGGAAGTTGAGAGGTTTGAGAGCAACAAGTTCCTCGGAGCAAAGATAACTGACAACCTGTCCTGGACTTCCCTCATAGATGTGATGGTCAAAAAGGCACAATAAAGCCCCTTTTTCCTTAGGCAACTCAGGAAATTTGGCATGTCCATAAGAACCCTCACCAACGTTTACAGATGCACTACAGAAAGCATTCTATCTGGGTGCATAATGGTCTGGTACAGCAACTGCTCTGCTCAAGACCATAAGAAACTACAGAAGGTTGTGTGCACAGTCCAGACCATCACAGAAGCCAACCACCCATCCATGGACTCCATTTACACTTCTTGTTGCCGCGGAAAGGCCGCCAACATTCTCAAAGACCCATCCCACCTCGGTAATGCACTTCTACATCCTCTTCCATCAGGCAGAAGTTATAGAAGCTTGAACACATGCACCAGCAGATTCAAGAACAGCTTCTTCCATGCCATTATTAGACTGATGAATGGACTCTCTAAGTTCAAATAATGTTGATCTTGCCTAGTGCATGTCCTGTGCGGTGTGACCTGTATACCTTACTCTGTCCAAGCATTTTTTCACTCTATGATCTGTAGCCTTGCTTGTTATGATCTGCCTGTACTGCTCCCAAACAAAGCTTTTCACTGTACGTAGGTACACATGACAATAAATCAAACCAATCAATCAATCAATCAATCAATCATTCGGTCAAGTTAGTGTCATATATTGAGTGATAACATGATTTTCCTACCCAGCATACTGCTCGTGTACATGTTCAATACCCACACTCATATCTGCACGGAATGGTATCTAAAGTGGATAATAATAGAAGTATAGATACTTTTATGGATGTCTCTTTGGATCGAAAACAAAGTCTATGCTACCAAAAATACAGGGGCCACACAGTCCCTATCTCTAAAAGCACTTTATTTTCCAAATGCTATATGCAGAGAGACAACATGGAGTTGGAATAATTGTGAATGACATGATGGCAGTAATAACAGAAAGTATTTATAGAGTGCCTTTAATATAGTACAATAACGTACTACACTTTGAAGGAAGGCTAGCTGATAAAATTTGACACTAAATTACAGACAGTTGACCAAGAATTTTGGAAAGAAGAGGCAATTTTGAGTGCCATCTTAAAGAGGAAAAAAGAATAGAAAGGAAAGGAGGTATATCAAGGAAATTCCTTGTGCAACCATCAATAAATAATGTGATTAAAATAGGAAATCTGTAAGAGACCAGAAATACAACCCCAGGGTCTTGAGGTTGTGGGCCTAGAAGAAAAGACAGAAATAGAAGTAGGGCCATGGAAATATTTGAAAATAAAGATGAAAAAAAATAAAATTAAGATGTCTTCAAACAAGGAGCAACAAGGAATTGACAGAATGGGACATGATGTGAGTTAGAATATAGGCAACAAATATTTAAAGGATCTAACATTTATAGGTGTAGAAAACAAGTCAATATTGCACTAACATGAAAATAAATGAATGCACTATAAGTAATGAACACACCAACAGGAGATAAGCTGAGGCAGCTGTGAAGTCAAGTGTTGTGAACGAGGTAGAAAAGTGTGATTTGGCAGTTGTGTGGTTATATGGCCAAGAACTCGATTCAAATAAAACATCAATGTTGCAAACTGTTTTGTGCAGCGGCAGGTAGTTGCCAAAGGTGAGAGACGAATTCAGTGGTAAGAGAGCAGAATTGATGATGAGGACCAACAGCTTAAAATTAGCTTTCTTGATCTTTAATTTCTTTAATTTCCGCTCAGCAGCTTTGGAAAAGGAGCAATGTTTAAGGAAACAAATTATAGAGCAGAACTTTCCTCTTCTCAATGACTGTTTATTGGGTGAGATTCTTTATGGCTCAGGATGTCTTCCCTCACACAGTCTTCTACTCTTCACCAAGTGAATTATGATCTTTGGCACCCTTCTTGGTGAACCATGTGACAAGAGAGGTTGAAGTACTTGCTACAGCTGGGACTTTCTGAAGTTCACACCATAATTAGTGCTCAGCTGCACACCAAAGCCAGCTCCACAGAATGTAGTGCTTCGCCATTATCATTGAGGGAATGGCATTGGTAAGATTCCAGATGCATTTATAGTTTGATGTTTGGGTGATTCCACCCAAATCTCCAGTTGCTACTTGAAGCGTGTTGTCGGCATAACATTCAGGGCCGACATGGTTGTGACAGCCAATAGGTACAGGTTTGCTATCCAGTCCTTCTAAGTGGAAGTCCTGCTCCAGCAGATGCCACTTTCAATGCAGGTAGCCAGGAACATCCTTAGTTAGTGTCTACACCTGAGTTTCTGATGTGAGAAGATCGTGACAGTTTTAGATCTATTTTTCTGATTAGATTTGCTCAGTTGACTTGATAAGGAGGTAATTATTGTACACAATGCAATGGTCATGAATGTGTGATCCAGCCTAAGCCCTTAGTGCTGCAGAGCAGAAAATCTGCGGACTTTTGTTTCTGATTTCCAGCATCCGCAAGTCTTTTGGTTTTTTGAAATTCTGTGTCTTTTGGTCACATGACAATATACAGGTGTTTGTCTCATTTGTGTGCTGATGTCTTAAAGAGATCACACTCCAAATGTGATAACACGACCTCCCTTTTGTTATCCAAAGATAGCTTTCTTATGTTACCAACAAAAACAATTAAAAATTGAGAAAAAGATAAACTTGTTGTACGAAGATAGAGATTGTGAAATATATTAAGTGCAGAAATTGAAGAGTCCATATATTGTTTTGTTCTTCCAAAAGTTATGTGTATCTTTCTGGAAGTGATTTTGCTCTTAGTTGTTCTTGGTGTGTAGATTGGCCTTCAGTGTGTTGATTGTCATCCTGCTATTGCATCTTAATGATAAAAACTTAAGTAACTGCAAATCAGAACCAAAAATAGAAGTTGCTGGAAAAACTCAGCAGGTGTGGCAGCATCTATGAAAAGAAATCAAAGCCAATGCTCCGGGTCCAGTGACCCTTCCTCATACCGATCTTGTGTTCACTCTCAACAAGTAATATATTTAACACTTCCCTTAGTTAGCTTTCATTTCCAACACTGGGTTGCTCCATAAAGCATTATGACTTTGAAAGATCTGGGCTAACTGCATATATTCAATACTTCTGTGGGTAAACATGTCCCCATATTTGGATCTGACTTTTTGTCTTACCTGCACTTGACGTAGTTCTGCACCTGTGTGCCATTCATGCATTTCAACATCATTGCTAATGTCTGGGCAATAGACTGTATAGTGTGCTAGTCATCTTATCTACACTATGCCTATACGTCCTTCATGTATTTGTAACAATATCGCCTGGTGGAAAGCTTTTGGCAGAAGTACTTATTTTCCTTTGAAGACAATACCTTTCAAGATGCCAAGCTCACTTCCACATAAATAAAACTGAGAGTATTTGGCACCTACTTAATCATGTCAGGCCATCCTTCAATGATAAATTTTCCCAATGCCTTCAGTTGTCGATCTTTAGTTGGCTTTTTCTGATTGAAGATGGTTGTTTTGTTGACCAAAATACCCATCTTTCACCTCAATGCCCACATGTTTAATGTTTAAATACAATCCGGAACCTATCAATCTTGTAAGTCTGTTCTGTGGATCTGAAGTGACCATTTAGTCATAGGCTTGTAGCAAATGTTAAGGTTGTATTCCTGTATTTTTTGCCAAAAGTTGTTGTAGCCTATATGGTAAATAATTTCCATCATTGTGTGATCAGTTACCACAGTGAATTATTTACTGAACAGGTACATGTGGAATCTTATGAAACCATAAACTGGACCAAGAATTTCACATTGTACTGTGGAATAATTGAATTGCCCTTGCGATAGATTTTGAATCCAAATGCAACTTGTTAACCATCCTGAGTGATGCACACTGAGCCGTTTCTGTGAAGCATTGACTCCAATACTTTCTTTAACCTTGGGATGCAATACTGTGGGGTGCAGTTTTCTGCTGACACTTGTTTAAGAGACTCAAATATATAAAAACTGAAAGAACTGTGGATGCTGGAAATCAGGACCAAAAACAAAGTTGCTGGAGAAGCTCAGCAGGTCTGGCAGCATCTGTGAAGGAAAAAACAGAGTTAATGTTTCGGGTTCTGAGGAAGGGTCACCGGACCCAAAACATTAACTCTGTTTCTTTCTTCAGAGATGCTGCCAGACCTGCTGAGCTTTTCCAGCAACCTTGTTTTTGAGACTCAAATGTATGCTCCTGATAGAAACTTAGAAACTTAGAAGTTAGGAGCAGGAGGAGGCCATTCAGCCCCTTGAATGGCTCTGCCATTCTTCATGATCACGGCTGATCGTCTAACTCATTACCCTAATCCTGATTTCTCCCCATAACCTTTGATTCCATTCACAACAAGTGCTATATCTAGTCGCCTCTTGAATACGTTCAATGTTTTGGCATCAAATATTTCCTGTGGTAATGGCTTCCACAGGCTCACGACTCTTTTGGTGAAGAAATATGTCCTCATCTCCATCCTAAATCATCTACCCCGAATCCTTGTACTGTGACCCCTGATTCTGGACACACCCACCATCAGGAACATCCTCCCTGCATCCACCCCATCCAGTCCTGTTAGAATTTTACAACTCGCAATGAGGGACCCATTGTTCATCTGAACTCCAACCTAATCAATCTCACCTCATACGTCAGACCCACCATCCCTGGAATCAGGCTGGTAAACTTTCACTGCACTCCCTCAAGAGCAAGGGCATCCTTCCTCAGAAAAGGAGACCAAAATTGCACACAATATTCCAGGTGTGGTCTCACCAAGGCCCTGTACATCTGCAACAACACATCCCTGCTCCTGTACTCGAAACCTCTCACAATGAAGGCCATTTGCCTTCTTTACTGCCTGCTGTACCTGCATGCTTACCTTCAGCAACTGGTGCACAAGGACACTCAGATTCCACTGCACATTCCCGTCTCCCAATTTACAGTCATTCAGGTAGTAATCTGCCTTCTTGTTTTTGCTTCCAAAGTGAATAACCTCACATTTATCCAAATTAAACTGCATCTGCCATTGATTTGCCCACTCACCCAACCTGTCGAGATCAAGGCTGAAGGATCTCTGCATTCTCGTCACAGTTCACCCCCCCACCTAACTTGGTATCATCTGAAAACTTGGAGATGTTACATTTTGTTCCCTCATTCAAACTGCCATGTCCAAGATACTTCTTTCTTAAGAAGCTCTCTTAACGATAATAGTTGGGAATGTTTGGAATAAGTGATGCCAAAAGTTGAAGAATCCAAGGTATCTCTGTTATCCTTCTTTGTCTTGTTATGTTGGCATTTATCTTGGATCTTCGACATTGCCTGGGGTCAGGATAAATTCAGCAACCTGAATATATAGAGTCAAAACAATTATCCTGGCTTACATTATTCTGGCACTCATGCTGTTGAAATCCAATCTTTTATGATGCGCTACCACCATCAGTGTGAACATTCTGACAATGTTCTTCTTTGGTTTTGCCCTTTACCACAATATCATCGACAAGGCATGCGCATGCAGTCACATTTTCTGTAATTCTATCTATATGTTACCGAACCAGATCTTGATTGGTAGGTAAACCAAAATGTTGTCTCTGGAAACAATATCTACCAAATGGTATTCCGAAGCATTGTTTTCCTGAGATTCTGTGGCTCAGTGTACCAAACAATAGCCATGTTTGGAGTCCTGCTTGGAAGAAAATTTTTGCACTTAGGATTCAGCTCCTCTCATGTTGGAATCTTGTGTGAGCATCCCCTGTCGGGGAAGGTTCAGATGCTTCTGTAGTGATTGGAACAAGGTTGGCCAGGTGGATCTCATTGAGTCAAATTCCATGACGGGGGCCGTGAACTTGGGCCAATCAGGGAGTCCTAGCTGACAGATATAAGGAGGAGTCTCAGAGATTCTCCTCACTCTAGAGATGGGCTCTGAGCTCACTGGTCAGACCTAATGTACTATGTACATGTAAATAAAGGGTGACTTGGTAACAGGATATTGCTTTCCACGGAGTTATTTCAGTTTCCAAACTAGATATACCTTCATGTGCTGTCTTTTTTTAGAATATGTGTGATAGAATTACACTGGCCTGTGTATTGATATTTATGGCAGATAATGCCATTGAATTCCACATTATTCAGGTTGTGTTTCATGTGAATACAGCAAATTCTGGGAAGCTGAATTGATGCAATTGCATCTTCTCTGAAGTAAAATATTGCCACAGCTTTGAAACTTCCAATGATGTTGCAGCTATCTCAACATAAGAATTCTTGAAATATTCTGCCATCATAGGTACATTGCTGATCTCATGGATGGTCACAATATTGATAGCCCTGTGCTAGAGATTGGCAACCCGTTTTATGCAGTCAATTTAACAGTTGTTTCATGTACTATTGAGTTTCAATGATCCTCAAACATGTCATTCAGAAACTGGTCTGGTTCAATGCAGTCATCTCAATCATGTGATAGACAGCACTAAGATGGTCTGTCCTTTTATTTTGGCTTCAGCAATTCAGTTTAGTAATTTCAGCATTCTTCAACTGATGCCAGATTCCTGCTTTTGCTGATTCTTGACTGCTTTCATCTACCTCCTGAGATAATTTAACTCAGTAATGTCTGATAAAAAAATATCCTAAGCACATCTCTGGTTTCACAATGACATCATATATGAATAATTCAGAAAGAGCTATATATCTATATACTTGCCTGCAGGACATATATCAAGGACAAGAGCATCATCTTACATACAAGTTTTCCTAATGCCCAGTTCAACAGGCAGAGGCTTTAATTCCATTTATGGAATTTTCTTGGAATACTTGCTCAGCTTATGTATGAGCGATATGTGCAAAGTCAACTGATATCATGTGACATGTTTTGTAGTGAACTTGTGTTCTTAAAAGTCCAGTTCTTATCTCTATCAGTCTTCAAGGGTGTCCAGCTCTGTATAACTTATGCTGTTAAGTTGATATCATTCCATCATAATCTTCTTTATAATGTTGCTGTTACTTGATTAATTCTTGACCTATTCCTTCACAGTGTCATCTTTTGATCATCTAAATCTAATACATAAATGTCAGTCACACTCTATTCCTATCTAATACTTGTTCAAGTTAGAACACATGGTTAAACTTTATATCAGCTGTCCTTGCTCCAGCCTGTTTCAGCCTGCCACTTCCCTTGTCCACCATTCGACACAGCATCAGAAACGCAAGAGCCTAAGGTGTACACCTTCCTTTTGATGCATTTTCTATACGGTGAGAATGCGTGCCTCTCCTTTCAGAAGCATTCAAGTAGCATCAGCACGACTCCATTTCTCACTGCCACCAACAGGTGAGTAGCCAATGGATACTATGAATAAAGCTATATGCATGCCAGAGTTGTGATACTGTGGTAGCAACATCAATTAAACATGGTCCCCATCACTACATAACAGGTGAGAGCTACCAGCACTCAGTTCTTGTTCATACAATTTCAGGCAGAACTGAGTTTCTACATCAAATGAGGTGCAGAGCTGGATGAACAC
>NC_063334.1:19836024-19889122 GCF_021869965.1 Rhincodon typus | reverse complement strand
GCAGGAAGGCTGACGTTTCGGGCCTAAACCCTAAGGGTCTAAGCCCGAAACGTCAGCCTTCCTGCTCCTATGATGCTGCTTGGCCTGCTGTGTTCATGCAGCTCCACACCTTGTTGTCTCGGATTCTCCAGCATCTGCAGTTCCTACTATCTCTCTTTCTACATTAAATGTTTGTTTTCATTGTGTCTGGAGGATTGTTTAATAAAAGCCTTATGCAGCCAAGAAGCAAAGCTCACTGACTTCTTTTGTTTTGCCATCGGTCCTGGTTTTCGGTTTTCAAATCACACACACACTTTAAAGGCTTGTTTAGTATTAATAATAAATGGAGCTCGAGCTTCTTCCTTTCTCTTTGCAAGATAATGGAGTTGTAAGTTCATCTTGTGAGAGTCCTGAAGAAACTGTGTCTTTGAAAAATTGAAAGTAATGAGCTTTTCATTGCCTCATTGCAGGGCATGGGGAAGATCAAGGTTTAATATTTCAATGTTATATTGCAAAAGGACTAAAGGTTGCAAGCACTACAGGTACATGGCCTGAAGGAAGATCCTGCGCATACATTGAAATCATCAGCATTACAATGGGTAGGGTTATGATGAATGAATGACTCATTAATAGGAAGAAGAAAGAAAGTGAGAAAGGATAAAATTCTAAGGAGCCATTGAAGCAATGGAAAAGAATCAAAGATTGAGCCATCAACGACATTGTATAAAGCAAGTGATTAGAGAATTGACTGTCAGTTTTACATTTCTCCGAATATCTATTTACATTGAAGCAAATAAAAATAAAATTGGAACAGATGTAAAATAGATGAACAATTTGATATCATCTGCATTATGACACAAAGTTAAAAGTGTCCTCACCTGTGAGTTGGACTTCAAGGGCAGTTACATCTTGTTTTCAAAATATCAAAACATCTGATGATTAAGTGCTAAGTTTGGCTAATTGTTCATTTGCTGCAGAGTGAAGCTCTGAAATAGAAGCTCAGAGCTATAAAAACAATTGGTTGGCTTTCATGGTTTAATCTAAGCTATATCAAATGAAATCTGTCAAGATTAATTCAATGATAGCCACGCCTTTAAATTTATGACATTTGTTGACAAAAATGAGGCAACAACAGCACTCTGTATGTCTAAATTAAGCACATAATAAGTGGCCAGCTGGACTTTCCCATTCAAGAATATCATATTGAATGAGGAAATGGTAGAGGCTTTGAACAAATATTTAATGTCAGTTTTCACAGCAGAAGGCACAAACCACTTGCCAGAAATGTAGAATAACCAATGGATTAATAAGAGTGAGGAACTTAAGGTAAGTTACATCAGTATAGAAAAATTATTGGTGAAAACTAAGAGGCTAAATGTTTTCTCCAGACATACAATATAACTAAAGGGTTGTATAAGGAAAAGTAGGATGATTATTGACTAAAAAGCAAATTTATAGATTTAAACAGATAAGCCACAGCTGAGATACTAAATAAGTACTTCACATCTATCTTTTAGAGTGAAAATGCTGCCCAGGTCATTGCAAAAATAAAAGACATAAGCTGGTATTTTCCTTTTCACTATCTGTGTGGATGCGGACCACTTTGAGAAAGATGACCCTCATTTTCAGCAGTGCGAAAGCCCATCAGATCAAATGCCAATCACTTAAATGGTGATTAAGTGGTCTTCTCAGGTCCAGAATAGAGATGTCCTGTCCAGCCAGCAGAGATGGACCAATCAAAGGCTGGAAGGCACTGTGGGCAGCAGCATGCCATTGAAGGCATGGGCTGCTAGCTCCACAGCAGAGCTGAAGAGAGGTCAATGATTTTAAAATGGGGGTGATTGTTGGATAGGAGTTTCATAGAATGGGGCTTCAGGAAGTTTGAGAGCAAGGGCACTACCTTTCAACAGTTACTTATGGGCCCTCCAACTGTGCCCGTGATTCCATTTAATGGGAAAAATATAAAGTCCCTCCAACCCGGTTTGACCACTCAGGAAAGCTGCCAGCTTTCTTACTTGCCCGGGGCTGTTATTCAGTCTGGTGGTAGATTGAGGCCCTTAAATCATCATAAATTAATTGGCAGTGGATAAGAAAGTTCAGCCCTTGATCTTCCCGTCTGGAACTTAATCGCTACACTGGAGGGAAGGATGCAGGTATGTTCCTGTTTTTGTACCAGCTGGCCTACCAGACAGTCCCCTGCCCCGGTCAAGAAGCATGGAAAAGTCCAAATTAAGATTGTGGCAGTCAATGTGTAGAGTTTTCTCTTTGTAGTCTTTTGTCCATCTTTCTGTCATGCTGCAGGCTCAGAGGTACTGCCAGTGCTGCCCCTATATATGGGCAAGTGTGGACAGTCTACCTTTTCCTCTCCCATCCCTAAAAGGATACATCAATTTTCTCTGGCAATTCCAAGAACTTTCCACAACACCTCCAAAAACAACCTACTTCCAAACACACTCATTACTTCCAAACAACAGAGATTCATTAGAACCAAAGGATAGGATTCATCTTTCAGCTAGCACTTACTGGCTGATGAGTGACTGAAGAATTCATTATTTGGAGCTGCATGGCCCAAATTTAACGCCTTACTTTCTATGATCTGGATTTGGACTGTATAATGTCACCACAACAGCCATTCATGCTGAGAATGTCTCCATTTGTGGCCTTTTCCCAATGAAATGCTGTATGAGACATGCAAGAAATAGCAGAAGATGTATCAACGCCCCAGCAAAGCTATTCTAGGCTTCCATGGTGGGTCCTCATGTTGGGCTATGGGTATGAAGTTCTCATCTATTTTTAATTAATCCAGAGGCTTAATTCCCAGTTACTCACATGAAAAAAATCAGACTAATCATTTTCACAACTGCAAAATATTAGCACTGCACAAGAGAATTCTTTGTCACACATCCCGATGACACCACAATGTTATCTGATGGAAACGGTCGCTAAGGTTAACTTTTCTGCCCACCTCAGCCAATTAATTGTAGTCCGGTAGTTAATGCATTATTTCCTTGCCCTGTCTGTGTTGAGGTAAACATGGAATGAGCTAAATGAATGCAAGGCATTTGCCAATTCTTACTATACCGGGCTTCCTGGAGGTGGCAGGTAGGACGTTGAAAATATGTGCAAATGTTTTCACATATGCGAAGAGCCATGGGAATTCAGTGAATATTTTTAATTACATTCACAACAACAGCTGAATAATTTGTATTTGATCCTGTATAACTGGGCCACTGGTCTAACACCTGAAAGCATGTTTCAAAATATTACTATTAGTGAGTAGGTTTTATTGGACAGAAGACTTCCTCTTTTTCCAGTATAATTAATTCATAACAATTTTTTTTGAGTATCGTGTTTTAGGACTATTTTTTACAAATCAGAGGCATAGATTTTCCAAAAAGATATGATTAATGAGTTGGGAATTTGTTACTTACAAAGACATTTACAATTTTGTTATTGTGAGCCCGCAGTAGACCCCTGCCTACACCTAACAAGAAAAGATAATGGGTACTGGAAATCAGAAACAGACTGGCAGTGCAATACATTCCTGTGAAATTGGGCTGCATTATGGCTTCATTGGAACTGTAGACTCCTTAAAAGATTGCATTTGAAGATGCAATTAGTGGTTCTGAGAAAGACAAATTGCTTCCGTCCCTGGGGGATTAGCAAAACCTGATGGTGTAATGATTTCAGTATTTGACTAGGATAATTTCCCTGGTTACTTAGGAATCTGCTAGGCTCAGTGTTTGCCATTATCTTACATTGTTTTCACTATAGCTGGAAAGTCAATGCATTAAATTTTGGAAGGAAAACAAATGTTGTGTAAATGGTTTAAAATATTTATAATTCAAAATTAAGAGGCATTATTAAGTTATAACATATTTATTAGTTTAGAGAATAAGATAAATTTGTTAAAATTATACTGTTAATCAGATTTCTGTAATTTTGTTCAATGAACCTTGTATAGCGCAGATGGAAACTTTGCAGTTGTCTTTTTGCTTATTGTTCTAATGAAGGAAGGGATTTAACATGCTGACACTTACAAAGTGTGATTTATAATAAAGGGGGATCTCACCTTGCTACTGGTACTTATAACGTATGATATTAAATGAAGGCAAGTTCACCTATTTAATTATATATCTTCTAATAAAGGGAGCTCTTACCCAATTTCCTACAATGTTGGTGTTGAATGAATGATGGTCTTACCCTACTGTTTACTATGTATCATAGGGAATGTCTCATCTTGCGGTTTATAAGACATGACATCTAATAACGCACATATTACTCAGCCAACTACAATATGTGATGTGTAACAAATGGAGCTCCATCCAGCTACTTATAACGTGATATAAGTAATAAATGGAGGTCTCATCTTCCTACCTGCCATCAGCAATTTCAAATGAGTGATATTCTCCCTCTACAACTAACAATGTGTTAAATCAAATGAATGGAGATTTTACACTTCTCCTTACTATGTATTTCAAAGTGCTTACTGGGAAACATAGAAAATTATAAACTGGGGAGGCCACCTAGCCCTGATCTTGCCACTCAGGTATCCTGTTCCCGCTTTCTCCTCTTTCACTAGCATTTTTTTTTAGAAAGATGCCTACTGAAGGAATCCCTCTCCTTTGTGAACTGTGTTGTAACTCATGCCTTAATGTGATGTTTACATTGTGTGAAATCTAAAGGCTCACATTTTCAACATTGCACTTGTGCTGTGAGATATTTGGTGAAGGAAAAATTCACCCTGGTACACTGCATGATATCTCATGACTTACATTTGCACAATGGTTTATTTGGTAAAGGCAGGTGGGATGGAAGATGTCACTGTGTATGTCCACAAAGTGATTTTAAAAAATGAAGTTTGAGTTCCAAGTAGTATGATATTCAAAGCAGCAGGGTAAGGTCAATGTTCTTCATGTATAATAAAATGTATATTTTGTTTCCTTAACGTGATGGCAAACGGATGCATTATCAAATTATTTCATTCTTACCAGCCACTTCTCCCCTCTAACTTCTCAGAATAATTCTATAGTCCTGTAAACCAAATTGGAATATTTCTGCCCTCAATTATAATTGTTACCTGAGTGAGTCACCAGAACTTTATGAATTTTTAGCTTAATATTGAGTCGCTGAGCAAAAAACATCCATTCTCACTGCATGACACCCAGTAAAACATAAAACATTTGGTGCTTGCGTGAAATTAATATTTCATTTTTGTGTAGGGTTTTCTGAAAGACTTTTATCTGTTGAAATATGTGCTGATAGAAAAGATTTGAAAAACATACTGAATTCTTTCATTATATGAGAAACATCTCTATTTATGACACTAAACAAATGCCTTGGGGTGAAAATTCATCTTTGACAGTAGTGAAAAATGAAAAATAAAGCATTGGGGACCCCTTATTCAATGGCTTTGAATTCAGTGAAACAAAATATTAGATGGCATGTATAACAGGAACTATACGCAATTGACTAAGTAGATTTGCTTCAATGTGGTGTCAAATGATGAAACACTTCTGGATGAGTGCATCAGGAAAACCACTTTCACATGTTCATTGCCACCAATTTTCACCCACTTACAAAGCAAATTGAATTTCTCAGTCCTCAGTGTATATTCCTGACACAATTTTAATTGCTACATGTAAAGGACTGGGTTTTCTTTTTCAGGTCAATGCGCAGAGATGAGAGGATTTCCAGCTCTATGGGCGTGATGTTTAAATTTGTCTGCCTGAACTTCCCGTTTTAGATGTATGGGGCAGGCTTGATTGGAAGTCAGTATGCAACCCAGGAGGACCTGAAGAGAATGACTGGTATAAAGGGATGGTAGATGAAAAGAGATAGCAAGAACTGCAGATGCTAGAGTCAGAGATAACAAAGTATGGAGCTGGAGGAACGCAGCAGGCCAGGCAGCAACACAGGAACAGGAAAGCTGACTTTTTGGATCGGGAACCTCTTTTTCTGAAGAAGGGTCCAGACCTGAAATGTCAGCTTTCCCGTTCTCTGTTGCTGCCTGGCCTGCTGCGTTCCTCAGCTCCACACTTTGTTATCTAGGATAGATGAAAAGCCTACATTAGAGCCCAATATTTAAATATACAAATTAAAACATAAAACATTCTCTCCTGACCTTACCCTTCTCCCCTTACTTCCCTTGCCCCATCCATGCTAACTCATGTTACTAAATGGCACTGTATACATCTCCATGGCTCCCATACATTCCTAGCCAACCTATGCTACTATTCGCATATCCATCACATCTAACGTTCTGTACACAGCCTTCATGCTTTGCTCCACACTCCATGCCAATAATGTACCTCTATCTAACCCCTGGTCCTTTGTAGCTCTTATGCCAACTTAATGCTAACTCATACAAATCAACATATCTCAACTACAACCATTTACCCTTTCACTGACCACAACAACTCATCTCGTATCCAATATGGACAGGACCCATGCAAAGATTAGAAAAATATATTTTGCTTAATAAAGTAAAGGCAATAGAATCATCATGACATTGAGAAATATACACTATTCAATTTTTAAAAAGTGTTTAACTTACTTCACCTCATTGAAGTCTTTTGAACAAAACAAACATTTCATTCAAGTTCAACAAGAGTTGAAATTGAATGTCCCACATCAAAGAGTTCAAAACCATTTAAAGTTGTCAGTCAAATTGTAAAGTGGAAGGCACCCCACTGCGATAATAGATTCTTATGAATCATTAGTCATGCTACACTAATTCAGTAATGGAGGGCCACAACTTAATGTTAAAACTAATGTTAAAAATTTCAACTTAGTGTTGAAATTTTAAAAAAAAAATTTTTTTTTCAAAATCGCCAGTATTTTTTCAAAGATTAAAAGACTTAGAATTTTATATGCCTTGGCAGTCTTGTCAGTTCCTTTTGTTGCTGTGCACATCTAGTTTGGTATCAGTTGCAGGCTCTCCGATGGTCTGCAGCTGAGGGTTGGAAAGGTGAAAAATTTCAGAGCAGTGATAATCTGAGATGTTTCAGGGGAATCAGAGTCTGATGTGATGTTCATGCATGGAGAACCAGAAGCAATGATTGGTGCCTCTTCCCTTAATCCTCAGTCATCTCCTCTCCTCTTCTTCCCCCTGCTCCTTCTACTCATGATGTGCTTTCTGAAGACTTGGTGTTACAGTCTGTGCCTTCATGATTGCTAGGCTTTGAAGAAAGCAGCCTCCAGCATGGATAGAAGGACTTGCCCTGAACAATAAATGCAGTAGAACCTGTGTTCGAGAACTCCAAAGATCCACTTTCCAGTTTTCCTCCTCAACTTTGCTTTGGGGGCACTGTTCATATCAGGTTGTGAAGAGACAACATGAATCACATATAGAAAGGATGAACCTACTACAAAGTAGCTAATCTCTTGTTCAATGTGATGGTTTGAAGTTGTGTGGGAACAGTTGATTGATGCTTAGTAAATACCAGAATAGTGGCATTCACCAAGACAATACACTGTGTATGATCACACACCAACTGCATTTTAAGACAACGGTGATTGTGATTCTGGTCGTTCTTTCATTGAGATGTGGAGATCACAGAGTGACACACATGCAGTAAACGTCTTCCTGTATCATTGGGAAGTAGACCTTGCTGACGTTGTTTTCACCATCAGGTTCCTATAGCTTCCAAAATAACAGCTCTAATGAAGCCAAATTTTTCAGCCACTATTTCAAACCTTTTTGTTTTGAGATTTTGGCTTTTTTTTGAAATTTTGTTGTTGGAAGTAGGCATTACTGGCTGGCCAGTACTTTTTGCAAATATCTATTTGTTCTTGTGAAGCTGGTGGTGAGCTGCTACCTTGAACCACTGTAGTCCCTCTGTTGTAGTTAGACTCCAATGCTGTGAGGGAGGGAATGCCTTGATTTTGTCTCATGACAGTGAAGGAACGTCAGTATATTTACAAGTCAGGATGGTGAGTGGCTTGGAGGGGAATTTACAGGTGATAGTGTTTGTGAAGTATATTACATTTTAAAATGAACTGATGTGAAAAATCTCACTGTAACATGGACCTTTATAATGTTAGGCCTTATGGTAGCTGGCAATTTGGTCTGTTTTACCACAAATCAAAATAATTTTTATTTTTTGGAGACATCAATAGATGATGTTGTATCAACCTCACCTGTTCTTTTAAAGATGAATGAAGCCTTGCCAAGAAACTTCAGATTCAATTGACTTATTAAAAAAGCACGTTGTGAGGCAAGAGATTATGAAACAAGTGAAAGGTATTCAGATAATCTACACATTAAAGTTTCCGTTCTAATTTATCAGCCTAAGATATTACAGACCAAGCAAAATGATGTGACTAGAAATAAGCCAACCCATTAACTTGAACAAATGTCAAGGCAGGAGCTCATAAAAACTACTGAAAGTTCAATGAAAAAAGAAAATGTTGAAGATATTTAGTTGATTCCTCAGCTTCACAGAAACAAAAAAGATAGGTTAATACTTTAGCTTGTGACCTTGCCAAGGACACAGCAGCACAGAACGCTTGTGAACCAAGCATTAGTGCTGAAACAAGCACTCCAGCGTTACATGTTCTTAGAGAGTTAGGAAGGATCACTTAGGTTAAACATAGTTTATAATCAAACACAAGGAGAGAGTAGTGGAGTAGGCAGCTGCAAAGAATCTGCATCAGAGAGCACAGAGCTCTCCAAGCACTGCCGTCTCCGAGGAATGCTGAAACCAGGACCCAATCAACATAAGCGAGAACATAACTGTACAAGGCATTAGTAATCAGCTCTGGGGCATCAACCCCTTTGTCCCAGAGGTTGAGATGAGCCCATCTCATATATTTCTGGATTGATGGTTCAGACCATTGCAAGCATGATTTCCACTGAACAATTGATTTACTTTGTGGAACTGGAATCCTGACAATCAAATATAATATGTTCTTGCAAGTTCTGATACTGTCCCTGTAAGCAGCAATGTGTTTCCTGCCTTACTGGAATGACAGGCAGAATAGACATGAGCTTTGAAGCTAGTACAGATCTGGGGATGCTTCGATCATTATGTGCATGTTCGTCCACAGCACTCTGCATCAGCATGTAAATCTATGTCTCTGCTTATTCTGGTTTTAATTCGTAGGAAAAGTTTACATACCAGAAGCCTTGATGGACATTTGATATTTCACCTTTGGCATTTATATGCAAGTGATCGCAATATTGTAGCTATGCCTCTCGTAACAGCTTTGGAAGGAAATAAAAGAAAAAAAATATTGAAAGTGGAGTGATGTTCATCTGTCCATCGGCGGGTCTTTTGCTGGGAGGCTACAGATGTCTCTAACCACCTGACAATGTTAGCCTATGGAAACACAGCTCCTCTGACAGGTCTCAGAGGCTGAACATTTACGTGTAAGCCAAATTAGCTGGAGATTTCTGCAATGTTGCCTGTCTGTTGCTCCCTTGTCTGTCAGCTACCAATGGCTACCTCCAAAGTAAACCTTTCCTATTGATGATGCTTGACTGTTTCTTCATCTCAAGTTAGAGTAGAAGCTGCCACATGCCATTTTTGTGATGTTCTCTGTCATTGTGAACATCTTAAAACTGTAAACATAAGTCTCTTGCAACAAGTGTTCTCACCAAACTGCAACCTCAAGGGAACTGAGAAAGCAGCGAAACAAATTGAACTGTTATTTATACAGAGCTTTCTGAGTTTTAACCAACTGAATAATAATCTCTCAATTTTACTTATTTCAATCTAGGAAATCTGTGCAGCAGCTAGCAATACCAAGCTCTAGAAATGTTTTCCAACAACATCCTGGAAGCCAGATTTAAACATGGTAATAAGAAATTTGCCTCTTCGTCATAATGTACTTCAATGCTGCCCTGTAAAAAAGCAACTTGATGTTGCCTGGTAGGACAAGGCCTTATTTCATGTATCTGATGACTTATTCACCAAAGCCCTAGGCCTGACCCTTTCCTGCCTATCACTAGGCAACAATTTCCAGCTTTGGACTATATCCTCTGATGCTAAGGCAATGCAAATGAAGCCAAGTGAGTATTAAACACTGCTTGAATTTTATGAAATTTTCTGACTCAGCCACTCTTTCAGGCAGTGAGTTTCTTACTTCCACTACCTCTGAATGAAAAAAAGATCTCAAATCCCCTCTTAGCCTTTTACTTCTTACTTTAAAACAATGCAACCTTAATATTGACCCCTCTATTTATGGAAGATGTGCCTTCATACCTACACCATCTATGGTTGTCCTAATCTAGTATACCTTTATCAGGTTCATCGTTGTTCCAAAGAAGACAAACCCCTCCTATCTCATCTTTCCTCATTTGTCAGACCCTCCAGTCCAGGCAGCATCTTGGTAAGCTTTCTCTTTATCCTTTCTAGTCTGATCACATTCTTCCTACAATGTGGTGACCAGAACTGCATAAAATACTCTAGGTGCAGCTGGAGTAGCATTTTAAACAGTTACATTACAACCTCCTTGTTCTTGGAATTTATGCCTGTGCTAATAAAGGTATCCTATATAAAACTGAAAAAACTGCGGATGTTGTAAATCAAGAACAAAAACAGAAGTTGCTGGAAAAGCTCAACAAGTCTGGCAGCATCTGTAAAGAAAAATCAGAGTTAACGTTTTGGGTCTGGTGACCCTTCCTCAGAACTGATTGTGGGAAAACATCGGTTTATGAGTAGAAAATAGGGAGGGGGATGGGATAGGGAGCAAATGATAGAATAAAGGATAGAGCCCAAAGAGAGAGAAGAGCAGTTGGATAGACAAAGCAGTTGATAATGACCTGGTTAGGAAGGTGAATAGCTGTTATTGGGACTGTTAGTGACTAACAAAGGGAGTGTGTAATGGCAGGCTATGTGATAACAAGGCTTGGTGTGTGGTGTAGGGGGTTGGGATATGGGAGAGTTTAGGCCATTTTTTGTGATGTTCCCTGTCACGGTGAACATCTTAAAACTCTAAACATAAGTCTCTTGCAACAAGTGCTCTCACCAATCTTTTACCTCAAGGGATGACACTAAGGTTGGTGGAGTAGCAGATTTGCAGATGACACTAAGATTGGTGGAGTAGCGGATAGTGAAGGGGACTGTTGGAGAATGCAGCTGAATATAGATAGATTGGAGAGTTGGGTGGAGAAATAGCAGATGGAGTTCAATCCAGGCAAATGCGAGGTGATGCATTTTGGAAGATCCAATTCAACAGCAAACTAAATGGAAAAGCCCTGGGGAAAATTGATGCACAGAGAGATTTGGGTGTTCAGGTCCATTGTACCCTGAAGGTGGCAACACAGGTCGATAGAGTGGTCAAGAAGGCATATGGCATGCTTTCATTCATCGGACGGGGTATTGAGTACAAGAGTTGGCAGGTCATTTTACAGTTGTATACGACTTTGGTTCGACCACATTTGGAATACTGCGTACAGTTCTGGTCACCACATTACCAAAAGGATGTGGATGCTTTAGAGAGGGTGCAGAGGAGGTTCAATAGGATGTTGCCTGGTATGGAGGGTGCTAAATATGAAGAGAGGTTGAGTAGGTTAAGACTATTTACATTAGAAAGATGGAGGTTGAGGGGGGGACCTGAGTGAGGTCTACAAAATCATGAGAGGTATAGACAGGATGGATAGCAAGAAGCTTTTGCCCAGAGTGGGGGACTCAATTACTAGGGGGTCACGATTTCAAAGTGAGAGGGGAAAAGTTTAAGGGAGATATGCATGAAAAGTTCTTTACGCAGAGGGTGGTGGGTGCCTGGAACGCGTTGCCAGCGGAGGTTTTAGAGGCGGGCACGATAGCGTCATTTAAAATGTATCTAGACAGATACATGAATGGGCAGAGAGCAGAGGGATACAGATCCTTGGAAAATAGGCGACAGGTTTAGATAGAGGATCTGGATCGGCGCAGGCTTGGAGGGCCGAAGGGCCTGTTCCTGTGCTGTAATTTTCTTTGTCCTTTGTTCTTTGTTCTTCGGAACTGAGAAAGCAGCGAAAAGAATTGAACTGTTATTCATATTGAGCTTTCTGAGTTTTTTTCTGCACAGATGCTGTCAGACCTGCTGAGCTTTTCCAGCAACTTCTGTTTTGTTCCAAGTATTCTATATGCCTTCTTAACTACCTTATCTTCCTACTCTGATACCTTTCGGCATCTGTGGATAGGCCCACCAAGGTCTTTTGATCTTCAATACTTTCCAGGATCCTATAATCATCGTGTAATCCTTGGCTACGTTGGCTCTCAGCAAATGCATTACCTCACACTTTTCTGCAATGAATTTCATTTGCCTTTGCACTGCCCTGCTGACATCCTCCTGCAGTGTATGGCTTCCTTGCTCATTAATTACCACCCTGGTAAAGAAGCCAACTGGCTGATTTGTTTTTGTTCACATCCTTTTTTGAATAAAGATTTACATTAGTAGATATCAATCCTATGGGACTTTTCCAGAATCAAAGGATTCCTGGAAGATTACCTCCAATGTATCCACTATCTCTGTGGCTACGTTCTTTTATCTCCTAGAATGCAACACATTAAATCCAGGAGATGTATCAGCCTTTAGCCCATTAAGTTTCGCTTGTACTTTTTCTGTCGTGATAGTTATTGTATTTATTTGCACCTCATTTCGGCCTTGATTATTTCGTATTTTTGGAATGCGATTCATGTTTTCAACAACTCTACCATTTCCTGGTTCTCTATTGTTATTTCCCCAGCCTCATTCACTAAGGGGTCTACATTCGTCTTGGCATCTCCTTTTTTTATACATATTTAAAGAAGCTCTTACTTGTCTTTTTATATTACATTTAGTTTACTCTCAAAGTTCATTTTCTTCCTCTTCATTATATCTAAGTCATCTTTTGTGTGTTTAAACTTTTCCCAGTCCTCTGACTTAGCACTAATCTTTGCTACACTGCATGTTTTTTTTCTTTCAATTTTATCCAATCCTTAACTTCCTTGGCTAAGTTCCGCCCTCACACTCAAATACCGTACATGATGTTGTGTGGTATTATCACCATGTTAAATGGGACTGACTTTGAGTAAACCGAGCAAATGAAGACTGGGCGTCCATGAGAAGCAGCAGCAGCAGAATTGTACTCCAACACAATCTGCAATCTCTTGGCATGCTGAACAGCAGCATATGCACCAAGTGATACACAGATCTAAGCAATCCCACAACCAACAGAGCAGATCTAAGCTCTGCATTTCTGCCATATTCAGTTGTGAATGGCGGTGAGCAATCAAATAACTCACTGCAGGAGGGGACTTCGCATAAACCAACATATTTAATGATGACAGTGCCAAGGACATCAGTGCAAAAACTAAGACTGAAGCCCTCACAATAATCTTCAGCCAGAAGTGCCAAGTGAATGATCCATCTTGGCCTTTTCCAGAAGTTCCCAGCATCACAGATGCCTGTCCTCAGGCAATTAGATTCACTCCACGTAGATATCAGGAAACAATTGGAGACACTGGATAGTGCAAAGGTTGTAGGCCCTGACAATTGTATTTAAAACTAGTGCTCGAGAATTTGCTGCATATCTTGCTAAGCTTTTGTAGTACAGCTACCACAACGGCATCTACCCATCAAGTGGAAAATTGCCTAGGTCTACCGGGTACACAAAAAGCAGACCAAATCCAATCCAGTCAGTTACCGCCATATCAGTCTACTCTCAATCATCAGTAAAGTGATGGAAGGTGTCATCAACAGTGCTATCAAGGAGCACCTGCTCGGCAATAACATGCTCACTGATATTCAGTCATTTATTGGCATGTTAACTGGCTAATTCTTCAGCCCCCATCTAGGGAGGAAGTTGACCCTAGAGAGCTGCCAACCAATTGGATGGACCTCAACTATTTGGTCCCAGTGGCAACAAGTTCAAATGGTCACCATTGCTGGCTGAAAAGAAAGTCCCTAAAGAATGCAAGCTAATGGAAACTGCTTTTAGGTAACCCTGGAGGTTTCGCATGGCCCAGGATGGCAGCCACTTGTGAGGGGAGTAAGGAAGTTGGTGAGGTGTGTTGGCAGCTCAGGATGAGAAAGTTAAGATGGGATTTGATCTTGGAGAAGTGCTTCCAATAGACACCAAAGAAAAGAAGATACCTTTCCACAGTAATCTCAAGCTGCGCACCTAAAGCCATCAAGCTAACTCCTTTGCATAGGACCCCACTATTTCCAGCAAAGTAGGAACACGGGGCAAAATGTGGCATTCAAGGACCTCAGTGGACCCAAGGTATACGGGTAGCTAACCTAACACCTTCAGTGTATTTAAAAATTGCGGGATGGATCAGAAAGAGGCACTATGATGGTGTGCAGATGACATGTTGCATTTTTGCATGCTTCCTCAGCCCCTAAAACATCAATGAGATACTGTAAATTTCTTGATATAATGTGTTATTCAGAAAGAAAGCTTGTTGGTTTGTCTGTCTTGCAAAAGTCCGTCAAAAGAAAATAAAAAGTTTTGTCTGACAAAAGAAGTTGCACAGCATTTATTATTTTCAAACAAAACTACCATCTTCTAATTGGCACATTTTTTACACAGACTGTTGTGTAAATACATGTTACCTTGTTGCCTTTCAGTCTTGGAAAATCCTAATTCAGTTGAATTGAAATGCCCTGTCACTGCTCATGCCTATAATAATGAAAGATGACTGAAATCAACGTTGAAATCGCCAATAAAATTAGACATTTCTCACTAATCTACTAATATTCGTGTATGCTAATATTATACAGCAGAATTTCAACTATTTTTTGTCCCAGACTCCAAAGACAACAAGGGTGCTCTTATCTCATTGATTCTCAAAAGACTGATTGACCAGAAGATCCTCAATGAGATGCTGAGAGAATGTTTGTTTAATGATGTAACCATGCAAAAGCACCTTATAGCTGGAGTCCAGCTGGACTTCATATAGGCACTACCATTGGCTTTATCATTGGAAAATGTGGCAGTTGGCACATATAATTTGCAGGAAATTCTGATGGAAGTGGATACCCTCACCTGTCTGACTGAGCTTGGGGAACACCTGTTGAGTGAAAGCAATTACAGAGCCTCGAATTTTAATAGATACTGGCTGAACTCCACTAGGGTCTTCCAGGGGTTTCCAAAATGAAGGTGTTGGTGAATGGTTATGTCTTGTGGACAGAACTGGATGCAGCCATAGCTACATTTGTGGGACAGTTCCCAGAGTACCAACAATGACAAAAATTACTGCCAGCAGCTCCCTACATTTGTGGGAATGGCCAGGTAAACCTTGAACTCAGTTACACGTGGACTATGCAGGCAATCTTTGAAGGCAGGCTTAATGAAACAGCCTACAGCTTCTCTAGATATCAAACTGTCCCGCTCCTATCTGATTAAAGGACCACCGTCATATAACCACAGCGATAGCTCCAGCAGAGTTGCTAATGGCGGGGGGAAGACTCCGCACCAGGTTAAATCTGATCTTCCTGGACCTGGGGGGGAGGTGAGGGTGAAACAGCATCAGGAACACCAATGCTGGACATAAGACTCCAGTAAGCAAGAGGGACAATTTACTTCAGGGGACGAAGTTTGTTGTAGGAACCATGGGAATGGCCCTGCATGGGTAAGAAGCATGGTTCACGTGAGGTCAGGTCTAGTGACATAAAAAGTTTGGGTAGGTGCGATGGTCCTGAACAAATATGTGGACCGTATAAAAGCTACAAACATGCAAATGGTGAGGGAGTAAAACATGCCCAGCTCCTCGACAGTTTTTCTGACTGTTCCAGAATCCATGGGTTCTCTCTCTCCGTCATGCGTCGAAGATACCTCGGAATTTGAGATCGACACGTGGATGAATTTCTTACAAGATGTTCTAGGCACAAGAGGCAAACTTCTGTGCGTTACACGCCGTCCATATCAGGGGCAGAGTTGGGGGAACCTGACCCCATGCTAAAATGTTCCAGGAGCAGCTACAAAAAAAGAACCAGCCCAAGTCTTCAGACCCAGAGGGCTAGGGATGTTGTGATTATAATGAGGTCAGCCAGGTAGATGTTGTAGAATATGGGTTCCCTGATTGGGGCAGGTAATCTGTCCAATCACAGAGCCCTGGCTGACAGATTTAAGCAGGAGCATCAGCAATTCTGCTCACTCTGAGGTAGCTGGTTCTGAGGGAGTTGGATCAGTGTTACAGACTCTTCATGTGAAAATAAAGGTCAACTTGATGATGGGATACCAGCATCTGTGGAGTTATTTCACTGTATGTAGACAGATTGCACTTTTCTAATTTCTATAACCTTATGTTTTTCATTTCAATATTAAGGGCAACCAGAAAACCATCAATCAGCTGACCACCTAGTTGATCTGTATCAGCAAATAGGTTCTTTCTTTTTAAAACCAATTTACCTGTAAATACAATATGCAAGTGTTATTACCAGTTACATTCAAATAAGCTTTTGTGAAGTAATTATGAAAGCCTGATGAAGATTTATATTTTATATGTGATTGGTGGGCAATTACAGGCTGATTTTAAAATTCTGGCTTAATGTGAAAATAGAATAAAATACTTCCCATCAAGAGGTCTGGCAAGAGCAATGTGATTATGTCAGAAATAGATGTGGTTGTTCTTGATATGCTCAATCAAAGTCTTTTAATGCTAATGGATTCAAGTTATTTTTAGATTTCTAATGATCTTTTAATCATACTGAACATCATTTTGCATTTAAGACTACAGAAATATCTGGTTTTAGTAATGGCTTCTTAAATGTAACCAGAGTCCTTTACAATAGAAATAATTGCTATGTTTTTCTCAGTTCTGGCACTGTATCAAAAATTACAACAGAGGCAAAGATTAGACAAGAATGCCCTATCTAAATATTATTTTCTAGTTAAGAGAATGGAAGAGTAAATATCTTGTTGATACAAAATAATTAATAGATTCAATCAAAAAATCAATTAATAGATGACCTGTTTTTTGGGAGGAACAAATGTATGTCTCTCCAAAATTCTTGCAAGAATGCAATTTTAGTTTGAAATATCCAGATTAACTATAAAAATAAAAATCCAAATTTTTATGCTTTCAGAGATCACATATTAAGTAATAGCTGTACTTAAAAAAAAAAGCCACAAAATAAGAATTTTATCAGTAAAATGCAAGTGTATATAATTTACTATTGTTTCCCTAAGGACATTGTCTTGTGAAGCATTCAATATTTGATGTTGCCATGAATCTCTATTAGTTATTGAATATATAAATTAGTTAATAATTTCAATGTTTGAATTGAATGAAAATAAGTTTAGGAATAGTCCTCTGCATTTTAAAAAGGGGTTATTACAAACTCTAAGTTTATCCTTATGTTGATACTTTCACTTTAACTATTAACAACAGGAAATTCATCACAATCTATTGCCAGCCCTGACACAAAGCAGAACTTTAAAAATCTTAATTTCAATTTAATATATTGTCAGTGCGAGTGTCAACCACATGCACACATGGATACTGATCCTCTGGTAATCATATGTCTCTTTAAGAAGCCACATAATTCAGAGGAACAAAATGCAGTCTTTAGGACCTCAGCTTGAAAAAGGTCATTTCAACTGGAGGCAGACAAGACATTCCCCAGCCAGATGAGTCTAAAATGGAGAAGCTTGAAATAAGTAAAGTATGCTTGAAAAGGCCTGAGAGAGTTGTGGAGTATTATTGTATTGAACAGATGTTTTGAGATGGTAGGACAATGTAATATAATTGATGTTCTTTAAAAACGAATCATAGGAGCACTTTCAGCTCTAAGCCAGATGATCAGAAGGTTGCCTTACCACAGTATTTGATTTTATGATCTAAGCTCAGATTGGCCTGCAGTGCTAAAGGAGTGCTGTGCTTTCAGTAATGTTGAGATTGGTTGAGAAATGAGAAGTGGGTCCAATCTGACTGTAGAAATGGGAACAGCAGAGCTGCTGGAATCTCCTCTACCCTGGCAATTAATTATACATTATCAAAAACCTGCAAACAGAATAGCAGTCATCGTATTACTCCTTGAGGCCCTTGCTTTGTGCAAATTACCTGCTACATTTACTTAGTGTTGGGAATATGTCAATTCATGATTAATGTGTTATAGGAACATAGCATTTATTTCAGGCTTTGAATTTTTTGAATGTGAGATAGTTGAAAGCATTTGGTTTCAAAATCTGGTAAACAGGCCTAAGAAAATTACATTCAATCAATAGTCCATGTTTACTTAAAGTGCCATACTGAGAGGTATTAAAACAATAAACAAATACCATTGTCCTCTCTTAACAAAGCTCTCGGCTTAGAAGAAGCCAGGAATTCTGGTAAGACTGTAGTTGGCTTTATTTGAGGTGTATATTATTCTGATTATTTGCTCAGAATAAAATGATTGAAAGTAACTGGTAGACAGTGAAGGGTCAAAAATTATCGAAATGCTTTTCATATCAAATGGCTGTATAGCACATGGGTTAGGCCGCTTTTGGAACACTGCATTCAGTTCTGGTCTCCCTGCTATAGGAAAGACGTTGTGAAACTTGAAAGAGATGAGAAAGGATTTACAAAGATATTGCCAGAGATGGAGGGTTTGAGCTACAGGGAGAGGCTGAATAGGCTGGGGCTATGTTCTCTGGAGTGTTGGAGGCTGAGGGGTGACCTTATAGAACTTCATGAAATCATGAGGGGCATGGATAGTGTGAAAAGTCAAGGTCTTTTCCACACGGTAGTGGAGTCCAAAACTAGAGGACATAGATTTAAGGTGAGAGGGGAAAGATTTCAAAAGGACCTGAGGGGCAACTTTTTCACGCAGAGGATGGTGTGTGTAGGGAATGAACTGCCAGAGGAAGTGGTGGAGGTTGGTACAATTACAACATTTAAAACGCATCTGGCTGGGTATATGAATAGGAAGAATTTAGAGAAATCTGGGCCAAATGCTTGCAAGTGGGCCTAAATAAATTTAGGATATCTGATTGGCATGGGTGAGTGGTCCAAAAGGGCTGTTTCTGTGCTGTTCAACTCTGACTCTATGACAGGTTTAGTGACACATGTAGTTTGGTTAAATCTCAATTTGGGACATTACAGTTTTGCCAAGTTGCAATTGACAGAGTTTGCAGAACAGTTTCCTTTGGTTGGATTTATTTGTGTGATTTCTCAGACTGGCAGCAGCTTTGAAACAGACAATTTATGAATGGAGGTAGACCAGCTTGGAAACAGATAAAGAGAGGGAATCTGCCACGAAGTGTAAGTCAGGAGGAGAGGGCTATCAGAACCAAAGACTCTTTCTGATGTGAAATCAGGAAGCAAAAGTGTAAGAGGCCCACGAATCAAATGAGGAATCTACAACGGTGAGATACTTAATGAGATTTGGCTGGACAATTGCAGAATCATTTCAAGAAATATCACACCTCATAGAATAGCAGGAACCCTGTGAATTCAGATGAATTACTGAAAGCTGTGACACACCTCAGTTTCAACCCAGGAGAGATGAATGAAACCTCTGAATCCTCTGGAGGATTAGCAAACTGTTGGTTGGAAATAAAAGGAGAACAAAGAGTTCTGTTGAAATTTTCAGGATTGAACAGTATAGTTTAAATTAGTAAGAGGAGATAGCAAGAACTGCTGATTCAGGAGTCAGAGTTAATATAGTGTGGAGCTGGAGAAACTCAGCAGATCAGGCAGCATCAGAGGAGCAGGAAAGTTGATGTTTCAGGTCAGGACCTTCATCAGGACTGGGGAGGGGGAAGGGAGCTGGGAAATAAATAGAGGGAGGGCAGGTGGGGCTGGGGAAGGTGGGTGGGATGGTGATAGGTGGATGCAGGTAGGGGTAGTGGGGATTTGTCAGTAGGAAGGATGGGGCAGATAGGTGGGACAGAAGATGGACAGGCTGTGTCAGCTCAAGGTGGTGGGGATGAGAGGGAGGGCTGGACATGGGATGAGGCTGGGGGTGGGGAGATTTTGAAACTCGTAAAATCCACATTTAGGCCATTGGGCCGCAGGCTTCTGAGGCAGAATATGCAGTGTTGTTCCTCCAGTTTGTGTGTGGCCCAGGATGGACATGTCATCAAGGGAGTGGGAGGGGGAGTTAAAATGGTTGGCAACTGGAAGGTGTTGTTGATTATAGTGTACAGAGTGCAGATGCTCCACGAATTGGTCACCGAGTCTGCACTTGGTCTCACCGATGTAGAGGAGGCCACATCGGGAACAAAGGATACATTAGACCAGGTTGGAGGATGTACAGGTGAATCCCTGTCGAATATGAAAAGTTTGTCAAGGGCCTTGATGGAGGTGAGAGGAGAGGTGTAGAGGCAGGGGTAGTACTTCCTGCAGTTGCAGGGCAAGGTACCAGGTGTGGTGGTGTTGGTGGGGGGTGGGGAGTGTGGAGCGGATGAGAAGTGGTCCCTATGAAAGGCAGTTAGTGGTGAGGAGGGAAATATAGCTTTGGTTATGGGGTTGGATTGCAGGTGATGGAAGTGGTGGAGGATGATGCACTGGATGCAGAGGTTGGTGGGGTAGTATGTGAGGTCCAGGGGGTCTCTGCCCTTATTTTTGTTGGAGGGAGGGGGTTTGAGGGCAGAAGTGCAGGAAATGCAAGAGATGTGGTTGAGGGCATTTTGGATCAATGGAAGGGGAAAGTTGTGGTCCTTGAAGTAGGAGGACACCTGGGATGCCCTCCTGCAAGACTGCAATCCCTGATAGCCAATTTCTCTGCCTTCGCCACATCTACTCCCAAGATGGAGTGTTCCACTCCCGGACATCCCAGATGTCCTCCTACTTCGAGGACCGCAACATCACCCCTCCATTGATCCAAAATGCCCTCAACTGCATCTCTTCCATTTCCTGCACTTCTGCCCTCAAAATCCTTCCCCCCAACAAAAATTAGGACAGAATCTCCCTTGTCCTCACATACCACCCCACCAACCTTCGCATGCAGCGCATCATCCTCTGCCACTTCTGCCACCTACAATCCAACCCCACCACCAAAGAGATATTTCCCTCCCCACCCCTATCTGCCTTTCATAGGGACCGCTCAGTCCACGGCACACTCCCCACTAGCCCCACCACACCCGGCACCTTTCCCTGCAACGAAAGGAGGTGCTGCACCTGCCCCTACAGCTCCCCACTTCATCTCCCATCCAAGGCTTTAGACAAACTTTCCAAATCCGACAGGGGTATGCCTGTATATCCTCCTACCTGGTCTACTGTATCCATTGCTCTCAATGTAGTCTCCTCTACATCGGTGAGACCAAACGCAGACTCAGTGACCAATTCACGGAACATCTGCTCTCTGTACACTAAAGTCAACAACACCTTCCGATTGCCAAACATTTTAGCTCTCGCTCCCACTCCCTTGGTGACATGTCCATCCTGGGCCTCCTCCAATGCCACAATGATGCCACACGCAAACTGGAGGAACAGTACCTCATATACTACTTCGGGACCTTACAGCCTGATGGCTTAAACATGGAATTCACCAGTTTCAAATTCTCCCCAGCCCCGACCTCATCCCATGTCCAACCCTCCCTCTCATCCCCACCACCTTGACCTGACACAACCTGTCCATCTTCTTTCCCACCTATCCACCCCACCCTTCCCACTGACCAATCCCCACTACCCCTACCTGCATCCACCTATTTCCATCCCACCTGCCCTCCCTCTATTTATTTCCCAGCTCCCTTCGCCCTCCCCAGTCCTGATGAAGGGTCCCGGCCGGAAATGTTGACTCTCCTGTTCCTCATGTTGCCTGGCCTGCTGTGTTCCTCTAGCTCCACACTGTATTGATGAGCTTAAATTAATAGTTCCTGTTTCGATTACTTCTCATGCAGTGAAGATTTTTTTTTTGCCAAGTTTCAGATATTTTGGCACAATTGAATTAATAACTGGGATTTCAAATTTCTTTAGAGAAGGTTCTGGCCTCCATCAAAAAGTTATGACAGTGCTTCAAAATTAAATAATTGGAACTGAAGTACTTGATATGTTCAAAGATAAGCTTTAATTAAAAGTCAGTTTCTGGATCTGAGGTGGGCAGAGGTAGAATTTGGAGGTATCAGCCTTTGTGTTGGTTTCTGCTATGTTGACAATGCTGGGTCATTTTGAGTGCCGATGGGTCAGAGATCAATCAGCTGGCTCGTGGTGGGCATTCTGATCAAATATTCAGCTCCAGGTAATGTATTATACATCCGTATGTTCTTTTTTCCCCAGTTTTGCATGTTGTCTCCTCTTCCTGAATTCTTATTCTGTTGTTGTTTCTATTTCTAATTCAAAGGAACTATAGTCTTATTTCCTGGCTTTGCATTCACAGAACTACATAATGCAATGTAAACATTATAAAGATTCTTTAAAAATTGATGCAAAGGATAGCTGTCACTTGATCAGTTTCATTGTTGTGGTAGTTGTCTGAATACCATGCTACATGCTGAACATCTCCAGGTCTTCTAAACTTTCTGATCATCATAGCAGTGGAAGACCTCATTGGAGTTCCAGTTAAGTCAGCCTTTCATGTTGTCAATCTGTTTCCTTCACTGTTGACCTCTTGCTCTTCTTCTGTGAACCTTCTTGGAGGTGAGTTTAGTATTCCAGCCTTTCCAGTCAGTCCACCTGATCATAGAGTCCCACAGCACAGAGATAGAACCTTCTGCCCAAACTGGTCCATGCCTACCAAAATGTCCATCCACGCTAACCTTATTTCCCTGCACTTGGCCCATATCCTTCTCAACCTTTCCTGTCCATGTATTCGTCCAAATGCCTTTTAAATGTTGTTAATGTACCAGCCTCAACCATTTCTACTGGCAGTTCATTCTATATGCATACCACCCTCTGTGTAAAAAAAGTTGCTCCTCAGGTTCCCATGTATTCTTTCCCCTCTTATCTTAAACTGATGTCCTCTCAGCCTTGATTCCCCAACCCTGGGGAAAAGACAGAGTGCATTCACCTTATCCATGCCTGTCATGATCTCATACACTTCTATAAGATCCCTCCTCAGTGTCCTACACACCAAAGAAGAAAAACCCTAGTTTGTCCAACCTTTCCCTATAACTCAGTCTCTTGAGTCCTAGCAACATCTTTGTAAATTTCTTCTGCATTCTTCCAGTTTAATAACATCCTTCCTATAGCAAAGTGGCCAAAACTGAACATGATACTCTAAGTGCGGACTCACCAATGTCCTGTACAACTGCAACATAACTTCCCAACTTCTTTACTCAATGCCCTGACTGATGAAGGCCAGTGCGCCAAAAGCCTTCTTCACTGCCCTGTCTACGTATAACTTCACTATCGGAGAACTATGCACCCAAACTCATTGGTCCCTCTGTTCCACTACACTCCTTAAGGCCCTACATTTCACCATGAAACTCCTACCTTGATTTGACTTTCCAAAATGCAACATCTCACATTTATCTATATTAAACTCCATTTGTCATTTCTCTGCCCACTTCCCCAGCTGATCAAGATCCTGCTGCAATTTCTATAACCTTCCTCACTGTCCATGATATTGCCTATTTTAGTGTCATCTGCAAACTTACTAATCATGCCTTGTACATTCTCATTCAAATCATTGATGTAGATGACAAACAGTAATGGGCCCAGCACTGACCCCTGAGGCACACCACTAGTCACAGGCCTCCAGTCCGACAAACATCCTTCCACTATTACTCTCTGCTTCCTACCATCGAGCCAATTGTGTACCTGGTTTGCCAACTCTTCCTGAATTCAATTAACAATATTTAAAAGGCATTTGGATGAATACCTTCCACAGCAGCTTACCTTAACCCAAGTGTTTGATTTTCACTTTATTGGTATTCACTGCCTGTCTGGATAAGAGCCATTATTGTCTTCAGGTTAAACTTCATGTCTGAACTTTAAGCGCTTGATGCATTTTTGGTTTTGGCTGCTGCCTCAGATGCATCTTAAAGAAGAAGCTGGAACATCTACCTGAGTGAGAGTAATTAGGAGAGAGAATGCCAAACAGCTACCTGTGAGAGGGTGATTGGGAATTATTAGGTGTGACTACTATTGGGATTATAAATATTCTACTTTTATAGATCATGGCTTTTAATTTTCTGTATTGCAGTGAATACCAATAAAGTGAAAATCAAACACTTGGGTTAAGGTAGGCTGCGCTGGAAGGTATTCATCCAAATGCCTTTTAAATATTGTTAATTGAATACAGGAAGAGTTGGCACTAGGTACACAATTGGCTCGATGGTAGGAAGCAGAGACTAATAGTGGAAGGATATTTGTTGGATAGTTTGGAGTTGTGAATAAGACAGTGAGAAGAATTCAGACCTCCAACCGCTTAGGAACCCTTTGTTCTCTGCAATGAAAACTACTTTTAACCTGAAGAAAAGCAATTTATTTATCCTCCAACAACTGATGCAAGAAATGACTCCTAATTAATCACCAAAGATTTTATTTCGAAGTGAACCAGCTGCTCTCTATTTCTTGAAATCAGTGAAAGCATCCAAAAAGGGTAGACTAATCAGTGCAAGAACCATCTCAGCAGATCCTTTGAACAGAGACCAATGAAATGCTTTCCCAGTTTTCCCTCCATCCATAACACTTATTTTTCTCTTGTCTGTGTCTGTGTCTGTGTGTAAGAGGCAGTTTAATAAGTGGATTAGAGCTGTAATTAGTAGAGTTAAGTGCCAATGGTTCATAATTGTTAGTCTGTAGCTAGAGTCTAACCGCTTGTAATAAATAATATTTTTTCAGCACAAGAGGTCTGGTTTGTTCTTCCTGTCAATGTGGGTATAAAAGAGAGGTCAATTTGGCAATTTTATGTAATTATAAAAAGTCTTTAACATCTCTTTTAAAAATCTTTGATTCTGGGAATAGCAGGGGCTAATGCCCAGTGTGCTAACACCCTCAAAAAAGTTAAGAACCATGTGCAATGACAGCCTTATAGAAGGAAACAAAATAGTTCAGACCTATCAGTGCATTTGGCCAGGTAAAGTTGCCTTTGGAGGGTAGGCTGATGGGAAGGTAAATATAATAGACGTCTTAACAGAGCTAGGTTTTATAATGTCCAGTGTTCGTACCTATCCAGAAGAATCAGAAGAAATAAAAGGGAGGTATATATGCTTTTATCTCCATTACATGGCCTGTACACTGCCTGTTAAATAGTCTACACAGTACATAGCCAAGAAGGCTGATGTGTGCTGATGTAAACTGATGTGTGAAACTTAGTCAAGTTTTGGCCGAGTTTCTCATTCAGTCAGCTTCGGAGCACCGATAAGAAATCAAATGTTAATTGCAAATGCTTGAGAGCTGTAATATTGTATGTATGCCAATTAATGACAATGGTGCCAGTTGATATCGATCTAAAATGTCAAATGATAGCCATGTGATTTCACTTTAGTCAAGTTGATATCAATCGACAGCTGAAAGATTGTAATGCAGTGCAAATGAAAAACATGAATAAAGGGAAATGAAGGGGGAGCAGTAATGTTGCTGGACTCATGATCCGGAAACCTAAGTAATGTTCTGGAGATCTGGAGTTAAAAGTCTTATGGTGACTATGAAACTACTGTTATAAAAACATACCTGGTTCACAAATGTCCTTTAGGGAAGGAAAACTGCTGTCCTTACCTGGTCTGATCAAAATATGACTTCAGACCCACAAAAATGCGGTTGACTTTTAACTGCCCTCTGAAGTGGTCTAGCAATCAACTCAGCTGTATCAACCACTTAAAAAGCTCCTAAAAAAGGAATGAATCCAGTCAGTCCACATGAAAGAAACAACCATGGCAAAATTGCCCTGGAGACCCTGAAAAATCCTCCTTACTAAGAATTGGGTGAGTTGTCTCATGGATTAGTCAAGTAACAGCATGACATAGCCATAGGTATTATTTCCATGACCCGCTGAGCATCTGCTGGGAAACCAAAGTCTTCGGGCTCCATAGGGGGTGAGGTTGCAAAGCTGAAACTTAAAGGAATTAACAGAAGGGCACAGCAAGGAATGGAGCCTGCAGTATAATTTGACTCAACATGACAAACCTCACTTGGCCCAGGCAGGGAACAGATTGACAGACTGATAGCGTTTTCTCAATTCTGAGTGGTCATACATAGCTGTTCTTAGTTGGTGAAGCGATTTTTCTGGTTAATTCTGATAGCTCACAAAATCTTATGTTACACAAAATGTCCCAGATAACACTGTCACCATCTCTAATATATCCTGTCCCATTGACAGAACAGACAAAGGTGGCAGCACAGTGGTATACAGTCAACATTGACTCTAAACCTCACAAAGTCTCATGGCATCAGACCAAACATGAGCAACAAAATCTCCTACTAATTACCAAGCACTAGAACTGCCTCAGCTGATGAGTCAGTACTCCTCCATGTTGAATATCACTTGAAAGAAGCACTGAAGGTGGCAGGGGCACAGCATGTGCTCTGTGCACATGATTTCAGGCTCAAGAGGAAACCTGAAGCTCCATTATCCTTTGTACATAGCACTGTCCAAACATCCCATCAATACTAATATCCATATAATACACATATTCTGACTCATGATCTGGAATTATGAATGCAACTCTCTCGCATACTCCCTAAGCCCCTACCTACCAGTTAGTCCTTCCCACCATCATAATGCATGTCATACTGCCTGTCAAGAAGAGTGCTCATAACCCCTGCCCTCCTGAAGCAGCCCACGACTTCCCATGCACTATAGTCTCCTCTCCTTGGAGGTTGAGTTTCACCCCTTCACCATCCTTGTTTTCTTGGCATCATCAGTTGCTATTCCCAACAATGATTTGCCTGCCACAGCAGTGTCCCTTGCTAACCTTCCTTGACTCTCATTTTGCTGATCCCCAAGATTCACTAGGGCCCACTGCCATGACTGACTTGGATGAAGTGGGAAACTGGGGCTTTTTGACCTCACCGTTGGGAGGGTGTTCGCTGGATATCTCATCTGATTTTCCACAATTTCTTGCTATGGCCTACAGTGTTCAAGAACTGTGGGAGCACTCGGGCCATATCATACTGGTAGTGATGGTTAACTCAAAGGAAACAACATCATATTGTATGTCTGCAGGTAGGACACCATGCACTTGGAAAATGACATCTATTATACAAACCACAATATATAACAATCTCAAATCCTTCATCAGCAAATCTTGTCTCCAGTAAAATTATTATTTTATCAACTTCTGTAAGTCTGGGTGTTATTCTTTAATTTTATGTACGTTTATCCCTAGAAGATGCATTGACTTTCACTTTTACCAACACACAACGTGATCTGGGGTCATGGAATGTAGCTGGAGTGGGAAGTTAGTGTGGGGAGTTGGGTAGACTATGAAATGCTGGGAGATGAAGCGGTAGTGAAGAGGGTAGGAGGTGCAAGCAAGACATCACGTCTATGTCTTAATTCAGACCTAATTGCTGGGCATAGTGTTCTGCTTGCAGAATTAATTACACACCAATTAATTAAACTGGAACTACTTACAGGAAGCAAAATCAGTTTATGTCTGATTTACGACAGTAGAGTAAGATCAAAACAAAACTGCATTGCTTGAGATAATTCTGTTTAATTCCTGCTTTATTCACTATCACTGAATTTGGAGATCTCAATTCCAAATCAGTTTTTCTTTTTGTTGGCTGCATCAAGCTGAAATGATTTTACTCCTCATAATCATTTAACAATGAAAAGTAGAACTATGCAACTATGGAAATCAAGTGAAAATGCATTGATTGAATCCTACAAGGAGAAAGGTCACTTTATAAGGTCAATTTATCAAGTTGATGAGGAGTACTTCCCTTCCAAAGGTTAAACTTTTAGGTGGCTTTCCTTTGTCCAAGGCAGTGCCCCTTTCCTTGGGATTGAGAATGAAATGTTTCTATGTTAGTCTGATGAGTTCTGAGTTGACTGCCTATTTCAAATGGCAAACTCTGCTACATGCAGAGCAGATAGGGCTCGAAGGATCCATTGTTGAGAGGCATAGGGATTTGTGCTTTTTCTCCAATGCTTCATCTTTGCCTTTGACCATTCCTGATGAAGTCACTTGATGTGTCTAACTCCTTGCTGGATAAACCTTCTTCAGTTTCACTTTGGTCCATCACAAGCCAGGACTTCCACGAGTCAGTTGAGATATTTGATCTCCTCAGATGCTTTGATGATATCCTTGAATCATTTCTGCTGTCTTCCTGGTGGATTCCTGCTACGACTGCGTTCTGAGTGGAACAGTTGCCTCGGGAGAATGATGTCAGACTAAGGTACAAGATGGCCTGCTTGGTGGAGCTTGTTGGAAATTCACCACAATGCTGGTTCTCTAAACTTGTGAAAGGATGCTGCTGTTGGAACCTTTTCTTATCCCCAGATCTAGAAGATCCTGCAAAGATATTGCTGATGGTAATTCTCCATGCTTTAATGTATCCTTGGTGGCCTGGGGAGTACTGGTACATATTACCTTCAAGATCCAATATAGAGTCAGTTTGGAATTCCACATTCAACTTCAATATCTTTGGGTTAATGATGTTCTCCTCCTGTCTGTTAGTATCTGACCTTTATTGTCCATCGTATTTGTGTGAGATTGGACCAGGGCAACAATGAGCCAAATTATGATGTTGTTGCAAAGTAGCTTTCGAGCGTTCTCCCATTTTTGTTTTCCCCTATCATGGCTCTTGGAAATCTTCGTTTAAGCTAGGCTACAATTCCACACAAATGGTCAATAGATTCTTTGCCAGGAAGGTGCACATTCCACAAATGAATTTTAAAAAGTCCTCTGCTGATGGACAACCTCTTCCATCAGACAGAAGATACAGAAGCCTGAACATCACACACGATTGTCATGTGTGTCCAGGAAGGATTTCTGACTCAATATGTAGATAGGGTGACTAGAGGGGAGGCCATTTTCGATTTGGTGCTTGGCAACGAACCAGGTCAGGTGTCAGTTCTCTCGGTGGGATAGCATTTCGGCGATAGTGATCACAACTCCCTGACTTTTACTATAGTCATGGAGAGGGATAGGAGCAGACAGTATGGGAAAGTATCTAATTGTGGGAGGGGGAATTATAATGCTATTAGGCAACAAGGCAACCGCCACTCTAACTGAGCCTGCATTGAATTCTTTATAGGTCGTTCCTTGTCCAAGAAGAGCTGGGTTTTATTGAATAAGCATCTATTTTAAGTAGGTAAATGCATTGGGCAATTTGGTGTAAGAAGTGGGAAAATGGATTTGAGGTATAGATAAGCCACAATGTAATTGAATTGCAGAGCAGCACTCCTGCTCCAAACGTTTCTATAGTGGAATTTCCCCAGGCTCTGAAAGATATGAGTTATGGTGTGGTATGTGCTAGAATGGAGTGAGATGGTCATCTCAATGTTAAGATCATCTTGCTGCAGTCTTCCTGCTTGATCAAGGTGTATGACAAGTTTCTTGCTAGGGAGCAGCGGGTTATCATTTGATGCTGTTTATTGCTGGTTAACTGCCCAACACATCACATGTTGCAATCATACCAAACTCATCATACAATCTAGTCATTGGGAAAATTCAACTTGGTAACCAGAGTGGTTCTTTGGGGTTCAACTCATCTCTTGCTCCAAAAAACCTTCACATTGAACGCCAGGTTCTAGCATCTTGGGCACACTCCATGAAGACCAGCCACATGCGTCCACATCCATAATCATAAGAATTTGCAATGTGCCAGTGTCACAATAGTACATCTCCAATCCACTTACAGGATGCTTCTGCGCTTCAGTGCTTCACTTCAGGCTGCATTGGAAACCACCATGATAAGGCTGCAACAAGAACGCTTTGTGTCCAAGGACACACCCAACTGATGGACTGGAGCAGGCTGCACCTGTGGATTCCTTACTTGCTGTCATGGAGCTCACTCACTCTGAACCTACCTGGATGCTTGCAGCTCCCTTGTCTTGCCTTTTTTGCGCTTTGCCCTTCAGCCAGTCTCAGGTGAGTGGTGAGTGCTGCTGGAAATGCTGTGTGGTAAAATGGGTTGGAAATAGAGTGTAATTCTTGCCACAGGGAATCAAATGGAAATTAAAGTGGTGAGTTTGATAAACATACGGTGGCTTCGCAACATGATTCACTGCACCAACATTTGGACTCACATTTGGACAAAAACAAATTGCAAGATTCTGCCCCATATTCTTAATGCTTACAGAAACTAAACTCACTTGTAGCTATTGAAAAAATGAAACTAATCATAGAAATCGTGCTTATGAAATCATGTAACCACCATCCCAGTACCAAAGAAAGCACATGCAACATGCCTTTATGACTACTGTCCAGTGGCTCTGACCTCAATAATCATGAAGTTCTTCAAGAAGCCCACATAATTCCAGTCTCCCAGCCTGCCTCGATCCCCTACAATTTGCCTACTGACATAACAGATGCACAGAGGATGCCATATCCCTAGCTCCGCACTCATCCCTGGAACATCTAGATATCAAAGACACCTAAGTTAGACTTCTGCTTGTTGACTACAGCTCCATCTTCAACACTGTTATTCCCCTCCAGACTGATCTCAAAACTGCGTGACCTTGGTCTCGGCTCCGCCCTCTGCAATTGCATCCTCAACTGTCTGACCTACAGACCACAATCAGTGAAGATAGGTAACTTCACCTCCTCCACAATAACACTCAACACTGCAGCCCCCCAAGGATGCATCCTCAGCCCCCGACTGTACTCCCTTTACACCTATGACTCTGTAGCCAAATTCTGAATGAATGTTATCCACAAGTTCGCTGATGACACCTCCGTAGTGGGACTGTTATCTAACAATGACAAGTCAAACTGTAGAAGGGAGATAGAAGGCTTGGTGATGTAGTGCAATGAGAACAAACTGTCTCTCAATGTTAGCAAAACTAAAGACCTGATCATTGACTTTAGAAGGAAAGGAGGAGAACACACTTCTATCTACATCAATGGAAATGAGTTTGAGAGGGTGAAGAGCATCAAGTTCTTCGGAATGACGATAACTGACGATCTGTCCTAGATAGCCCACGTAGATGCAACAGTCAAGAAGGCAGAACAACACCTCTTCATCCTCAGGCAGCTCAGGAAATTTGGCATGTCCACCTCTAAAGATGCACCATTGAAAGCATACTGTTCAGGTGCATAACGGCCTGGTATGGCAATTGCTCTGTCTTGGACTGAAAGAAACTACAGAAGGTTGTGTTCACGGCCCAGGCCATCACAGAAGACAACCTTACATCCATGGATTCCATTTACATGGCCCGCTGCCACAGAAAGGCTGCCAACATCAAAGACCCTTTGCACCCTGGTAATGACCTCCTACAACCTCTTCCATCAGGCAGAAGATACAGAAGCCTGAACACACACAAGCAGGTTCAGGAACAGTTTCTTCCTGACTGTTATCAGTCTGATGAATGGACTGTCTAGTATCAAATAACACTGATCTTGCTAATGTTGATCTCACCTAGTGCACGCCCTATGCAATGTAACCTGTGTGCCTCTAAGTCTTTTTGATTTGTACATCCTTCGCTTACTATGATCTGCCTGTACCACTTGTAAACAAAGCTTTTCACTGTATTTTGGTACACATGACAATAAATAAATAAATAAATCAATCAATCAATCAACTACCTGCTCAAGAAAAGCCCAAGCTGAAATTGTCCAAAATGTTAATGTATTCATTAACAGTTTTTTGTTTAAAAAAAACCTTTACCACCATCTTGCCAATCAAACTCCCTTTTCCTTGCTTTGCTTTTTTCCCTCTTTGAGTCTAATAAAGGTTGATACTTTTAGGCTCGTGGTCAAAATGGGGATGAAAATGCTTTAACAAATGATTCCCAATACCAAGATGGCTAATGACAACAACTGCAACTGAAAAGTGCTTTCTCCCAGCTATTTTCCAGTTCCCAAGATGTGTTACATAGAGTCGAATCAATTTGGCTAGCTTCCCTTTTCAGAAGCTGTTTGGTTAGACATTAAAAAAAAATCAGCATGGCTTATCTTTGCTGGAAGCAAATTTACTCTTCACTTCTAATTAGCTAATTCAAAGGATCTTTATTATTTTACGTGGCAAATTGATGGAATTTGTGAGAGAGCATTTCTCAAGAACTAAGCATCTTAGAAAAAAATAGGGGAAAATACTGAATTTTGATTAAATTTATTCAACCATCATGATAGAAACTAAAATCATGAGACATGACGAATGTACAACTCAAATAAGTTTACTACTTCACTGCTGTACTAAGTCTAACCATTTTTGTTTAAAGATTTTTAATTTAAATATTGAACCTGGTGCATAGGAGAAAATACTCCTCTGGTCATTTGGAGTCCAGCATTGACATTCCAATGATGTTCCTTTTCCACTGCTCATCACGTGAATAGCAGCAAGGAACCCTTCTGAGAATACCACATGTCAGCAGCAATGATTATAAATAACACTAATGTATCCATATTGCTTTTACGTGATAGAATCTTCTTATTTTTCACTAGATTTAAGCTTTATTTTGTAGGATTAAATAGTCAGCACTCTTCTTGCTTCTGAGTTTCCACTCAGTGCTGCAAACTCCCTTCATCCACTATGCATCACATTCACATCATGTTGTTATTGAGATCACAATCTGATAGACTGGGCATTTTCTGCATGTGCTCAATTTAGAGTTTGTTTTGCTGCTCCCCTCTGAACCTGGAAGGACTTTGTGTGTTTAGTGAAGCAAGTAGTTAATTGTGGTGCTTCAATATCAATGTTCAGACTCAGAGAGCGTTGCACCAGAAAACAGTTAGCAATCTGAAATTTACATCTGTCCTACAATGCAAATTTTATTTTATTCTGCGGCCAAATAGCAGAAACAAAATGAGCGCGCGTGTATTCATTGACTTTCATGGCCTCAGGATGTTTCAAAGTGGTTCAAAGTGAATGAGTCACTTTTGAAGTGTTGCCAAATAAAGGAAACACAGCAGCCAATTTCCCCTCAGCATGTTATCACAAACAGCAATGTTATAATTCATGCTGTCACTTTCTAAAAAAGTAAGCCATGATGATCGAGGGAGAAATACAATGTAAACAAAATAATGACTATTTTAATAATGTTTGAATGAGTGTGAACATTGCAAGATGTCTGTTTGAGAATCCAGGTATTAACACTGATAATTCCAAAACTGAATGTTGTAATCTCAATGTACCAGTGCCCATTGACTGTGATCCAATTTTGTATGCCAATTTTGCACTCCCGGTATATTTCAGTTATTTCAGCGTGTTAACTGTACTGCTGTACACAGGCCTCCTGTGGTTGAAGGACACGTAGTTAAGGTGGTAAAGAAGGCATATGAGATATTTTTCTTCATAGGGTGAGGTATTGAATACACCCGAAAAGGACAATCCACCGTTACCTCCGAGACAGACCACAACAGGAAGGCACAACATGAACAGACTCACTAATCATCCTACCATACATCAAGGACATTTCAGAAATGACCACAAGACCACTCAGACCCCTAGGTATCAGGGTAGCCCACAAACCGACAACCACCCTGCGACAGCTACTGACAAATGTTAAGGATCCCATACCCACAACAAATAAAACTAACATAATATACAAAATACCAAGCCAGGACATAGGCCAAACTGGAAGAAAACTGACAATGACGGACACATGAATACCAATCAGCCACCAAGGGACATGACCAATTCTCACTTGTATCACCACACACAGACAACAAGGGACACAAATTCAACTGGGACAACACATCCTCAATCGCACAAGTCAAACAGAGACATGCCAGGGAATTCCTGGAGGCCTGGTATTCTAACTGGAACTCCATCAACAAACATATTGAATTAAACCCTGTGTACAAACCACTGAGAAACAGAACCGAAGTGGTACCAAACATACAAACAAACTGAGGCATATAAATAACAAGCTGGACAGAACACCAATGCTTCACTGGAGGCGCACTGACGATGTTACCTAGCAGTGTGACAAAACATCTGCGACCAAACACACCGGCTTGGTGAACAAGTCTACAACCACAGGTATTGACTGTAATGCTCAAGCTTCATAAGACACTGGTTAGATCACGGCTGGAGTTTTGTCTACAGTTTGGGTCATCACATTACAGGAAAATTATAATTGCTATTGAGAGAGTACAAAAATTTGCAAGAATGTTGCGCGTGCTTAAAAATTGCAATTTCAAGGAATGATTGGTTAGGTTAATAATTTGCTTAGATCAAAGGAGGCTGACGGGTGACTTAATTGAAGTCTACAAAATAATGGGATGCTTTGATATAGTGGACAGGAAAGACATGTTTATCTTGGCGCAGAGGTCAGATAGTAGGGGGTACAGATTTAAAATGAATGGTTGAAGGATTAAGACAGACATAAGGAAAAATATTTTCACTTACAGCAAAGTGATATCCGAAATTTGCTGCCAAGTTTAAAGCAGAAATACTCAACTCATTAAAAAAAGGACCTGGATCTGAAACACTGTAAGCTACAGGTGATGGAAAGTGAGGATAGAATGGGCAGATAATTTATTCAACTGGTGCAGGCACATTGCACTGAATGGCCTCTTTTTGTGCTGTAATATATCTCTGGTTCTATTGTTCTACAGTAATAACTGTTCTTGACCTATTTAATTATGTTTGTAAGTTAAATCACTGCCCTGTTTGAAGCTGTATTCTCTGGGCCTTACTTCCAAGTCTATGCTTGAATAAACACAGGCAAGGGTATGGGATCTTATCTCTAACTTCTTATCACTCTCCAAAGCTGGACTGAAGGATGTATTTTCATAGGCACAGAAAAAATGGGAGCACAATTCCCTTCACAGCTCTTGCACAGTTTAAGAATCACTTTGCAGACTTTAGCAAATCTGTGTCTTGACCAATATATTACCATCATGCCTTCCTGCGCTCAGACCAATTTCTCCTTCAATGTTACATTCCACCTCTGTGAAACAAACTCAGCTGACAGGACTCCTCCTCAATCAGTTTACAATTATTAATATGGAGGACTAGAACAATGATGTGATTTAAATTGTGACCATACAATGGCTTTAAGAGGTGTATTTTGTCCTTCACTTTTGAACAGAAGTTTAAAGAGGTGCCAAGCTGTTTATTAAAAACCAATAAAGTAAACAGTTTGTGAGGCCTTAAAGTTGTAGAAATAGAAGCAGCATGAATGAGTGCAGTCAGGCTCCCACAGAACCAAGGTTTTAGTTTAGCTTTCAGTAGTGGTTAGAGTTTTGAATTTGGCTGTGGAAGCTGTTACGTCTCTCTTGGCCACATTAAAATCTGGAGCTCTCTGTCTCTCTACCAGAATTTTCTCTTGATGTTCTTTCTTCCTGAACTGAAGAAACTCTGCATGTGAGACAATCTATTTTACAGAATTTACCTTTGTCAAGGGTGTGTTTATGAGATGTTACTATATTGGAAAAGTTGCTGTTTCACTGTTTAAAAATCAATTATTCTGTTAAGCTTTCCAACAGAGTTAAAGTTATACCAATTCTTGTTTCTATTCCTTGTATTTTAACTGTTGGGTAAGAATCGAGCGAGTTTTGCTTGAAGCCAAGTAATGTAACCCATTGAATTACATCTGGAACACAGCACCTTAAACTTTCCTTTAAATAAGACAAAACATAGGGTCTAGGCTGTCTCCTTGATATATTTGAAACGGGTTTGGTCAGGTCTGTAACAAGTTGGGGGCTCTTGTCAGGATGTAAATCTCTAATTCCAGGTTGGGTCCAGGATTATTGGACTCAAAGGCAGTGAGTGGTGAGTGTTGGTGTTTTTTTTCAGATGTTGTATTCAGTTGGTTTAAACAGGGTACCAAGATTTTCCTGGGCATGGAAGAACTCACTTCAGGTGTTTTACAGAAAGTGAGCAAGGCAAAACATTCAGAATTGGCAAACAAGTTGATGTTGGAGTTGCCTGTGTCTGTGAGGAAAGGGGAGATAATTGCAGCAACAACTCAACATTTACAATTGCCAGGAACATAATCAGAATAATTGGAAATGGCTAAAATTCAATTGCAAATTAAGAGACTTGAATTTGAGGCAATGGGAAGAGGAAAAAAAAAAGAAAGAATAACCCTGGCAGAACAAAAAAGAAAATTAAGGATGGCCCTAGCAAAAGAAAGGGAGAAAGAGAGAAAATTTGAACTTCAGAAGTTTTCAATGAAAGAGGAAAGTTGACTTGAAATAGTGGAAGCGAAGATAGAATGTAGGCATAGTGATGAAGGCAGTGTTGAAGAACAAACCCATTGTAGCCAAAAGCCTATTAAAATTGATTAAAATAAAACAGTAGCAAATAATGTGTTGGCTGATAGGAACTTTGTATATATATGTATGTGCTTTTGTCTGTATGAGTGATCATTGCTTCCAGAATTCTCTTTAAGTTTATAATTTTGATTTCTGGGAAGATTACTACAATTACATGAGCTTTTCTTACACTTCCCATAGCGTTGGTGAGGCGAGAGTGACAGCCCTTGACATAAAGGCTGCATTTGACTGATTGTGGCATCAAGGAGCGCGAGCAAAACTATCATCAATGGGAATCAGGGCAGCAAAATCTGATCTGGTTTGAGTCATACCTGGTACATGGGAACGTGGTTGTGGTTGTTGGAGGTCATTCATCTCAGCTCCAGAGCATCTCTGCAAGAATTTCTTAGGGTAGTGTCCTAGGGCCAAAAGTTTTCAGCTGCTGCAACAATGACGTTCTCTCCATCATAATGTCAGAAGTGGGGACGTTCACCGATGATTGCACAATGTTCAGCACCAACTCTGATATTCAAGCAGTCCATGCTCAAATGCAACAAAAGACCTGGACAATATCAGGCTTGGGCTGATGGAGGCAAATAATATTCATGTCACACAATGCCAGGTAATGACCATCTCCAATAAGAGACAATCAAACAACTGCTCCTTGACAGTCAATGGTGTTACCATCACTAAATCCCCCACTATCAACATCCTGCAGGTTACCATTGACCAGAAACTCAACTGGATTTCCTATATAAATACAATATCTACAAGAGCAGGTCAGAAGTGGCACGGTGGCTCAGTGGTTAGCACTGCTGCCTCACAGTTCAAAGGACCTGGGCTCTATTTCACCCTCAGGCCACTGTCTATGTGGAGTTTGCACATTCTCCCAGTGTCTGCGTGGGTTTCCTTTGGGTGTTCCGGTTGGCCCCCACACTCCAAAGATGTGCAGGTTAGGTGGATTAGCTATACTAAATTGCCCATAGCATCCAGAGATGTGCAGGCAAGGTGGATTAGCCATGGGAAATGCAGTTATACATGGATAGGGTAGGGGGATGGGTCTGGGTGGGATGCTTCTTGGAGGATCAGTATGGGTTTGATGGGCTGAATGGCCAGCTTCCACACTGTAGGGATTCTATGATTTTATTCTAAGCTAGGAAAACTATGGGCAAATAACTCACTCCCTAACTCCACAAACACTATCCATCATACAAGATTCAAGTTTGGACTGTGATGGAATACTTGCCTGGATGGGTGCAGGGTCCAATAGCACACTCAAAGCTTGACACCATCCAGGGCAAAGCAGCCCGCTTGATTAGCACCACATCCACAAGCATTCACTCTTCCAGCGCCGACACTTAGTAGCAGTCATGTGTACTATCTACAAGATGCACTGCAAAAATTCACCAAAGATCCTTAGATAGTGCCATACAAACCCACAACCACTTCCATCTAGAAGAACAAGGGGAGCAGACATCACCACCTGCAAGTTCCCCTCCAAGTGACTCTCATTCTGACTTGAAAATATATTGCCATTCCTTCACTGTCGCTGGGTCAGAATTTCTGGAATTCCATCCCTGAGGTCATTCTGGATCAACCTAAAGCAGGTGGACTGCACCGGTTCAAGAATGCAGCTCGCTGCCACCTTATCAAGAGCAACTAGGGATGAGCAATAAATGTTGTACTAGCATCTCCGACTCCCATGAGTGAATAAAAATAAATAAATAATGAATAAGAAAAATTGTAGCCAATTGCTTTGGCTTTCTACATCTGTACCATCTCTTTGCTGCACCGCGTCATCTACCAAGATCTCTAGAACCCTCTCTGAGATAAGTGGTGGCAACCTCCTTTTCTCTGCCATCTCTCCTCACTGCTTGTATGAACAAGCTGGACAGCTGTCAGATACTAGTGTTTATCCAGGTGGGCAGCAGACCTTCAAGGATGGTACAGAGCAAGGGTCTAAGGGTGAGGGGTGAACTTGTCTGCGACCAATGTTTGGTAAGATGAGCTGAAATTTGCACATAAAACATGCCATAGGTGGGAGCAATATTTAGAATGATGAGTTGGTTAGAATTGGCAAGAAAATCTCGCTCATCTTCATGGCAAGAATCAGTCCACCAAACTTGATGTAACTTGCAATTAGCCAAAAGACCCTAAGATTCAGTTTTTTTACACTTTCTCTTTTTAACACACTTTTCAAGTTCTGAATATAAACTGGATTTCTGCCAAACATTTTCATCACCTGCTTATATTTACATTTTGGGCAATAAATAAAGCTGTTTTTCTCCTTCAGCACAAGAGGTCCGCAGCAATTTAGATTAACGTTGTTTCTGTCCAAAAATTCTGTTTTTAGCTACTTTCTTAAACTACTTCTGTCATTTCCGGTTTTATATATGGTGTCCATATACAAACCCATACAGATCAAAACGGGAAATGACACTACTCACCGTAATGGACCAGACAGTATACATTCCAAGCGGAGTAGAATAACATTGCTTCATCAGAGGTTTCACTGATGATGTTACTTAGCATGGTGACGAAACATCTGAACAAAAACAAGCCAGCTCGGTGAGCAAGTCAACAACCTCACTTAGAATTATATCAGCAACAAATCTGTAAATTTTACAGTTTCTAATGCAAGATCAATCCAACTTAGAGTTAATCATAATACTCCAAAAATCCCAAGTTACATGATCAAAGATTTAAAAAGATGCTCAATATGTGTGAGCTTTGTACCTGGATTAAAAATCCCCACGTATTTGTCAGAATATCTTAGAATCATAACATATAATTCAACAAACCACCAAGAAAGCACAATGCAAGCTTAAGGAATTGAAGTGAATTGACTTGAAGTGAATTGAATTAGCTTTATAATCGCATGTACTCAAATGAGTATAGTGAAAAGTTTAGAAGTCACCACTTACGGTGCCATTTTAGGCACAAGGTACCTATGTACAGATTTTTCAGAGCAAGATTTTAGGGGAAAAAGATTGAAAAATAAAGAAATAAAAGTTCCAGCATTACAGATCACAGGAACGAATGAGGAATACCTCCTTTTCCATGTAAGTACTTTACAACCTCGTATGCTCAATATTGAATTCCACAATTGACCTCATGATATCTGTTTTCTAGCTTTTTCTCTTACATCCTCCTCCACCCTCTGCCCCTAACCCAACCTCCACACCCCCTTGATGCTCCTCCTGGTTATGTTGTTTAGTTTGCTTTGCTTTCATCTGCAGGAACCATTTTCACCGTTCCACGACTTAATTTACATCCATTTTACACCTCTGTTTCCAATTTAAAAATTACTTTGACTTTTGCACTGGGCATCTGCATCATCTGTTCCCCTGACCCCTCCACTGCCTCTAACAAAAGTATAAAATCACCATTCTCCAACACCTTTCATTTCTGAGGAAGAGTCATATTGGCCTCAAAATGATAATTTGATTTCTCTCTGCACAGCTGCTGCTAGATCTGCTATGTTTCACCATCATTTCCAGTGTTTGATCATGAAATCGTTATTCTGGCTAGTAACCATGACCCCAGAATTGTTTCTTGAAAAATGTGTTTTACTTATTAACTTTCCCACACGTTACATGATCATGTTCTTCGAACTTCTGAAACTCAACAAGGTTTGTCTCTGAGAAGAACATTAACCTGAAAGAACCATCCAACAAGCCTTGCAAATCAACCGTACTTCTTCCCAACTTCCTGACTACCACATTGATCTGATCAGACTATCCCCCAACATATTAAATAGTCCCCACCCCAACCACTTGATGTAGTGATTGTAATGAGGTCAGTCAGTTGGATCTCATAGAATATGAGTTCCCTGATTTGGGCTGTTAATCTGGTCCAATCAGGGAGCTCTGGCTGATAGATATAAATAGGACTCTCAGAGATTCTGCTCATTCTGAGAGCTGGCTTAAACATAAATGTTGTGAGCAGCATCAATGCTCTCAGTATTATTAGGTCAATAATTCATTAGGAAAGGGTGTAGCACCAACAGATTGACAGATTGTGAATATAAATCCTATATTCAGGAAGGGAACAGAAAATGTCCAAGAAATCATAGACCAGTCAGTCTAAGATCAATGATAGGAAAAGTTTGGAATATTTGTTGAAGGAGACAAAAACATCTGGAAATAAGAAGGAGGATAATGAATAGTCAGCATGGATTCAAAAGGAAATTCTTGTTTGACCAACCTTATTAATTTTCTAAACGGAGTCGGAACATCAGAACAGGATGTAGCCATTCTGCTCATCAAGCCTGCCTCACTGGCTGATCATGGCTGGTCATCTCTTTAATGCCAGTTGTTTACTCTATCTCTAGATCTCTTAATGTCATCGGTCTACAGAAATTCAACAAGTTCTGTTTCTAACCTGCTCAATAACTCAGCTACCGCAGCCATCAGGAGTGGAGAAATCCAAAGATTCACACACTCAGGATGAAAAGAAACCCTCCCCATTTTATTCTTGTGAATCTGATGCGCACTTTCATAACTGTCAATGGAAGTGCTACAAAGACACAATGAATGCTTCCTTTAGGAATTTTTATATTGACATTGAATCGTGAAAGATCATTCAAGACCGTTGCGTCTGGCAACTAAATAAAAATATGGTGTGGTCTCCTTTGAAAACCTAATTTCTAGAAAGAGTTTATCTTTGTTGCCATTCGCAGGTTAGTGGCATTATTGAATTCAGTTCCCGAGCTTGTATTCAATAGATTTTGACTCTTAGCTTCTTAATTGCCAGTTTAGGATCATAACCATCATATTAATGGACTTTTCATTTCAAATGGTGTACCCAAACACTTCTGTTTGTTATCAGAAGTAACAGACCAGAGATTGCAAATTGAAATCCCAGCATGGTAAATTGAGAAGCTGAGTGTAATAAATCTAGTAATTTGTGGCCTGATATCATGATAACTATGTTAGATGCCGGAGTGTTGTATAACTCAATGAGTTTGCTCATGTCTTTCATGGTTGCCATCTATCATTCCAATCTGATCTTGTCTGCATGTACATGAGGTTCCAGGATACATGGTTTACTTTTAATCTCAGCTTTATGGATGATAGTAACATATATGGTATGGAGGGTAGTTTGATCTTAGAGTAGGATAATAGGTCGGCACAACATCGTGGATCGAAGGGCTTGCACTGTGCTGTACTGTTCTATGTTCTATGTTAACGATCTCTTAACTGATTGCTGCCACAGTCTAAGGACAAAAGAGATTAAAGAAACCAATTCTATAAATCTTTTGAAGTGTAATGTTGAGTCAACGTGCTGGGTAAATCTGAAATAATAAATATTTTCAGATTCAAAGTCAGTCATCATCACTAAAACCAATTTATCAATTACAACGATAACTCTTCCAACTGCAGTTTGAATTGTTGGCCTGAAGAAAGGAAGCAACTCGTTAAAAAAAAGTGTTTTGTTACGTGAATAATCATCAGTTTTCTTTTATCCAACTGAAATCCACAGATCTTGCTGAAATACATTTATACACCTGAGCTGTTAAATAGGCTGAAATGTGCTGAATGAAATAGAGCTGAAAGATCCTGCTCATAATGATCATAAGTTATGACAGACTAGTTCAGCTTCTGTAGTGATGAAAAGAATAGTTAGTTGCGTAGGCAAAATATTAATCAAAAAAAATGATAAACTGGTATAGACTGCAGCTTTTCACTATGTTGATTTTGAGGAAATAGATATTATAAATTTTAGTACCAATATGAAAGAGATATGTTAGGGTGACTTATTTAGTTATCTTTTGCTGAATAGGTTTATTTGATAGTTTAGCCAAAGAGTAATCAAAAATCCAGGATCCCAAAATGTCTAGAAGAGAAGTAGAAAAGACCACAAATTGTAATGGTAAAATATCAGCCCATATTACCTTAAGGCATGGAAGCTTGAGCCAGTGTTCCTCAAAAAATGTTTATATAATAAGAAAATGATTTATGAGGAATGACGGCCAAAGGCAGCTGAATGAAGTTAGAGGAGTTTATAAGTGAGAAAGGTGAGATGAAGAAGAGGAAATATAGGTAGGACATTATTTTGTTCACCCTGGAATACTCCAGCCAGTGCGCTAAATGAGAAAACAAAAACAGAAACTGCAGGAGACATTCAGCACGTCAATAAACATCTGTCAAGAAAACATAACACAGTTAATTTTTCTGCAGAGCTGAATATACTACAGATGAACAACATCTTAAAGTGAACAGAATAGAGGCAGAAGAGAAATAAAAAAACAAATATACGCAAAAAGAACTTATAGAAAGAATAGATTTATTGGCCCATACCTTTAGCCTTGTAGCACTTGGATTTTTGGGGGGGCACTAACTGCGCAATGGGATCAGCAGGAAATGTGCATATGTTTCCAAGAAATTGCAACACCAAGTATGACAGGGAAGAAAGAAAGAATTGTTGCCCAGTGCCAGTGCCTGGAATAGATGCTAGATACTTTTCAATGGAAACAAGGCATCCAATGTCTGATTGAGGTCCCACTGCAAAATTGTTTTGCCTTTAAACTAACATCCAATGTACAGTCAATTTCTGTATATGTAAATCTTTACACTTCCTGTTATCAGCAGGGGAAGTTTCTGAAATACATTTTTTCTGAATTTGATTTATAGCTTTTGCAACAATGTTGGTAGCTGCATGTAAAGTTAATGTTGAGATGCAATAAAATTAACTGGGAGAGCTTCTTGAACCGATATTTAAAGAAAGGGTGACAAAATAAAGGGGACATTGCAAATACCACCACTTTCCCAGCCCCATTTGCTTTCATTTCTTATCATTGCCTCTTTCCTCTGCCTCATCAGACTCCAGTCAACTTCCCCTGGCCTCTGGTCTCTCTCGCTCTCTGGCCTCTATTTCCTCCTCCAAGCTTTCACTGAGGACTAACAATGGCCCTATATTCATTTACCTGATGCTTGATTATGTAATATCAGCAATATTGAGGATTAAAGCCCAATTTTGAACATCTCAGGCTTTGCAACTTAAGCATCAAAAATGTTCCTGGATTTCTAACCTGTGAAGGGTGTAAGGTACAGGAGATCATTAAATGATAAAATTTGGGTAAGATACAAATAAAGGCTTACAATTCAATACAGGGTTTGAAAATGACTAAATGGAGGCAGGTAAGCAGAAGAGGAACAATGAAAAACTGCAAATCAGAAAATGGCTTAGGATTATGGTGGAAAGAAAAGCCAGATCAGGAGCAAAATCTCATACCACTCAGCCGCTCCTCTTCCCATCTTTCCCATCATACATTCATTGGCAGAGAGTAAACCAGAACTTTCATTAAAACCTGCACTCAGTATTGAGGCCAGACATCTGCAAAGTGTTCAGTAGAATTATGAAGGCAGTTGAACAGCAGGATTGATTATTCATCATCATCATTGATGATCTAATCCACATTGCTAAGAAACTTTATTATCTAGTTAGACACTTATAACAGAGTGAGGAAGGAAAATATATAACCCATAGGCTTTCAAGAGCTCTTTTTCTACTTTAGGAGAACAGTTTTTAAAATACTACTTAAAATATCAGAATAACCAAGGTAAGGCAAGGCCCCAAGAACTCCTTAAATGCAATTAAGTTCATTCAGGAATGACTCCAAGCTTAGAAAATATCACTTCAAATACTTCCTCTGTCCAGAGATGCATGAGCCAGACAAACATGGTTACATAGCTTATCTTTTTTTTGGAACAGGTCACTAGTCTGAAGTGAGGGTCAGTAGCTTGAGAAACATCAGTCTGCATCAAGCACAACTTACCAGGAGACTCTCCTGTTCTTATTGCTTGCCATTGACATATTGAACATTTTTAAAGATAATCAACCTGTTTGATGACATTATGAATGCCATAAAGTTAAAGGCTGTAAATTACAGGGTGGGAGATGGGGAAGCTGACTGCATAACATCATAATGCCCAGAAAGAAAATAATCCGGAATTCGACTCAACTCTTGGAAGCTGGCCTCACAGACATAGTATACTGTGGACCAGCTAAATTGCTTAATATTGGATCTCCTGCCTTCCACTGTGTTGAAAGTCCTGCCCTTGGAAACTGCCAGCTATTTTGATTGGCCAACAGCTCCAGCAGTACAAGCAGCACTGTGAGCTAATTACTGTCCACTGCATGCCCACGAGAAGCCCCATTGGAACTTGGTCAAAGGTAAATCTGGGGAAGTGAGTTAGGGAGGATTTGGAAAAGTTGGAGAAAAGGGTAAGAAAATATTGCAGAACAAGCCGATGAGAACAAAGGGAAGGTATTTTGGAATCTTTGGGGAGGGTGACGCGATGTCACAGTTCATAGAGATTTTAACAAGCTGAATTGAATCTTAATTATTTATTGCCATATGATTGATGGGCTACCAATTTTGACACCCGCCCATTCCTGTATTGTGGGATTGAGCTGAGGAATGGGTGCGAATGTGACACCCAGGCTGGTTGTAACTGGTTCCACTTGAATCTTTGTAATCTCTTGCATCTTAGTTTCCACTGTTCTCTGCAGCTGATCGCACTAGCTGCTGTTTAATTCATTCGGCCAATTTTCTGTCAGGCCTGATTTCTCTGGCTGTGGGTCAATTTAGAATGTCCAGTTTTTGGTCCCTGGTCATTTGACTACATTAGCCAGAGTGGGGCATTAACTTCGATTGATTGATATTTTTACGGGACTGTAAGAATTTATTCTTTTTATTCATTAAACTCAATGTCTGTATGTTATTTGGGCAAGAATAAAAGGTATGAATTTCGTCAGAGTTTCTTTTTTAAAGCTATGTGTTTGGCCCACACTGTTTATATGGTTGTAAGAACAGTGATATTTTCAAAGCAGATTTTGAATGAGTGTTTTATTTTCACGAGCATTTCAAGACTCAATCTGAAGAAGGGTCTCGACCCGAAACGTTAGCTTTCCTGCTCCTCTGATGCTGTTTGGCCTGCTGTGTTCATCCAGCTCTACACTGTGTTATCTCAGAAGAAATATATAATTGGCTGAAAAGTACTTGGTGATATTTGAGATCATGAATTGTGTTATCCAAATGTAAGATGCTTTTGCACTCCTTCCTTATCTTCAAGCTACATAATATACAATATTTCCTCCTAATGCTTCACATTTATTAATACAGGAGCATAAATAATGATGGCTAGCATAAATGATGATGGTCACTGTGATGGTAACATTTTCTATTCTGGTCCCTGCACCATAACTTGTGAAAAGAGCAGAAGGCAAATTTTCAAATGCATTTCATTTTCCAAGTAACTGTTACCTTTGAGAATAATGGTGCAGAAAACCAATGTTCTCTGTGTCAAAGCATTGAGCTTTTACATGTTAACTGCATTGATAGTGATGGAAAGGTGGAATAGATTTGGAACATACCAACTGGTGCACAATGCTTTCCTATGATGATTTTCTAAATCCATTTCAATATAGACTAATTTCCTTTGTTGAAAGGTGTGGAGCGCCTTCAGTATATTGCTTTTTTTTAGAATCCCTGGGTGAGCTGCTTTTTGTGTATCTCTTTACTGTGAAAGTGTAACAATGAGTCATTATTGGCAGGGATATCTATCTGGGTTATCATTTTCTGCACAGTTATGCTATTGCAATGCAATTGTGCTAAGGCCTTCTCTTTCTCCAAAAAAAAGTCTACCTTTATGGTGATAACGTTGCACAATTGCATCTATGTCATGTCAGAGATGAGAATGGCTTCAAACACCTCAAGCCATCTGATTTAAATACATGTAGTGGATGAATAGCGATGGCTGTAGTATGATTTTTGCAATGCCTTACTAGCTATATTCTTTGCTTAGGTATTTTAGCTGCATTAAAAGAAACAGTTATATTTGAATAGGTTTCCAGGCTTCAATGGGCATCATTTATTTGTTGGTGTTTAAGTGCCCAGGACCCTGCATACCACTTGACTGCTTTGAAATGTTTGGGACAAAATGTATTCTGTAGGCCTTGGGCCAACAGTTGAATACATGACAATCACCTGAATCTTATCACATTGCGTAGGCATTTTGCTAATTCACACATAATGTTTCAATTTATGGGCAAACTTTCAATCTAATGTATTTAATGCTAAAGTCAAATATAAACTGGTAAGCCATTGCTCACACATTTATGATATTTTGAGTACTTTGGATCGGGTAGGATAGTTGCTTGCAAGGACACAGGGTCAAAAGATAACACAGTGTGGAGCTGGATGAACACAGCAGACCAGGCAAAATCAGAGGAGCAGGAAAGCTGACGTTTCGGTTCGGGACCCTTCTTCAGAAACCCTATTTCTGAAGAAGTGTCCCGATCCGAAACATCAGCTTTCCTACTCCTCTGATGCTGCCTGGCCTGCTGTGTTCCTCCAGCTCCGCGCGGTGTTATCTCAGACTCTAGCATTGGCAGTTCTTACTATCTCAGGGTCAAAAGGTTGATTTTTGAGAAGGATGTAGTGATGATGGCGCATATGCTGCAGAGGGGGACAGTATCTGAAGAGAAAGAATGGTCAACAATATATAACATGTATTTAAATCAGATGGCTTGAGGTGTTCGAAGCCATTCTCATCTCTGACATGACATAGATGCAATTGTGCAACATTATCACCATAAAGGTAGACTTTTTTTTGGAGAAAAAGAAGGCCTTAGCACAATTGCATTGCAATAGCATAACTGTGCAGAAAGTGGTAACCCAGATAGATATCCCTGCCAATAATGACCTCATTGTTACACTTTCACAGTAAAGATGTGGGGCTAAGGAAAGGAAAAATTGGGTGGTCAATAGTTTCCTGGCAATACAGAAAAAGACAGAGAAGGAAGTTTTCATGGGTAAAATGAGTTCAGAGTGGAAATGAATGACTCAGAGAGAAGCTAGTGAAAGACAAGAGCTCAGGGGCTCAGCAGGATAGGTGGGAAGACATCATGGAAATTTTACCTTGGTGGCCTAAGAGAAAGGAATATAATAGCAGAAGAAGGTCTCAATGTTAACAATAATGAAGTCCATGAACTCTTCATGCTTGTTGCTAAGGTGTGGCTAAGAGGTGACAGAAGCATTAGGTAGAAACATCACACGTCATGATTAATGTGGGCTCTTTTAAGAAATCTGAGACACTCACGTGAAAAGTCCAGTGAGGCTTTTCTTGACTCTGGGGGAACAAGACATCATTTTTAACAGATTTCCTTGCGCTGAGACAAGATTCTCACCAGTGACTAGTCAGAGAATAATTAACAGGGATTATCATTCATTATCACACTCATTATTGCAAAATCTCATCTCATTAATATGCGAGTGGAACTTCTACCACCCACCAGATAGTAACGAGGCAATGAGAATTCCTGACGTGTAAATCAGAGCAGATGCCTGTCAACTCCAGCTCATCACCTGCTCCTCCAGACTGTCATCCTCGGCATCTGAAACTATCATCTGAGGGAAAGTTCCTTGGTCAGGAGTTGCACACACTCTATGTCTATGGATGCTGGCATCTGATCCACTGCGAATACATTTTTTGCAGTGTCATGCTTCACTATGGGTGGACCAGCAACTATTATTGGGATGATGCCACAAGGACATTTTGCACACTTGGGCAGGCCCCCAGCTCATGTCTTCTCACAGCATCTCAGAGCTTGCTCCTTAACGCACATTCACTTAGCAGCTACCTGGATGTCTACAGCATCCCTGCCTTGCCTTTTAGCACTTTGCTCCTCAGCTATAGCTAACAGGCACACAGTACTTTTGTGTGGACTTGCTTTTTCATGGCAATACAAAACGAAGAAGCTTGACATGGTTGTCAACAGTGATCAGTCAAGGAGGGGGTGGACATCTTGCTATATAGCTCATTGCGACATCATTCTCAAACTTGTGCTGCACCCCAGAAGCTTATGCCGTTAATGCTGGCCATACAAGCAAATGGTCATATCTGAAAGTCAAAAGTTAGTAGATCTCTATGAAGTCCAGGAAAGTATCTATCAGATAGGAAGCCCTGGTACGGTAGGTTAATGGCATCATACAATGTCAGCCCAGGGGCTTGGACACGGTCAGGCATTTGGCTGGGAGGTCACGATGGAAGGTTCGCAACTCAACAATATGATCACCGTCAACTCTGCAGCCAGTCCTATGAGTGACGGGAAGGCAGTTCATGAGGAATTGTCTAGATATCCGTCTGGGATCTAGTCAGTCATCATCTGAGGCTGTTCAACTAACTTGCTTAAGGTGGTGGGCCACAGTCCCTCAATGTCAGCCAGGGATTACCAGGATACCCATGCCATATGAATGTAGGGTTGATGGGGAGGGCTGCCAAAAAGGGGATGTTAATAAGTAGGGGTTCACTTTCATTGAGGGAAGGAGTGTGGAACTCACTGACTGAAGAGTGGCTGCTGTTAACTTCCAAAATCCTGTAAAAATCACAAAGATTGTAATGGAAATTAAATTGGTTGCAACCAGGCCCAAACACTTTATTCTGTGAGAGATGTGTCTGTATGTTTGAGCAATGTAAGGCCCTTTAAAGGGTAACTATATCAGGCATATGTCCATACATTGATGATGAAACACATCTACGAGCACTGCATTTCTTGTGAACTATTAGCTTACTGTCTACAGTCCAACCCCTCACCCTAAGCACCCCTGAACATTTCATGCTGGATAATAATGAACCCAACTAATGGCTGTGATACAATTACAATGGTTGTGCACTGAAGAAGATGGACCACTGTTGCCAAAATTACAGTCACCTGTGATTTACCCATAGCCTGTATATGATGCAGGAGCTGCTTACTTCACCATGGAACATCATGTAGGGATGAGGACAGATGGCTTCAGTACTTGCAATGTTACAGGTTATTGACCTTTTTTGGGTATTTCTCTGGACCATCATCACCGCACTCACCCAACTTGCAGCATCTAGTAGCATGGTGTCCTCTCCCAGTCCTCAGGAAGAGGACAGCCCTCCTCTGTACCACCCTGTCCATCAGGGTCACAAGTCTCTGCTGGCAGAATGGGGCATTCATTTCCCCTCGTCTTCCATTGAGATGGTTGCTGTTGAACCTCAGGAATCCAGAACCTCTCTTGATATGCTCCAGCCTTTTAAAATGGCACCTTTACCATGGATCCTGGTAAATGCAAGTACTTCTGTCTATAGCGAGCGGGAGAATCGGGCTAGCATCAGGATCCATTTGGTAAGTTGTTAATGAAGTAAGTTTAGGTAAATCACACAAAAAAAAAAACTGCTAGCCCCCACAGGGAAGCAATCAACATGAAACTTGGTGGAAATGACCCTTCTCCAAAATATGCCAAAGGATTTAGTAGGATGCTTTGTTGACTGGGGTTATCTTCCTGTTCCAGGATTGTTCTGGAAAAGTGATCAGACTTGGCAGAGGAGAGCCAAATTTGGTTGTGCTTTATGCGTATATAATTATTGTATTGACTACTCCTTTACAGACACAGAAATTTCCTGCAGAAGAAGAGATGGTATGGTGATAATTCACCATGGTAGATGGTGAAATTTGAATTAAATAAAAATCTGAAACAAAAAGCAAGCTGAATGGTGACTACATGTCTTGGATCACAGGGTGTATCCAACTGGTTCGCTTTGGATTCGCTTACATGTAGTTAAGAGAAGACTTAACAATAGCAATTTGCTTAAATATGAACATTTATTGAGTAAAAAGACAAAAGAAGGAACATTTATTAAGTGAAAGAATGAAGAAGAGAGGAAAACAACAACAAGCCTCACACCCTTCCGCCCTTCGTGGACCCTTCAATCGACCACTGTTCTGGAGGCTGACGTTGTTCCTGGCACCGTTCGCGATCCCGGTCCAAAGTGAACTCCAGCGACTTGGAATGAAACTCTTTCTCTCTTATACAGTGTACCAAACAGCCAGGCACAGAAACAGCCGCAGAAAAACATGTTGATTGTACTGGCTTCGGCACGTACAGGAATGTTCACAGGACTCATTCAAGGTGATGCAGCTGTTGAATATCATCAATAAGTTTAACCCTTCAGCCCATCCTATACACTACATAACTACTTAATTAGAGTTTTGTAGAAATCCGTCTAGTTTACTAATGCCTCTCAGGGAAGCAAACTTGCTATTCTTGTTCTGTCTGGCTACATGAGACTCCAGACTCATAGTAAAGTGATCGACTCTTAACTGCTCTCTGGACAATTAGGGATGTGTAGTAAATGCCGGTCCTAAAAGTCCTAAAATGACAGAGTAATACAGTCAGAGTAATACAGCATGGAAACAGACCCATTGGTCCAACTAATCCATGCCAACCATGTTCCCAAACTAAACTATTCCTGCCTGCCTGCACTTGGTTCATATCCCTCCAAAACTTTCCTATTCATGAACTTACCCAAATGGGGTGCAAGGATTATCTACCCTACCCACAATCTCTTACATTGATCCACTGTACCTCCTCCATCTTCTTCCTACAGCTGGTGGTTGCACTGGTGGTTCAGTAGTAGCATTCTTGCCTGCAATGCAAGAGGCCTGGGTTTGTATCCCAGCCAATGCATGGCACTCCTTTCCTTCCTTTCTAGGGTGGCACAGTGGCTCAATGGTTAGTACTGCTGCTTCACAGCGCCGGGGATGTGGGCGCAATTCCACCCTTAGTCAACTGTGTCTGTGGAGTTTACATGTTTTCCCTGTGTTTGGGCAGGTTTCCTCCGGTTGCTCCAATTTCTTCCCCTGGTAAAAGTATGTGTAGGTTAGGTGGACTGGCCATGCTAAATTGCAGGTCTCACCACACTACCAGTAGTTATGCTTACAAAGCTGTAAAATGGCCCTTCATTGAATCTTTAGTTATGGAAATTGGCTACGTGCCTCCTTGGAGCTGCTCTGCTTCCAGTCCCATTGTTGGGAAAATCCCTGAAAATTATGACTGCATCAGAGAGTTAATCTGACATGGCTCCCTATGATTTTACCAGCAATCTCCACTTCCCAGCCTGGCTCACAGAGGCCATGTAGCTTATAGTCCATTCTCCAGTCTCTCCTCTCTTGCACAGCTTGCCTCATTCAGAGGGAAAACGAGTGATATTTGTAAATGAGACAAACTGGACCGCATTATCTTGTATACTTCAAAACAGAGCTCCTGTACAACAAGTACATTAATTTCCAAGTACTACTGTTGTTTTTTTTTTACTCTTTTCTTTCCCTATTATATCTGTAATTTTCGCCACTGTTCTTTCTAGTTTGGTGGCATCTGCAAATTGATCACTTTGTAATGAGTTTTGAAACCACATCACTTTATTTCTCTTGATATTTACACAGCTCTGGCAGTTTTACATTAACCGGAGAAATTATAATGGAACACTATTATATTGACAATATGCTTTGGTGTTTCACGAGTTTTTTCTTTCCTGGTGATTTCCTGATGTTGTTAAAAATAAAACTTAAATTATGTTCTGCTTTCTGTTTGCATTTCCCCAGAGAAATTGTTCGCATAGGTATCGGTGAAACTCCACCACATGTTTCATAATACAATCTCCTACCAGTTGTCATTTAGCAGTGAATATCAAATTGATTTCCATGTGTTCCTTGTGCTCAGATGAATGCTTTCCTATTAGATCTAAAAGCAGGTAGATGCGTCAAGAAATATCCTTACTGCCACAGTATGATCTCTGTAAGTGATTCTCTGGTGACCTCTGCTCAATTGATTTTACCTGTACACATTATCATATTTTATGTTGCTTTTCACAGTTTTAGGTCAGATAAACTGAATGTTACATTTCCTCTCAGCTCACATGCTGCTTTTATCAATAGTCCCCAATTAAAGCAATGGGAAGTTACAGCTTGAATTAATTTCCTTGCACATGTCTCTTCAAGAACACACTTTTATAAAGCTGGTACTTAAATGATCGACAACAGGGAAGTACTCAATACCATTTCAAATGAATTGTAACAAAGAACAGCACGCTTAAAGTCTTGAAAATGATATGTGCAGATCCCAAGTAACATGTTTTATAAATCTCAATTTTCTTTTTCCTTTTAATTTAACCATTAAAAAAAAAGCTTAACAATTATGTCTAGGTATGAAAACATCATGCAATTTTTTCCTTTGTTTGAAACAATTGCAGCCTGCAAAAGTTTTCTGTTGTGTTTGGAAGCTACAATTCTATTACGTAATTTTTCTATGATATGAAAAGATATTGGCAACAGATGGGAATGGCATGTTAAACATCCATCAAAAATGTAGTGTATGAACATCTGCTGGGGAAACTTGGAGTACTGGCTGGATTTTCCCTCAAAATGCCACATTATCTGTGTTTTAAAGCAAAGACATTCATTGGTAAGGAGAAACACCTTCTGTCAGAGGATAGCAAATCTGTGGAATTATTTACCACAGAGGACTGGAGGGGCTGGGTTCTTATATATGTTCAAGGCTGAGATAGATAGATAGATGTTTACTTTGTCAGGGAATCAAAGGCTTTGGGGAAAAGACAGGAGAGTTGAGTTGGAAATTATCAGATCAACCATGGTCTCATTGAAAGACAGAATGTACTCAATGGGCTGAATGGCCTACTTCTACTTCTTTGTCCTATAATATTGTGGACTCATGGAGAAAAATAGAATTAATGGAAGGAATTAGAAAGCTTGAAACATGCACCACAGTAAATATGCAACTAGAAAGTGTAAAGTACTAGAGAAGAACAGCAATTTTGGCAGCATCTATGAAGAGTAAGAATTAACATTCTGAGTTGAATTGGGCTTCTCCAGTTTTACCTGCTTTTGTTTCCAATCTCCAGAATCTTTTGAACTGGAGGACACATCGGGCTCATCTGGAGCAAATGTTTAACTTGAAACTGTTAGAAAAGGAGCCGATATTTTGTATTAAACAATGGAAGAAATAAAGAATATCAAATTACTTAAGCACAGCTTTGAAACAAAAGTAGAGATAGTAGGAACTGCCGATGCTGGAGAATCTGAGATAACAAGGTGTAGAACTGGATGAACACAGCAGGCCAAGCAGCATCAGAGGAGCAGGAAAGCTGACGTTTCAGGTCTGGACCCTTCTTCAGAAATGGG
>NC_063334.1:19770220-19821024 GCF_021869965.1 Rhincodon typus | reverse complement strand
GGCGGCGCCGATACAGTCATCAATGTAACGGAGGAAGAGGTGGGGTTTAGGGCCGGTGTAGGTACGGAAGAGGGATTGTTCCACGTAACCTACAAAGAGGCAGGCGTAGTTTGGGCCCATGCGGGTACCCATGGCTACCCCCTTTGTCTGTAGGAAGTGGGACGAATTGAAAGAGAAGTTGTTGAGTGTGAGGACGAGTTCAGCTAAGCGGATGAGGGTATCAGTGGAGGGGGACTGGTCGGGCCTGCGGGACAGGAAGAAGCGGAGGGCCTTAAGGCCATCTGCATGGGGAATGCAGGTGTAGAGGGACTGGACGTCCATGGTAAAGATGAGCTGTTGGGGACCGGGGAATTGGAAGTTCTAGAGGAGGTGGAGGGCGTGGGTGGTGTCACGGACATAGGTAGGGAGTTCCTGGACCAAGGGGGAGAAAATGGAGTCTAGATAGTTGGAGATCAGTTCGGTGGGGCAGGAGCAGGCGGAGACTCCATTTTCTCCCCCTTGGTCACTGCGAACCCTCTACAGAGGCTGTTGCTCAGGTTGTTTGCAATTTTTATTAATGAAATGGCATAGTTTCTGGAAGTCCAAGCTCTAGGAAGTTCTTTTGTTTCAGGCAGTGAACTACAGAATCCCCCAGCCCTGTCTCATAAACGTGCCTCCTACATTGTGACAATTTTTCCTCGGATTTTGTTTGTCCAGCCATCAACGCATTAAAAATAATCACTTATCTCTCTTTTAAAAACTTTGTGGTGTCTTTTTGCTTCCAAAGTATGTCTTTTTCCAGTAAACAGCAAATAGCCCATTGTACTCCTTGATTTTTGACTCTTTTTAACAAATCATAACAAACATTTAGCAACCAAGGAATTGTCTAAATCAAAACTGAAAGAACCGTGGATGTTGTAAATCAGGAACAACAACAAAGTTGCTGGAAAACCTCAGCTGGTCTGGCAGCATCTGTGGAGGAAGAAAACAGAGTTAATGTTTTGAGTCCTGTGAGGAAGGGTCACCGGACCCGAAACATTAACTCTGTTTTTTTCCTTTAATTGTCTAAATCATCCATTTTCCAGTTGTCATAATTCATAAATATATGCATGTTTCCTACATTGGGTAGAGTTGCATGTAAAAACTAAGGTGATTAATTCAGCTAGTTGTTACTGACTTAGGGAATGCTTTGGTAGGTAAAACATTGGCACTTTTCAATTGAGTGTCAACCATGTGTCAGCCACTGAACAAAATTGATAATAATGTCTAAGTGCAGTATATAGTTCAACCATTCAAAACACTGGTGGTACTTAATGGCATTCAATGGGATAAACAGATGGAGCCTGGGTATAAATGTATAAATAAACATTTGATACTTGTTATAAAAATGATTCATGCGAAACATCAACATATGATGCACTGTTTCATTCAGGCAGAGGTTTATGAATAAAAGATAAATGAGTTTGAACGATATACGGGTTAAGAGAGAAAAAAAATCATAATCTAGCTACTATTATGTTAAAATAATATACAGCAAAGAAGACTGGGGCTTTCAATGGCTAGGCAGAAATCCCAAGTTTCCTTTGAAGCATAGTTTAATTCTGTGCTCTTATAAGAGACACTTTGTCAAAGACAAAAAAAAATGACAGCAATAGAACAGCTGGTGTTATGCAACTGAAAGCCAGACGGTTTTTCCAAAATTGGGTTTGATGCGCCACTGCTTTCAAAAAAGCAGAAAAGCACATTTTATAATAAATAGGAGAACTTTAACTCAAGAAAATCAACCTCATAAAAAGTTAATGTAGAGCTGTTGAAACATGCGTCAGTACAGAGTCTCCCAGCCCTATCTCATAAACTTGCCTCCTACATTGTGACATTTTTTGTCCCATGTCCCTCAATAGACTACCTTCTGGCCTCAGACCCAAATTTGGGACTGTCTCACTCTGGAGGACCATAGCCTGACTAGGAACTGGGCTGAAACTGAGTAATCTTTTTCCACATTAGTTAACAGCTTGAGAAAGCTCTTCTACCGTCAGCATCTCATTGCAGTCTTAGTTCAGAGATGGACAAAGAGCTGAATTCCAGTGGTGAGGTGAGAATGACAGTCCTAGTCATTAAAGTCACATTTGACCAAGTGTAACACAAAGGTGCCCTACAAAAACTAGAATCAATGGGAATCTCTGCTGATTGGAGTCATGCCTGGCACATAGGAAGATAATTGCGATTGGTGGAGTTCGGTTATCTCAGCTCCAGGACAGCTTTACAGGAGTTCTTCAGAGTAGTGCCCTCAAAACAGTCACCTTCAGCTACTTTGTAAATGAGCTTCTCTCCATCATAAGGTCAGAAGTGGGGATGTTCGCCATTGATTGTACAATGATCAATACTATTCATGGCTCCTCAGATACTGAAACAGTCCATGTTCAAAAGCATCAAGACCTGGACAATATCCAAGCTTAGTCTGACAAGTAGCAAGTAACATTCATGCCACTCAAATGCCAGGCAATGTCCATCTCCAATAAGAGACAATCTAACCTTTCCCCATTCACTGAATGCCCTCACTATCAACAACCTGGGAGTTACGATTGACCAGAAACTCGACTTTACTCGCCACATAAATACAAAGACTACGAAAGCAAGTCAGAGGCTAAGAATGCTGTGGCGAGTAACTCATCTGCTGATTCCCAAAAGCCTGTCCACCATCTACAAGGCTCAAGTCAGGAGTGTGATAAAATACTCCCCACTTGCCTAGACAAGCACAACTCCAACAGTACTCTTAAAACTTGACACCATCCAAGACAAAGAAGTCCACACATTTGGCACCAATTCCACAAAAATCCAATTCCTTGACCACCGATGTTTAGTAGCAGTGGTGCATACCATCTGCAAAATGCACAGCAGAAATTCATCAGAGATCCTTAGAAAACCTTAAAGACACACAATCACTTCCATCTAGAAGGACAACGGCAGCAGATACGTGGGAATATGACCACTAGTAAGTTCCCCTCTAAGGCTCTCACCATCCTTACTTGGAAATATATTGTTGTTCCTTCACTGTTCGTGGCTTCTTTCCCTAACAGCATTGTGAGTCTACCTACAACATATGGACTGCAACAGTTCAAAAAGGCAGTTCACCACCACCTTCTCAGGGCAGTTAAGGATGGGCAATAAATGTTGGCCAACCAGTGTTGCCACATCCCACGAGTGAATAAAAAAGAGACATGGTCAGCCATCCATTTAGACTCCATTTGAACACATGTCCCACAGCAGGAAGTTAAGTGTGAAAAACACTGTGTTACCTAATTTCCTCAAATTCATCATTATCACAGTTCCCTTGTACATAGATTATCATCGCAATTTTACTTGGGGCTGGGAACTGGATGGTTGAAAGGATTATAGAGTCATAGTGATGTATAGCATCGAAACAGATACTTCAATGTAACTCATCCACGCCGACCAGACATTCTAAATTAATCTAATCCCATTTGCTGGCATTGGGCCGATGGGGTTCAGCACCTCAGACTGTGAGGTTTGGAAGATTTCAGCAACTGTTTTTTCTTCATTTATGAGATGTGGGCGTCATTAGCTCAGCTAGCATTTATTGCCCATCCCGACTTGCCCAGAGGGTATTTGAGAGTGAACTACATTGCTGTGGGTCTGGAGTCAAAATGTAGGCCAGATCACAGGTAAGAATGGCAGATTTCTTTCGCTAAAGGACATTAGCGAATCTGATGTTTTAGTTTCCTGACAACTGGCAATGGTTTTATTAAACTCTTACATCCAGACTATTATTCAATTCAGATTCCACCATCTGCTATAGCAAGATTCAAACCCAGGTCCTTAGAATATTAGTTGGGTCTCTGGATTCGTAGTCTAGGGATAATACCACAAGGCCATCGTCTACCCCGTAAATGAACCATATTTGACCTGCTCATTGCTGATACTTGTCCGAAATGAGAGTGAATTACGTCAAAACCAGCAATAGGAGTGAACATTTGTTGTGGATGGGGGAAGGATGGTCATGTTGCTGAATGGTCCCTCGTAAGATAGATGATGAGGGGCGGTGGGGAGAAATCATGTAGGAAATGCCCAAAGTGCATCTGTGAGGCCACAATGGGCACAAAGAACTGATAAAAATTTAACATAAAACTTACAGAGTCTCTTGTCGTCACAATGCAACCGGCCATCCTTAGATACAATGATGCCCACCTCCTGCCTGCAACTGCACTCTCCTCACACCAAGTGTATAGTTGAAAGAGGAATTTTTTCCTTTAATTAAGTCTTGGCTCCTCTGTTATGGGCTGACCCATCCCCTATGCTACATTTCTGTTAAGTTAAAATATTGATGGGTAAGAGCCCATTGGAAACAAGGCTTAAATGTCAGCCCAGTCCACTTTTACATTTTCATAAATCCCCCTTGTACTGCTCCTTCTGGGTAGTGGTTTTAGAACAAAAAAAATTTGTGTGAAACCTCCATTTCATTAATTATCCAAAGTTTGTATTTTCAATTTTCTGCTGAACTGAACCATGGAAACAGCCTATCGCTAGTGATGCAATCAGAACTCTTCATAATCTTAGAGACCCTTATCAGGTCCTCTTTAAATCCAACTGTCATGACAAAACCTCTTATCAATTCAAGTTTCTCTTGACAATTGTAAACCCTTAGTCCTGGCTATGTTCTAGTGAATTTAAACTTGCCCTCATTGTTGCTAAAGATAGTACACAATGCTCCAGTTTTGTGGATTGCAGAAAGAATATCAGACTTCCTGCAGCACCACAGCATGTGATATTTCAGTTTGCAAATTAACGGGAATATAATGGTAGTTCAAGACAGTATAGTTAGAGGGATATATATTATTGCCTGCAGCAGACTGTTCCCACACACTCTGACCCTCAATGGGTTATGGGATCCCACAGAGACAATGACTCTCATGGGGGTACTGTCCCACACCCACACCCACACTGAATCTCACTAGAGTAGGGGTCCCACAAGCACACACTGACTCTCACTGGGGTCCTAAAGGTTGTGTTGATTAGCTCAGTACCCAGTGTTAAGGATAGCTCATTGAGAGTGAAAATGGTCATGAGGGAGAGGACAGATTCAGTTGTTGTGCTCTATAAGGCAGGTAATGATATAGAGAGGACTGAGGTTGAGGTGTTGTTCAAGGAATTTGACCAGTTTGACATGAAATTGAAAAAGAGAACCACAAAAATAACAGTGACAAGTCACCTCCGGAGCCATATAGAAATTGGCACAGGGTAGATACGATAAATGAGTTGAATGTGTGGCTCAAAGATTGATGTGGAAGAAATGGGTTTGGATGAACAGATATTGGCATCCTTACTGGGGCAAGAGGGAGCCACTCTATTGAACTGAGCTTTATTTGAGCTGGACAGACACCACTGTCCTAACTAAGACAGAGGATATTCAAGGTAATTTCTTAGACAATGTATCCTATAACTACCAGGGAGCAGACTATTATAGACCTGGTAATATGTAATGGGACAGGATTAATCAATTACATTACAGAAAAGGACACTCCAGGCAAAAATGATCATAGCTTGGTAAAAATTTGCATTCAGTTTGAAGGTGAGAAACTTGGGTCTTTAACTTAAAAAGTGGCAAATACAAAGGAATGAAGACAGAGGGTGGTAGCTTATCAGGATCTTAGAAATATAGGACATGTTCGACAAGGCCAATCTCAACATCACAATATCATTGTCTTACCACATCTTTAATGCTTTTCTCAAGAAGTGTGGTGAGATTATTGTTCAGAAGCAACAATCTTTCTTGCTTATTAACTACCTGGCTTGTTAGTAGTCAAGTTACCATGGGTTGTGATCTTGCAAAACCAGCCATACAACCTAGTCATCAGAAAACTCAACATGGAAACCAAAGTGAGATGTTTTGTGGGTTTAACTTGCCACTTGCTCTAACAGGCCTCCATGTTGGAAATTGGGCAACCATATCCCAGGCATCCTCCACTGACAATGGCAATACACACCTGACATCCACAGATATTAGTATTCGACAATGTGCCAGGCTCTGTAAACGCTTATGGCGCATCTCTGAGCAACTTACAGGACACTTCTGCAATTCAAAGCTGTACTTCGGGTTGCATGACGACCTATCATTGTATTGCTGAAACAAGGACATAGAGCACTCAGGCACACACACGCAGCTCAGGAACTGAGCTAGGCTGCATCTTCAGGTTCTTCACTCATTGTCAAGGTGCTCACTCTCCCTGAACCAACCTTGATTGCTTCCTTGCAGCAGCCCTGTCTGGCATTGCCGTGCCTTTCCTTGCCACACATATTCCACACAGCCAGCGATACGAGGCTTGTATCATTACTGTCTTGCCATGTCAGTTAACACAGACACAAAGCCAGGAAGCTTGCCATGGTTTTTGGCAGACCTCAGTCCTGTCGAGAGGGGTAGCCTTCACTCAGGGGATCCCAACATAGTAAGTCAAGCGCAGCCGATGATGTTTGCTGCCTTGCTTGGGATGGTGAGAGTGAACTCTACTTATAAGGGGTGACGATCCGAATGAGGGGCAGCACAGGACCCATCTTGGCTCTTTCTGACCTGTGGTGGGTTGTTGTCCACCTGGAATAAGGGAGAGGTAGATATTCGGGAAGATGAAAGTGGGTGGCACAGCCTTACTGTTGTTACAGGAAGGGAGTTTTCCTGAATAAGAAAGCATGCAGGGTTAATGTTGTCGCAGTTTGAGATAGGTGAGCATGAGTGGGGATGACATTTCATGCAGTAGTCTGAGTGGTAGAGCTTGAGCCATGATTGGAAATGGGTGCATTAGCAGAGATAGAGTGAATGTTAGAGAGAAATGGAGATACTTGCACTGAGAGAGTTGAGAAGACTATGACCTTCTTCCTACAATGCTGGCATTTCTCCAGCTTCAACCCAGGTGGCAAACTCAGATCAAGCTAAGATTGTTTGGTGTCATGCCCTCCACTGCCAGCTCTGGATGTTGTTGAGATGAGGCCTGAAGTACTGCATACAATTTTGATCTTGTTATTTTAGTAGGGAAGTACTTGTGTTGGTGATAGATCAAAGAAGGCTCACTTAGCTGATTTCTGTAATGAAAGGGCTGTCTAATGAGGAAACATTGAGCAACTTGTGTCTCCACTTATTGAAGTTTAGAAGGATTAATGATTTCATATTGAAACATATAGAGCTGTAAGGGGAATTGACGGGGTGAATAATGGTTCACCTTATAGACACGTATAAGATTAGAGTGCACAGTTTAAAAATGAGCAGACTCCCATTCAAGCCAGAGATGAGGATGAATTTCTTCTCTCAGAGGGTTCTTCATATTTGGAATTTTCTATGCTAGGGAGCAGTGGAGATTGGGTCATTGAGTAAATCCAAGGCTGAGTTAGACAGAGTTTTTATCTAAAAGGGAGTAAAACTTTATAGGGACTAAGAGGTCTCTATTTGTGAGCTAAGGAGCTTAAAAAAAATGTATGGGAGGGAATGGAATAGGTTGTGTGTTATGGATACCTGTTATATCCAAAGATGACAAATCATTAAACATTGCAACAGGACAAAATATTGAAGTGATCCAAAACACCATCTGGATGAGAGGTAAGGAGGTTCTATCTTTGGCTGTAGAAAAGGGGAGAAGACTTGTAGGGATAGCACTTACTCCGCAAATCAAATTGATATCATTACAATCCTGGATGTATTTCCTTTCAAATTGCTTCTGTTCTATTAGTTTCTCCTTTGATTATATTAGCATTAATTCTCTTTGTTAATTAGTCTGTTTTCTCCATATTTTCAATATTCAAAATGGTTCATATCATCTAGGCTTCCTATTACTATTCCTATTGATTTCAAAATTGCCCTCTTCCTACCTTTCTTTGTTTTCCAGTTAGATAGTGGTGGCATACCAAATCTATTAATGTTAGTTGTAGGCTGCTGACTGTATCTCATTTCTGAATCATTTTGCTCAGCAGTTTTGAAAGTTTCTATCTGAAAATACTTTTATAATCATTTTGCAGAACAGTTTCTTCCTTGTTGCAAACAACCGAAAGGATATGCTATGTTTGATTTGATTCACTAGTCTTTGAAGAGTATGGCCTACCTACCTAGCATCATAGCAGTACTGAAACTCACATCCTATGTTATTAATTTGTGTGGTAGGCAGAACATCCTTTTGGTTTGATGTTAGGAGTGAACATCACTTATTTAAAGTTTTTGAGAAGATTTGTAACTCGGGTTGTGGATGAGGTTGTAGACTTGTTCATGGAGCCAGTGTGTTTGGTAACAAACGTTTTGTCACCCTGCTCGGGAACATCGTCAGTGTGCCTCCGGTGAAGTGTTGGTGTTCTGTCCCGCTTGTTATTTATATGCCTCAGTTTGTTGGTGTGTTTGTTACCACTTCCGGTTCTGTTTTTCAGTGGTTTGTAAATCGGGTCCAGTTGAATGTGTTTTTTGATGGAGTTTCAGTTAGAATACCAGGCCTCCAGGAATTCCCTGGTGTGTCTCTGTTTTGCTCATGGTATTATGGATATGTTGGTCCAGTCTAATTTGTGTCCTTCTTTGTCTGTGTGTATTGAGACCAGTGAGAATTGGTTGTGCATCTTGGTGGCTAGTTGGTGTTCGTGTATCCTTATTGCCTATGTAATGTTTTTCACAGGCCTTGCATAGTATTTTGCATATTATGTTAGTTTTATTGTTGTGGGTATGGGATCGTTTATGTTCGTCAGTGGCAGTTGCTGTGATTGTTGGTCTGTGGGCTACCATGATACCTCGGGGTCTGAGTAGTCTTGTGATCATCTCTGATCTGTCTTTGATGTATGATAGGGTGACTAATGTGTCTGGCCGTGTTGTGCCTTCTTGTTGTGGTCTGTCGGGGTGGTAACGGCGGATTGTGCTTTTTGGGTATCCATTCCTTTTAAAAACTTATATAAGTTCTCCTGTTCTACTTTGCAAAACTCCAGATTGCTGCAGTGTGTTGTGGCCCATTTGAATAATGTCCTGATGCAGCTCAGTTTATGGGTGTTGGGGTGGTTGCCGGAGTAATTAACTATCTGATCCGTATGTGTGGTCTTTCTGCATACGCTAGTCTGGCGTTCCTTGTTGTTCTCAACATTCTACCATTATTTGTAGGAAGGGTAGTTGGTTATTGTTCTCTTCTTCTTTTGTGAATTTTATTCCGGTGAGGATGTTGTTTATGTGTGTCAGCTGTTACACAATCTTTATAATAGCATTCCCTAGACTGGGCACTTTTCAGGATTAAAAACGACTGCCAAAGGCCTGTTCATTTGCTTGTGTGATATATCGCAAGAAATGATCTGATCAGGATGATCACTATTCCACACACTGGCTTTGATATGCCCTATGCCAGTATCAAACCGCCCCAGTGAATAAGTGGCTCAGGCCCCACTTATGATATTTGCTGACAAATCCGGTCTGACAATGATAGGAATCTCAATGCAATGGTAAAGGTAGGCTTGCAGTACGAAGTAGTAGAGGACATCAGGTCCAGGAATTCTATATTTTCACACAGTACAAGACTGCCCTTCTTACTAATGTCATAAATAAGGCCTAAGCCATTGTTTACTATGCAAGATTGATGCTGAAACACTAATCTTGCTCCAGCCATATTCCATTACTCCTTATTCTGATTGTTTGCAGAAGCAATGCTAGTACAGTTAATCATATTATATAAAACATTTGAATACATGGAATCATGCCACAAACAATGGATGCCAGGCCCATGTCAACAATAAAGATCCATTCTGGTTTCTACAATCCCTAACCAAATTGATAATATATAATATGCCACAGTTTTAAGCTGATTAATCAGAGATAATTTTGTCACTTTTTGATTTTATGTGTCCATTGATTCAAATATGTAGTGATGCTGGCTCCAAAGGAAAAGATCCTGTAAATTTTTGGATCAAATACATGATCCCTTTTCTTGCAATTCCAGTCTTTTATATAATTCCCACCTTATTCAGCCAACACAGAAAACTACAAGTCACCAAAGGTCCTGGCTGCAATTTTAACTGAGGTCAAATTTTAAAATAGTTTGATCAAAATTCCTTTCATGCTTGGTTGTGGCTCTTAAACATTCTGGTGGCCATTTCTGCTGCTGGCCCCCTGACTACAGAGGAAGGCAAAAGGTGGATAATTATAGGCCAACAAACTTAATATTGATTGTTCGAAAAATGTTGGAGTTAATTATTAAGGAAGTAATAACAGCTCATTTGGAAAATCATAATCTAATCAAACAGAGTCAGTGTGGTTTCATGCAAGGAAAATCAAGTCTGTCTAATTTATTAGAGTTTTATGAGGAAGTCTCAACCAAAGTAGATTGGGGGAACCAGTAAGTGTGTTGTATTTAGACTTCCAGAAGGCGTTTGATAAGGCACTTCACAAAGCCTAAGTAATAAGATAAGACCTCATGCTATTGGAGGTACTATATTGACATAGATAGAGAACTAGCCAAATGGGAGGAGATAACAATGGGAATAAGAGATTATTTTTAAGGCTGATGACCTGTACAAGGCTCTACAGGGATCAGTGCTGGGACTACAACTGTTTGCAATATCTATTAACTACTTGAAGGAAAGAAGCAAAAGAATTGCAGCCAAATTTGCAGATAACACAAAAATAGATGGAAAGGCAAGTTGCAAGAGGGATACAACCAATTTACAGAGACATAGTGATAGGTTAAGTAAGTGGAATAAAAGTTGGCCAAATGGAGTAAAATGTAGGAAAATATGAAGATGTTTATATTGGAAGGGAGAACAAAAGAGCAGGTTATTATTTAAACAGTAGAAACTGCAAAACAAAGGGACTTAGCAGTACTTAAGCATAAATGAAATGGTGTATGAAAGGAACAGGGAAGAAATACTTACAGTTCAGCCATAGGTAAAGTTGTCATAGTTCTCCTAGACCTTCGGACTGTTTTCTCATTAGAGAGAGATGATTGGTTGTGGTTTAACCAGGGCCCCACCATGCCTCAGACAAGGGGAAAGACATAGCCTTCATAGTAGCCTCAATGAGTGTTGGAATTGAACCACTCTGCATTGCAATATATTCCTATATAGTTTGACTGACTAAGAAGTGTCCAACATATATTTTGAAATGACTTATTGTATTTTTCTATTTCTGTGAAAATGCAAGTAGCACATGAAGCATATTACAGATTTCCCATCTCAACTTGGCGTAATGCTATTGCCAGACTCTGGTCAGTTACTTCAAACTTATTAGGGCAGACTTAGATCTAACATGATGAGGCATATTGTCTCCATTACTGCTACTTGTCTGCAATAATTTGTACAATAATAATAGTGGGGATAAATTTGGTAAATAATAGGTTAAAGGTTATTTGACTTTCCCCAAGCCTGGCATAGAATGAAGGCTTGCTTTATAGAGTCACTTGTTCTCATCTCTTGTTCTCATCCTTCTGTATTGTCTGGTGCTTGACACTCCTCCCTGGTTCAGACCGGACTGGATGGACACAATGTTATTTTGTGTAACAGAAAGCAATACAATCCCTATATATGAAGACTGTATGTTTTTATTTCACTATACATTTGATGGTGGACTGAACTAGGAAAAAAGCCATTTTAAAAATTGAGGAGTGTTGAAGAATTGCCGTGTAGTCATGGAAGCCTAATTTGCAGATGAACTAGAGCCAAGAGGTGTGTATAGTTGAAGGTTTGGCTGGTAACAATCGTTGATTGGTCTACGGACTATTGGCTAGGAACAATGACAGAGGCTTCCTGCTTGTCAGCATCAATGTGTTTGGCTCGCGGGTAGCTGAACAGTTTGGGGTGTGAATGTTTTGCCTGAAACCATTGAACATCTGGAAGTGAAAGAGTTCTTTTTTGCTCTGCATTAAAAAGGATGTCAAACTTGAAGATATTTTCCAGATGCTGTAAGCTGTGACTTTTAATTGATAAATCAAAGACATTTATGAGCAGGAACCAATTACTCTGCACCTCATACAAACAGGTGAAAATATCTGGAAGATCAAGAAGCAGTCGTTCTGATCAGTTTAAGAACCATCCCAGTAAACCATGGGCCAGGATCACTGAACTGCCTTCATTGTCTTTCTTTCCACCTGTAAGACCCATTTTGTTTGTGTGTAGAGGAGGAGTTTATTAGGGTGTTCATTTTTCAACTAGTCGTGCTGTATGTCAATAGTTTATAATTGTTTATTTATAGTCAGAATCTATTTATCTGGAATAAATAGTCATTCTTGTTCAGTATAGAAACCTAGTCCGTTCTTTCTGTCAACCTGGATCTGAAATGTAGGTAAATTGGAAAATTCGGCATACTTCTAAAAATCTTTAAATTTTGTTATTTAAAGCTAGATTTCCAGTGTGCTACCCAGTGAAGACTTGACACGATCACTTAGTGAGGGATACTTGGCTCTAGGATCGCTAGATGTATGAATGCTCTTTCTGTATAATTGTTTATGGCCATGTATTTTTCAATCTCTTAATTATACTGGGCAATGCCAGTTACTTTTCACCCTTGTTTCAGATATGACTTAAAATTATCTGATGAGATAGGGTTTTTGGATATTCATCACAGTTTGAGGTCATGTCCATGTTTTTGTTTTTTTTTTCACATTTCATGATTTTCCAGTGTAGAAGAGGTCATATCCTTCAGAGCAGAAAGGTTGTCATGCAATCTACAGTATGAGCTGGGTGGGTTGCGTTTAATTTAACCAGTAGTAAGTAGCTTGTTAAAAATATTGAACAGACATTTTAATTTTATTTTAAACTAGCTTATCAGATTTTTGAAGAGGGATGTTTGGTGACATGAATGGAATTAATGTGGTATATACAGACTTCCAAGAAACATCTGATAAACTTGCCAGCAACATTGAAAACAGTAAAACAAAAGGAAGACTAGCAGCAAAGTGAATTGAGTGATAGGAAACAGAGGGTTTTGGTTAAATGTTTGATTTTCATACTGTAATAAGGTATATATTGCAGGAATCAGTACCAGCATTATCGCTTCATTTGTAATATGCGTTAATATTGTAGACGTGACTGTGCAGGGCATGGATTCAAAACTTACAGATGATACAAAACTTGGAAGCATTGTGCACTGTGATCAGGATAGTGATAGACTTCAAGGGTGCATTGAGAGACAGGTGGAATAGGCAGACACTTGGCAGATTAAATTTGATACAGAAAAATAGTACATTTTGGTGGAAGAAAGAGGACAACACTATAAAATAAAGGATACTATAGTAACATATTACAATGGAAGAATCTGTAGTATATGCGTACTAAGTGTTGAAGCTGACAGAGTAAATTGAGTAAGTGGTGAAAAGGTATGCAAGATCCTGGACTTAGTAAATGGAGGCTCAGAATATAAAGCGAAGAAGTTGTGATGAACTTTTATTAACGACTAGTTTAGCTTCAAGTGCAATATTGTGCACAATTTTTGACATTGCATTTAAGAAGGAGGCAAAAGTTTTAGAGAGGGTGCTGAAAAGATTTTCAAAAGTGGATCCCAGGATGAGGAACTTCAGCTGTGTGGGTTGGCTGGAAATATTCAGGTTATTTTCCTTAAAGAAGCAAGGTTGAGAGGAGATTTTGTAGAAATTTACAAGATCATTAAAAGGTGGAGACAGAGCAGATGGTGAGAAACTGCTCCCATTTACAAAAAGCATTGGAACCCATTGATTAACGGTGATTGGCAAGAGAACATGCAGTAACATGAGGAGAAACATTTTTATGCAGTGAGTAGTTAGGATATGGTATACAATTCCTGAGATTGTGTGTGAGTTTGAATCCATGGAGGCTTTCAAAGGGAATTGAAGATGTAGCTAATAAAACAGGATAAACGTGCAGGGTTGCAGGAAATTGCCAGAGCGATGAATTGAGTTGTTCTCAGAGACAACTGACATGGACATGACACATCAAATGTCTTCTTTCTGTACTGTAACCATTCTATGATTCTTCCCAACCACACCATGGCATTCAGAACATGAAACATGATGTTGGTCACTGCTGACATGCTGTCTACATGGATAATCTATTGTCAACTCACATTAATATAGAGGCAACAGGGTAGACTGTCAATTCTGCGTTGGACATTGTCTGCTGATTTGGTTCCAGATCCTTCCCTTTCCTAGAATTAGTGACCCAATTTCAAATGTAGATGAGCTAATCGGCCCTGAGCTTGTTAAATGCCTAATCAACAATTTCAGGAGGAATACTTTCACCGAAGCCCTTTAAAACAGCATAAAATCCCCATTACTGGGCTTCCCACTCTCTTTGGAAATGTCTGCACATGGCACTGATTGGGATCAGGTTGATACTGGAAGGGACAGACAAACATGGGCAGGCTCCAAAATTTCCTGATGTCTCCCTGCAGGTCACCAGTGTGACTATGACTGAGTGACAAGTGAGAGATCTTCATCCAACTTCTGACCAGATCCTCTCCCCTACTCTACCCCAACAGTGGGACATCAAAAGGGCATAGTTAGAGTTAGCAGCAGAGTTAAGCAGCTATGATGTGACCGAGGTCAGAAATCACACAACACCAGCTTATAGTCCAACAGGTTTGTCTGAAAACACAAGCTTTCAGAGGTTCACTCCTTCTTCAGGTGTCAATGAGAGAGATGGTATCAGACACAGAATTTATAAACAAAAGATCAAAGGGCCATAGAACTGATGCGAATGTGTTGAACAAACCTAATATGGCTGTTAAATCTTTAATCAGTTAGGAAGGATTAATACACAAATTCCAGAATTTCTTTCAAGTTACTGCCCTGAGATAACTAAAGGTTTTATTAATTCCCTCAGTATACCAGAGGTGACATCTCAGGTCAGACAATGCATTTTAGGTGTGAGGCCTTGCTAAGAATCTTTCTGTGTATCAACTTTGAGTCAGATTGGTTTTATTTCCAAAGTAGGAATTTATAAAATGCTACATTGACTGTCTACAAATTGTGCGCTTTTTGAACAAAATAGAATGCATCTGTGTGTGCGTGTGTGGTGGGGGTGGGCGGGGTTGCAGAGAGAGAAGGTGTGTGTGAGACAGTGAGAGAGAAAGAGTATCTGCATGTGTGAGAGTGTATGATTGTGTGTGCGTATGAGTGTGAGCGTGATTGTGTGTGTGAGAGTGTGTGTATAAGAGAGGGTCTGTATGAGTGTGTGTGTGCGTGTGTGCGTGTGTGTGTGTGTGTGTGTGTGTGTGAGAGAGAGAGAGAGAGAGCGAGAGAGAGAGCATACAGAGTGGTGGTGACACTTGTCGTGCGACATGAACCCAAGATCCTGATTGAGGCCGTCCACATGGGTACCATGACTTGAAAGAAATTCTGGAATTTGCATATTAATCCTTTCAAACTGATTAAAGATTTAAACAGCCATTTTAGGTTTGTTCAAAATATTCACATCAGTTCTGTGATTCTTTGATCTTTAGCTTATAAATTCTGTGTCTGATGCCAACTGTCTCACTGATATCTGAAGAAGGAGCGAGCCTCTGAAAGCTTTTGTCTTCAAATAGATCTGTTGGACTATAACTTGGAGTTGTGTGATTTCTGATCTTGTCCACCCCAGTCCAACACCGGCACCTCCACATCATGATGTGACCAGAAGGATATACCACAAAAGACTTTAATGATTTTGTAAGGTCAGTGAAGATGAATGGTGAGTTGCTACCACATGGAAGGGCTTGAATTTTGAGCCCAACAGAGCTAACATGTTTAAGTAGACTCTATGTCCATAATGTTTCCTAACATTACCAAAGTGAGTGCTCAGTTGTATCGCTGTGATATCAATGACCCTTATGTAGAATGTGGGTGTCCTTTTACATCAATCACACTGAAGGTAAGCATGAAGATGCAGCAAGCGTTGAAGAAGGCAAATGGTCTGCTGGCCTTCATAGCTAGAGGATTTGAGCACAAGAGTGGGGATGTCTTGCTACAATTTTATAGGGTCTTGGTGAGATCAAACCGGGAATATTATATCTAGTTTGAGGAAGGACATTCTGACCAGGGAGAGAGGGCAACGAAAGTTTAATGTGATAGAAGGATCAACATATGAAGAAAGAGAGAGCAAGAACTGCAGATGCTGGAGTCAGAGACAACACAGTGTGGAGCTGGAGGAACACAGCAGGCCAGGTAGCATCAGAGGAACAGGAAATTTGACGTTTTGGGCTGGGATCCTTCTTCATTTTCTAAAGAAGGATCCTGATCTGAAACATCAACTTTCCTGCTCCTCTGATGCTGCCTGACCTGCTGTGTTCCTCGAACTCCACACTGTGTTGTTTCAACATATGAAGAAAGACTGGATTGGTTAAGAATATATTCACTGATGTTTAGAAGAATGAGGTACAATCTCACAGAAATCTAGAAAATTGCAACAAGACTAAACAAAGTATACATAGGAAGGATGCTCCCCATGACTGGGGAGTCCAAGACCAGGGGTCACAGTCTGAGACTGAGATGAGGAGAAATATCTTCACCCAGAGAGTGGTGTGCCTGTGGAATCCTCTAGCACTAAAAGTGGTTGAGGCCAAAACATTGAATGCTTCCAAGAAAGATATAGATATAGATATAGATATAGATATAGTTCTTATGGCTGAAGGGATCAAAGCATTTGGACAAAAGTGGGAACTGGGTACTGTGTAGGATGAACAGCTACAATCATATTGAATGATGGAGCAGACTCGAGGAGTCAATAGCCTACTCCTGTTTCTGTTTTTTTTCCATGTTTCTATGGAATTAGAATGAGAATGGGGCATCACTGAGGGGAAAGACAACTCATGTCAATGTCTACCTGTATGGAGGAAATACAAAGTGATATTGATGCTGGGCTAGTATTCCAGAGACCAATGTAATGTCCTTGGGACCCAGTTTGAATCTCATCCTGACAGATGATGGAATTTAAGTTCAGTAAAAAATCTGGAATTAAAAGCCAAATGATGACCACGAACCATTATCCTTGTTGGGAAAAAACAAATCGAGTTCACTAATTTCATTTAGAGAAGGAAATCTGCTATTCTCACCTGATCTGGCCTACATGTGATTTCAGAACCACAGCAATATGTTTGATTCTTAACTGTTCTCTGAAATGGCCTTGTCACTCAATTATATTGTTAGAAAGTCTTAAAAAAAATGAAACAGCTAGACCATGACATTGACCTAGGTACTGAAACAACAATGGCAAAAACAGCCTTGTTGACGCTGAAGTGATGCCTTCACTAATTTCTGAGGGTTTGTGCCAAAATTGAGAGAGCTGTCTTACAGATTAGTCAAGTAACAGCCTGACATTGTCATACTCAAGGAATCATAACTTACAGGCAATGCCCCAGACACTATTATCATCAACACTGGTTATATTCTGTCCAACTGGTGGGACAAACCCAGCAAAGATGGAGGCACAATAGTATACAGTCAGGAGAAAGTTGTCGTGGTAGTCCTCGACATTGAACACCACTCTGAACACCATGAAATTTCATGGCATTAAACCATACATATGCAAGAAAACTTCCTGCTGATTGCCACATGCCAACCACTACCATCCCCACACTCCAACCCATATGGATGCTGGAGGAAACATTGAGGGTGGCAAAATTGCAGAATGCACTCTGAGCGGGGACTTCAATGACCATCACCAAGAGTAGCTTGACAGCAACGTGACTGATTAAGCTGGCCACATCCCAAAGGATATTGTACTAGACTGTGTCTGTGGAAAGTAGTGAGGGAACCAACAAAAGGGAAAAATATACTTGACCTCATCCTAACCAATCTGCCTGCCACAGATGCATCTGTTCATGACCTTATCAGTAAGATAAGGTCATTTTCACATTGAGAATACCCTCAATTGTGCTGTTTGGTATTATCACTGTGCTAAGCGGAATAGACTGTCAGCAACTTTGACCTAGCGATTCATGACTGGATATTCATAAGGACCTGTGGACCAGTAGCTTGTTGAGTTCTTTTGTTGTGACAGCATAGAGGACTATAAGATTCAGATATCTATTTCGAGCAAGTTCAATCAACAAGCAATCTCAAGTCTGTAACTACAACCATAGCAGCAGCAGGTATACATGGTTTTGGGATGTCTTACAGGCCTAGCCCAAAATGTTGTTTGTGCCTCCACTTTCCTATTCAGCATTGCTCCCACAACCCTCAGTCCCTTCAACCCAAAATTGTTCCATGCATGCATAGCATCTATCTGGCTGGCCCCTCCATGTTGATCCTAACTCCTTTGCTAAAGCAAGCATTAAGTCTACCTTCAGACAAAACTATGTACTATGGTAGCGAACTCAATGTTTGCCTCTTGCAGAATAGTGTTATGCTTTGAATCATATGGACTGGGTTGTTTGACTAGTTTGGGATCAGTACTGCCTGATGCTTATTATGGCCATGTGCAGTCATTCTTCTGAAATCGTTGGCGTCCTTTCACCTCTATAAGGTAATGAATGTGAAACAAATCAAAGTCCTCCCAATTGACCAAATCTACTTAGTTTCTTTTACTAACTGCTACTGCTAGGAAATATTATTCCCCTATTGTCTCTGTAACTGGCTTATTTTAATCTGTTAGTTCATCTGATTCCCTTTGAAATATCTCATGAAGAGCTCCATGAGCATTCCCTAATTCCTTAGATAATGCTTCATTCTCCTTTTTTAACCTGTGTGCTACTATTAGAGAACCTCATAAATAACAGCTGGACTTGCTGCAACGCAACTTGCACAATTCCGCTCTTACAATAGACAAGATAGATCACCCGTGCTGACAGTTGACTGCACAAACTTCTGTTTATTTTCAGCAAATTTATTTATGGTATCATCTATCATTATGCCTGATTTCTGAGCACAGAAGTGTGCTGTGTCAACCAACTAATGCCTGTCATACTTTACTTTAATGTTTTACTGACCTACCCAGTGTTGAAAATGTAACATACTTGTTTGTATGTATAATGACATTGATTTTTATCAGTCTGAGACTCTGAAGGAGTTCTGCACTGTGGGAAGTGTTGTCTCTTGGAAGAGGTATTAGCTAAAATGCTGTCTGTCCTCTCAGACAGTCATAGAAAGTACAATGGCACCTATTTAAAGTGGAACAGGGTGAAACACCATGCATTCCTGGTCACTATTTTCTCATAAACCATATCATGAACGCAAGTTTTCTAATCAACCACACATTATTACTTGTGGAACTTTGTGTACTCAAATTAGCAACTGTGTTCCCCACGTTACAATGGAATTAATGTTCTCCTTGAGGTGAGAAGTTGGGAGCACACTGAATTGGGAAGGTGTTGAATAGGGAATCTGCCTCCTTCCCACCATAATCCTGATTAAATCTGGGAGGTGGTGGGGAGAAGAAACTTGGAATGTCATCCTGCCCTGTTGCTAATTGAGGCCTTTGACTCATTTAACTGCCATTCATATTTAACCAGCAGCAAGCAAGGCCCTGAAAAGCAAAGGCTGGTGTCTTTTCTTTCTGGGTCCTGGCAAGCGCCCTAATTGTGATCAACAGATCCAGCATTGGTAAGTCAGGGGGTGGGGTCACTGAAGGTTATGCACTTGCCCCTGCTCTCCTCTTTCCAAAGGCCACCAATCTGTGACAGCCATCGCATCCTAATTCACCTGTGGCATGGGTCCCTTGCAGATTTCGGGCCTCTGATGAGTGCATTGTGAGCAGTTAGCACCACCTTCCCACTGGCACTGCCTAAAATGAAGAGCAGATAACCTCTGGCTGGTTGGTCAATGTTTCATGTCCAACATAAGATCCTTGAACCAGAGGAGAGCACACTATTGGCTACTTAAATGATTGACTGACACTTAATGCAGCAGGCTTTCTACAACGGAGAGTAAGATCTTAACCCCATTGATTAAATTTTGCCCTATATTTCTAAACTATTTCACTAACTTTGAAATGTTTCAACAAATCCTGAGATCATGAATGAAACATCTTCCTTTATACATTAAGAATGAGGAACAGTTATCACGCAAAATAGGGCCCCTTTAGTGTTTTTTTTTATGCCTCTAACAGATTTTATGTACTAATGCTGGATCCTTTGACATTGCAATTATTCCGGCTAGTTAGAAAATACCATGCTTTTGTTGATTTGTTTGGTTTTCAAAGCTCATCCACTCAGCTCCACTTCGAGCATTATGAAAATCACTCAATAACAAGGTTTAAAAAAATGGGAAGATGTTATAAATAAATAATGTTCTAATAAATAAAAAGGCATTAGACCAGATGTCAGACTCTAGTGTGCAGTATGGTGCCAAACACCCCTTAGGCCTTAAAGGAATTTTCTTGCACAGCTTGGTAATTGCAATGACTATATTGGTATTTACACAGATAAGGATTATACTGCAGAATAGGAGCTTCTATTTTCTCGTAATTAGGATGAACAATTCTTTGTTCCAAGTTGCATATTAATGGTTCATGGTTTTGAAAGAAAAAAGCTCTTCTTCTGCTGAAAGGCTTATCCATGCCTTTATACCTCCAGACTTGACTATTCCAATGAATTTTTGATCAGCCTCCTATGCTAAACCCTCTAGATAGTTGAAGTTGTCTAAAACTCTGCTACTTATTCAGTAAAAGACAGAAGGCTATCTTAAGATAGAGGTACAGTACTGTAGTGAGAGTAGGCTAACGTACAGTGAAGTAAGCATTAATAGTCTCCATTAAACATAACACTGTTCACCATAGAGTGTAGGAGAAGGCATGTTTGAAACCCTTCAGTCTTAGGTCCAGGTTCCATATTGTTCTGACATCATTCCCCCCACTCCAGGTTTCTCGGTTGACCCTTTTTACTATTAGCATTAAAACATTCAAATAAAACATAACATTGTAGATGATGAAGATCTGAAATAAGAACAGAAAATTCTGGAGAAGCACAACAGGTCTGGCAGCACCTGTAGAGAGAAAAACAGAGCTAATGTTTTGAGCCCAATAACACTTCTCCGAAAGAAGAGTTTGAAGAAGAGTTTTAAAATGTATCTCTGTTTCTGTCTCCACTGATGCTGCCAGACTGTTGAGTTTCTCCAGTGCTTTCTTTTCAAACAGTAAGCCATTAATATTTTCCTCTTTACTCGCAGTCGCAACCATATCTTTCATCAAAGTCTCTTTCGACTAAGGCGTCAACTTCCAACCATACTCTTAGTCCTTTTCAATATGGATGGGATGGATATACTTTATGCGGCTTTCCTTGGAAGGGAAAATATTTGGCACATTTGGGTTCGAGCTTCTGGTGAAGATCTGAATGTAACGAAGGTACTACTTCTTCCCTACTCTTATGAGTTTGTGGTTGGTCTGGAACAGATAACAGCACCTCTTGGACCATGGTAAAAATGGGCTCATTCTTTAGGCAATGCGATAACCACACACACTTAAGCTGGAAGTTGGTCCTCTTTGTAGGTCAAGGTTCTTGGAATGCCAGGAACACGTGGGGTCACATCATCGCGAACAAAATACGACTGTGGACTATTCAAATAAATTAGATGCTTGGAGAGTCCTTTACTGAGATCTAATGTAAATGCGCTTTCCAGGATTCCTTCATTGGAAGTAGAACCCCTGGGAAGCTCTTCCTCAAAACGCTGATCTGCAGGTTTGGAAGTTTGACTAATAACAGATATGCAGAGTTTGTCACCTCCTTCCAATTCTCAACCTCATCTGAAAGTTTGGACTGGCTCAATGTTACAATTTTGCATTTTGTTTTACATTTTATTCTTTTTCCTTCCTCAAAAGATCATAATCATTCAGTTGATATTTTTCATAAGAGAAGACCTTTTTCTCCTAAGATAATCTCCTGAAAACTCTATTTATTCTCCTAAGATTTTCTTTTCAGATGTCAGGTTTTTATTTGTTGATTGCAGCTGAATGCTATCCTCATCTAATAATTCACAGTGATTATTTGAGCACTGAAAATTTCAGTGAAAGAGTCTTTTTCCACCATCATGGCATCTCTTTCTTTATCAATTTCTCAAGTGCAATGATTATCTCTGCACAGTGCTTGTGGACATTTTATGTAATCTTCTCTTTTTCAGTTTTAATTTCCTGTTTTTCTGTGATCACTTACCATTTCTCTAATCATTAATCATCGGTCCTCTTTGATGTGGACCAATAAAAACTGCTCCTCATTTTTGAAGTTGTGTGTTAGTTCACATTCTGTTCCAATATCTTTCATCTGAGCTTCTTGCCAGTCAGTGTCTCATGTTGATGTGTGGAACATGGAAGTTTTCAATTTACTAATGTTATGTTACCAAGCAGTTGCTACAAACATGTGATTTCTCTGAGAAAATGTACATTTTTAATTCTCTGAATTTGTGAATAGCTTGGTGTGTGTTTTAAGTATTTCAATCTCTCCAATCCTTGCTTAAATTTAATAAGTTCCAGCTCCATTCTGCGCTTAACTTTAAAACTTTCTAATGTATTCTTCAGCTGTAGGAACTCTGTAGTTTGGACATTCACTGGAAGAAAGCTTGAGTTCTTCCATGGCTTGCTGGGGCAACGTAAATGCGGATTTCAATTGACATTTCTCCTATCTCACGCTCAGTATTTGGCTAGCTATTTGCACTTGTGTAACAAATGCGTGATAAGCTATTTTCATGGTTTGAGCTTTTTCTGTAAGTGTATCAAGTTTATCTTGATGTCAGTTATTCATTGTTAGAGGTTTACGTTCTGAAATAGCCTGAATCCTACCACTTATGATCCTCAATAACACTGACTGTGCAAAGGCCCAACTGATGGTTTCTTTTCAGGTATCCTGTTTCTTGCTGAGCTCAATGCTTTTTGGCTTCTGTGTGCCCTTTAAATTTTCCCCACTGTTTCCAACTCCCCACCAACACATTGGTTGCTACCTTCCTACGCTGTGAATTTGAGCAGACTGTCATCTCAAAGTGCTGGCTGACTGCAATCATTGTGTGATGAATGAACAGTTGCAGTCATGTCCTGCATGTCCTCGCTGACCTCCACATGGCCTAGTTTGACAAAATGGTGGAAGCCAAAATGACAGTCAAGCACCTTAAGTACTCCTGAGTAGTTAGTGGTCACTCTACTGAACCCGTGCCTTGACCACACATCACTGACCCTGTTGTTGACAGTGAAAAGGAAGACACTAATCTGATTTTCCTCCCCTGCATGATTGAGACACGTGGTTGTTTATTAACAATGAACATGGTGATGCCAGTTGGCCCACTCGGCAGCTAAGCTGGGGCCACTTGTACAACCCAATAACTTTGGAAGATGTATTTCTTAACTAGCCCCTGCCTTGTACCCGCCCACCCCCATTTTTTATGTGTACTTGTGTGCAACACTCATATAGTTCTGTAAACATGGGTGTTTACTGAATACTCACTGTTAAACTGACTAATTTTGCAACATGCCATGCTTCCTCCTGTGGGCTGTTATTCCTAGTTTTCACACCCTGAGTGCCCTATGAACTGTCTCTGGAGGTGGTTACTTTGTTACAGCATTTCCTTCACACCCCTTGGCCGACTGATCCCGCTGTTCTGCTGTGCTGAGGGCCTTTTCTCAGCATGGCCTGAGTTTGAAACTTCTCTTCCAGACTGCTATGGTGGCTATAGTTTTTAAAGCAGGAATTTCTTCCAGAGCCCACTGTATTTCACTTCCGGAGAAGGCTTTCTCCTTTTTTTTATTGCTGCTCGACTGTTGCTATGTCTTCCCACCTTCCCAGTCAGGATCCTTTCAGACGAAGGCTTTTTCTTCTTCACTGCATTCCTAACTGCTGTATGGGGGTCCTGGGTCCATGAACAGCTGCCACCATGCAGCAATATCAGGTTTACACTCCATTAAGTAAACGTCAATGGTGTCACAACCACATCTTGTCTTCAGTGTGACCTGAAGACAGTGAATGTATGTGGCTTGTTTAGTTCATTTTTTAAAGTTTTTAGAGTGTTCTAATTTTTCAAAAAATAGTGAAAGCTTTAGTTTTAAACAAGTGTTGAATAATTGCATAGATGGCAGACTAGAGAAGCTGTGTACCTTTAAGACTGTTACATGACTGTATGGCATGTTTTATTCTGGTATAAAAGATACCTGCCTTGCCTTCAGTCACACTTTCAATGTAATGGAGACAATGCAGTGCACTTAATCAGTCAGTTATGTGTATATCATGTACAGGAACATCTGAAAGCATAGAGACCAGTTTCTGTGATATTATAGCGATGTAAATACTTAGCGTTTTTAACAAACTTCAAGTTATCAGCCTTGACAAGAATCCAACCTTTTTACAATGTTTTGTGAGCTAACAGACAGGCCAGCATTCAGACCCCATATCAAATTATCAGTGGTGCTTAACCCAAGAAGTCACATCATGATAGTACATCAACACAATCAGAGTTAATTAATGCACAACTATTGCTGAAAAATGTTAATAAAAAATGGTGATACAGTTATTAGATAAAATGCAGACATGAAGATTAAAAGTAAATGCAGATAAAATATACTTATAAAGTTGAAATTAATGTCAACCTGTTCTCATTGCAGCCGTGTCTTTTGCTCATGGATTCTCTTTCTGAATGGGATAAAACATGAAGTCAAGATAGAGCAGTTGCACTGGTTTCTGAGGTTGAATACATAGAACATAGAACAGTACAGCACAGTACAGGCCCTTCGGCCCACGATGTTGTGATGAACTTTTACCCTAAACCTAAGGTCTATCTAACTTCCACCCCTACCTTATACTATCATCCATATGCCTGTCTAATAGCCGCTTAAATGCCCCTAATGAGGCCAACTCCACTACCCTCTCTGGCAATGCATTCCACGTCCCTACAGCTCTCTGAGTAAAGAGCCTACCTCTGACATTTCCCCTATTTCTACCTCCACTCACTTTAAAACTATGTCCCCTCATAATAACTACCTCCACCCTAGGAAAAAGTGTCTGGCTGTCCACTCTATCTATACCTCTGATCATTTTGTACACCTCTATGAAGTCACCTCTCATCCTTCGTTGTTCTAAAGAGAAAAGCCCAAGCTTTCTCAACCTTTCCTCGTAAGACCTTCCCTCCATTCCAGGCAACATTCTGGTAAATCTCCTCTGCACCTTTTCCAATGCTTCCACATCTTTCTTGTAATGAGGCGACCAGAACTGGACACAATACTCCAGATGTGGCCGAACCAGGCTTTTGTATAGCTGGAGCATAACTTCACGGCTCTTGAACTCAATCCCTCTATTAATGAAAGCTAACACACCATACGCCTTCTTAACAACTCTATCCACCTGGGTGGCAGCTTTCAGGGAACTGTGGACATGAACCCCAAGATCCCTCTGCTCCTCCACACTGTCAAAAATCTTTCCGTTAACCCTGTATTCTGCTTTCAAATTTGTCCTTTCAAAATGAATCACCTCACACTTTTCAGGGTTAAACTCCATCTGCCACTTCTCAGCCCAGCTCTGCATCCTTTCAATGTCCCTTTGTAACCTAGAACAGCCCTCCGCACTATCCACAACTCGACCCACCTTCGTATCGTCCGCGAACTTACTAATCCACCCGTCCACTCCTACATCCAAATCATTTACAAAAATCACAAATAGAAGAGGACCCAGAACTGATCCTTGTGGTACACCACTCATAACTGAGCACCATGTTGAATATTTTCTGTCCAGTACCGCACTTTGTCTTCTAAGGGTCAGCCAATTCTGAATCCAATACTAATTGGAATTAATACTAATCAGAGTAGTTGGAGGCTTTTCCCATTGATGAAATGTAATGGCATAGAGGGAATGAAGGCTACTTTATTTTGTTTTTATGGCCCTGCAAGTTGTGACTCTTAGTATTGTGGGTTCATGAAAGCAGCCCTTAGTTGGTTTGCCTTTTCCTTACATCTCTGTCAAGAACAGTCATTCTAATAACGCATCTCGAGTTCCTCTTGACGTTCTGTTTTAACATGACTTCACAGTCTGCCTTATACAGATCAAATTTAAAATGACTGAAATGTTAGCCTTTGAGGAATCATACTCCATGAAGCAAAGTCAGTTATGATGGGATCTGCTGGTGGAGCTTAGGGATACTTTTTGTTGTTGAGGCTGAGATAAAACAACAGATTATCTGACTTTCTAGCTGAAACAAGAATGGACAGTCACGTGAATCCTGGGAGCCATCCTTTTCAGCTGCTTGTGTCCATTTAAAGTAAGATTAGTTTAGCTTTATTTGAAAACATATAATTATTTAACTATATGGTCTTCAGAACAGCTTTTATTAAAGAAAAAGGGTAGGAGTGAGAATATCTGCGATACTACATACTCAGATCCAGGTTCTACCTTGCTGTGACATCTCAACTAATGACATGATCTCTGATTATAGTAGTATCCTGTCATAAGGCACGATCCTGTGGCAGTGAAGATACAACAATTGTGGAGGTGTTGGATAGTTCTATGGTATTGAGCACCTTAGATTACTCTGGGAATGTTAGCCCCTCCCAGTTTGCCAATTGGAGGCTGCCTTTTGGCATCTAACAGATCATGGATATTACTGGGTGTCCACAATACAAAGGGCAGGTTTAACCTGGCCAAATACTACCCTAAAGATAGTAAGAACTGCCGATGCTGAAGTCAGAGATAACACAGTGTGGAGCTGGAGGAACACAGCAGGCTAGACAGCATCAGAGGAGCAGGAAAGTTGACATTTCGGGTTGGAACCCTTCTTCAGAAAATGTCCAGTAGCTTTCCCCTCTTGGACAACTGTATAATTATGGAAGGAGGTGTCAAAACAGCACTTGGTCATCAATAACCTGCACGTATTGTGACCCATCAATGCCGTTCAGCTCCTGACTTCAATGCAGAACTGATCTAAACATGGTCAAAATAACTGAATTCCAAAGGTGAGGTGAGAGTGACTGCCTTTGACATCAAAGCTGAAAGTAGGCAAATATGCAAGTGCAGCAGGCAGTGATGAAGGCAAATGAAATATTGACCTTCATCATGAGAAGATTTGAGTATAGGAGCTGGGATGTCTTACTGCAAGTGTATAGGACCTGGTGAGACAACAACTGGCATATTGTATGTAATCTCAGTCTCCTTATCTGAGGAAGGATGTTCTATCCATAGAGGGGATGCAACAAAGATTTACCAAACTGGTAAATGAAAACAGACTGATTGATTAAGATTATATTCACTGGAGTTCAGAAGAATGAGGGAGGATCTCATAGAAGCCTATAAAATTCTAACAAGACTAGTTAGGGTAAATGCAGGAAGAATATTCCCAATGACTAGGAAGTCCAGAACCAAGCATCATAGTCTATGGATACAGGGTAGGCCATTTGGGACTGGGATAAGGAGAAATGACTCCATTCAGAGAATGGTGAGCCGATGGAATTCTCTGTCACAGCAAGTGTCTGAGGTCAAAGCATTTAATGTTTTCAAGATGAAGTTAGATATAGTTCTTAGGGCCAAAGGGATCAAAGGGTTTGGGGAAGAAACCGGAAAAGGATACTGAGTTGGATGATCAGCTACAATCATATTGAATAGTGGAACAGGCCTGAATGGCCAAGTGACCCAACTTCTGCTCCTATTTTCAATGTTTCCATGATTGTAAAACAGCATTTGACTGAGTTTGGCAGCAACATGACCTAGAAAAACTAGAGTCTGTAGTAATCAGGTAGAAAACTCTCTGCTAATTGAAGTCATATCCAGCATAATGATTGTTATTGTTGTTGTTGTTGGATGTCGATCATTGCAACATTGAAGAAATTCTGCAGAGTAGTGTCCCAGACCCAATCACATTCAGATGTTTCATCAATGACCTTCCTTCTACCATAAGGTCATAATAAGAACGCTTTCTGAAAATAGTGTAATTTACAGCACCATTCACAACTCTGCAGATAATAAAGCTACCTGTGTCTGTATGCAGTAAGACCTGGACAACGTTCGTGCATAGCTGATAATGAGTAAATAACATTCGTGTCACACAAATACCAGACAATGATAATCTCCAATAAGAGAGAATCTAACTAACTCCCCTTGACAAATAATGGCATTATGATCACTGAACATCCCACACTATCAGGACTTTGAGGGGTACCATTGACCAGAGACCAAACTGGGCATACATATAAATACTGCAGCTACAAGATCTATATTAGGTTGGGATTTCTGCAACAAGTAAATTACCTCCTGACTTTTCAGTTGCCTGGATGAATACAGCTCTAACACTGCTAAAGAAGGTCAGAAGTCACACAACACCAGGTTATAGTCCAACAGGTTTACTTGAAATCACAAGCTTTCAGAGCGCTGCTCCTCTGTCAGGTGAAGGAGCAACGCTCTGAAAGCTTGTGATCTCAAATAAACCTGTTGGACAATAACTTGATGTCATGTGACTTCTGACCTTGTCCACCCCAGTCCAACGCTGGCACCTCTACATCATGACCACTAAAGAATGTCAGCATTGCATCAACAAAGTTGTCCACTTGATTGGCACTCAATCCACCACACTGAACAGTCATTCCTTCTGTCACTTTCCCATGGCACAGTGTGCGCCATTTAGAAGATGCACTGCAGCAGCTCATCAAGCACCTTCCAATCCCATGCCAGCTACCACCTAGAATGAGATAGGCAGCAGATGCATGGGAACGTTGCCACCTTCAAGTTCCCCTTGAAGATATGTATCATCCTGTCTTTGAAAGACAACACTGTCTCTTTACTTTTGCTATGTCAAAATCTTGAAAGTCCCTTTCTACCAGCACTCTGGTTATAGATTCACCACATCAACGACAGTGGTTCAATGGAGCAGCTCACCACCACAAAGGCAATTAGGGATAAGCGATAAATCCTGGTCCAGCCAGTGATGCCTACTTGCCATGAACACATATAATTATGTGCTCTCGTTGTTCCCTCTGACATTACAACAAAACTAGTTGAGATGTTAAACTGATGCATGTCTTCTGTCTTAGGTGAATACCAAAGGTCCAATGGTATTATTTATTGTACTGATGGAATTACGTACAGATTAATAATTATCCTTCAACCAACATTATTGAAGCAGAACTTTTTTTTATATCTCAGAACTGCTGGAATGTCTACATTTCAACAGTGACTACATTTCAAACAGTTTGGGATGTCCTAAAGCTGTAAAAGGCACTGTATCAATGCAAATATTTCCTTTCATCCTATATTATTGTGTAAAGATATGAGTACCATAACATGTCATATGCAATGTATTATCCACTCCATGAGCTGAAATTAAGCTTGGCCTATCCCTCTTAGGCTATAAAATCATATTGCTGTAAACATCCTAAAGTCAAAGACAGGTTAATTGCTTTGGTGGCACACCGCTTGCAGATTGCCAGATGCTTGTATAGTTTTGGCTCAAATTCAATCTGTATGCTTTTCACAATGGCAGCAATTAATCTAGTTAACCTCAGCGTGGTATAATTGACTTTTTAAATATAACTTATGTTTTGATGTATGACATCTGAAATCTGAAACTTGAAGTGTGACTGGCTCAAAGATTTTCTATATCTTCTCGATGTTACTCAATGCTAAATTGGATCGTGCACTGTTCAGTAATCACAAGAATGTAATGACATTTGGACACAATATTACGCTAATTAACTGAAGTTGTGTTATCTATAAAAGAAAAGAAGGCTTACTTTTAAATAATGCCTTTCATACCTACTAGACATCTCTAAGTGCTTTAAAACTAATTAAGTACTTTTGATTATAAGTGTAGGTACTGCTACTGTACAAAATATTGCAGGCAATATATACATGGCAAGCACTCACAGACAACCCATAAAATTGACCAGGTAAACTGCTTTTTAGTGTTGATTGCAGGATAGATATTGGCCAGGACGTCTCTGCCATTCTTTAGAACATGCCATGGGAACCTTTTAATAAATCTGAACAAACTGGCAGGACATTAGTTTAATGTTCCTTACAAAAAGCCACCATCATTGTAAGTACAGAATATTGTACTGAATGTCAGCTTTGGCTTTTGTGACCAAGTCCTGGGCCAGAAACTTACACCTCGACCAGGAGCAGACTGGCAGGTTGGGGATAAAGTTGAGTGTAATGATTGGGGGGTTGTGGTTTGGGGGGGAAGGGAGGTATCATACTTGTCACCTTCATAATTCTAATGGTACTATGCCAGCTGTGGGTGAATTAGGCAGTTTACCAAATCTTAAGAAAATGGAGGCCTTTAAGTAACCCATTAATGGCCGCCTAAAGCCTTTTACTATCAGCTGTGTTGTCTTACCAAAAAGAGCAGTGGTGTGGTGAGGCTACTGGGGTGTACATCCCTACTGCATGCTGTTGGACTCATGCTTAGCTCCTTGTGCTTGAGCATTCTATGCCTGGTGGAAGGATTACCTCCAGGTTCATGGGCTATACCCAAGATTAAAACACCCTTTCCTCATGTCTGGCATCACCCACCTTCATGTCATCACTGGGCCTGCCTGACTGACCCCAATGATTCCTAATCCCAATTGAATCCCTTCTTTTCCTACTCACCAGGGATGTTGGTCCAGGCTGAGTACAATGTAAGCAGTAACTGCCACCCTCGGTAATGCTGAATGGTAGGCGAGCAGCTCTTGGAAGAGGGACATGATAGATCAGAGGGATGAAACTCAAACCTTCAGGAAATTAATTGAACCACATTAAATTAGCATTGTCACCTCCAGGGTCAATGATGGTGCACTCACCTCAGCTGGTGACACTTTGTCTATGTTTATACATGGTCCTGGAGTAGGTTACAAAGTGCAAGCTTCACATATGGAAGCTATTGTGCTACCATCCAAGCTTGTACCAAATTCCAAATGATTGTTGTCAAGTAAATACAGGCAGAGTTTACTCAAAGTTTGATTCCATTTTGCACATTGGTCTTACACAGATGTGTAGATTACATCACTAAAAGATATAGTTTGCTTAAATTGTTCATGCCCTTGTAACACTTTGTCATTTGGGGTCCAATGATTAAGGTGTCACATCAATACACTGAGATGCATTTTATATACAGAAGGGATTCTTTTACAGTATTGAATATTAGTAAGTCAGAGATTGTTAGTTCAATGATAGTTCGTGCAGCAGGGGCAACTCAGTGTTAAGGATATCCTCAGGAGCTTAGGAGCACCTTCTGGAACGGCAGCTTCTCCGACAATTGATGCAAAGAAAGGTATTGGGCTGAGAAGGCGCACAATTTACCAGTCTCTGTTTTCTTAGAACCCACCTCTCTGCCAGCTGAACTTTCTATTTCCATTCATCGCATCCATTACCCATCCAGATACTCAGCCTTCCAAAGCTCCCATCTGTCAGTGTTAACATCTGACATCTTCAGGTTTCACTTGTATCGGAGGCATGGATTCCAACGAGATCATGAAGCCGTGGACGGGTCATCGTACAGAAGGCACTTGAGCATATGGCTGTCATCTGTCTGATGAAAGTGGCCGAGCCAGCACAGAAATTACTGGCTTGGAAATGAAAATATTCTGATGGAGTTAACATGCTGCAAGACTTTCGAATGAATGACTTTGCCTGGTGAAGAGATGCTGAAGATATGACAGTGAAATTGGAAACTGTTCAAACCATTTTCCTGCCTGGCATTAGTTGTTCAGATCTCTTTATTGCACATACTATTTTGTACCACAGCACAGTTGTTTGTTTTTTAAGGCTGAAAAGTCTAATTCTCTTTTATTAAACACAGGCTGAGTTCATAAAGAGGCCAATTCAGAGGTTTCTTACATTCCGGCTTTATAGATCTTATTCCTGCGTAAAATATTTTTGCAAAGTGGGGCACCAAGATTGAAAGTGCCAAGTAATTTGTATTTGTTTTTTACAAAGACCACCTGACAGGAAACTGATATAATGTAAAACATGCACCTGTTTGGATATCCTGTCCTTTTCTGTAAGTCAAGTTATATTGTGTTTAATTGTGTGTAGGTGGCACTGGCATTAAACACATAGATAGTGTGATCCTACCTATAAGTGATCTTATGTGTGACTTTGTGACCATACCTGAGCTAGAGACCATACCAGCTTTGTTCAAAACTTTACATCGCACATGTAAACCTACAAGAATGTGAGGATACAGAACTCGAGACTTTGGTAGACATGGATGTCTCTCTCCCTCCACACCCCTCATGAGAAAGGATGAGGCACCACTCTTCAGAAGCAGTGTTGACCCAGATGTCCCTGCGTGAATGAAAAATTGGTGTCCATCATTGATCCTGTTCTCATCATTGCATGCAGCCAGTGGAAGTTCACCCTTGGGGAGTGAGACAGCTCCCCCTGTAGAATGTGTACTTGCTGAAAGCGGAAGGAAACTGTGCACAGTCAAAGGGTGGATGATATATTCGGTTTGATCCAATCCTTTGTCAACAAGTCATGCATTCTGGAGGCTGAGGTAGACAATGTTGATTAGGCTGAACCCAACCAATAACATGCTGCTATCCCACAGGATCAGCTTGAAAAGGTGTTGAGAAACCCAATGCTCTATTTTGCCTGATAAACCAGAGCCTTGCATGGACACTTGAGGGACAAGGCTCTGGGATGGGATGGGTTGACAGTGCTGTTTCACTGGGATTGTTATTTTGCTGCTACCTATAAGGATTGAGCTCCACCCAACTGGTGTTTGTTCTCCCTTCTTAGAGTGGTCTGCAAGAACTTTGCCAGGGCTATGTTTGCATGTTTTGGCAGCTTGCTGGTTCATATAATTCACCCTTACCTGTCTTACATGGCCCTAGACTGGGAAAACTGCAATAATTAATTGATCTGATACCTTCTCTACTATTCCTGGAAACTTGGTTTGTTAGTCACCTACCCTTCCCTGGATCAAGAGAAGGCTGTTGACAGGAGGGGCCATGAATATATTTGGGACCGTGCAGACCTATAGAGCATTTTGACACAGGGATCAAGCATTGGTATGGGTCCTAGATGAGCATCTTTTGCCTTTGGGAGAGGACCAAATCATAGGCTGAACATTGGGTACCACTCATATGTACAACTTTCCTATGCTTCTTGTGGAGGAAGATTATAGCACTAGCTCTTTGTAGACCATGTTTAAATCATTGATATGATGCTCAGTCGGGAATGATACAAAAACAGAAAATACTGGAATAAAATAGCGGCAGCTTTGGCAGCATCTGTGGAAAAAGAAAGAGTTAACCATGTGACTCTTCTTTGGATTGCTAGGCTCTGCAGAATTTTACTTTCATCATGATCATGGTACATGATGCCTACAGTGCTACAGCTCAGCATTCTCTGACACAACCAACTGGGAGGAATTTTACAGACTCCTAATGGGTCAGTGGCAGGTGGACTCCCAGTTGGAAGGACTGAGGTATTTTGCCTGGAACTCCACCCACCTCCTCTACCTCGGAATCTATTTCACCTGAAGAATCCTTGCCAGGTAACTGGCAAGATCTGAAGGTCAAGGCCACAAGCTTGCCCAGGACACTGTACTGAACTTCTCCCATTCTCCCAGGGGTCATAAAACAAACGGTGACTGCTATGTCAGAGTAGTACTTTGTCACTTTGACCTTTTCCCCTGAATTTGTCACCAAGATACAGAAGAAACATTGTCTGGAAAACAAGGGCACACTGGGTCTCTATTGCAGTTCTGAATTTCCTCTGGGAATCTCTTCTGGTAGCCAATCCTTCCACTCCCACTGTGGTGGGGTTTTCTGTAAGGATTGCCTCACACCTTTCACACTGTAACCCTCATTGACCATTCAGAATTGCCATGGTGTTCCATCCTGTCTTTTGGAGGTGGCAGGGTCCCCAGAGGAAAGCTCACTGGGTGGAATTTCTCCGTTGTTCATCGGCAAATTGGCCCAGAGACTGTTGCCAGGTGTAATCTCGAGCAATAGATTATTAGAAAGACTCATGGATTCCTGATCTGCCTATATTTGCTGTGACATTGAAGGGATTTGTTCTTTGTTTCCATATAAATGTGCGAGGGTGTAGATCCCTACTGTTATCTGAGGGGGCTTCTCCTCAATTTCTGAACTTGAAACTGTATCAGTTGGTCACCACTCTATGGCCACTGCTCTATGGCCACCATCAACTGGAACCTCAGTCTACAGAGGATGGCATCAGACACACACCACCCTCTCCACTATGTCATGTCACATTTCTGAATCACTTAGAATTCACTTCAATACTGCACTTTCGAGTTCAAATTGCAATGTGTGGCATTGCATTGCCCTGCATTGTAAATGGAAACATACAAACATATCTAAATAGCTAAATGGGATAGACTTCAAACAGATCTAGCAACTCAGTACTGGGCATCCATAGGAACATGGAAAATAGGACCAAGAGTAAACCAATCAGGTCTTTGAACCACTTCTGCCATTCAGTATGATCATGGCTGATTTTCAAACTCGGCACCCTGTTCCGACTTTCTCTCCTTAGCCCAAAGAACTATATCAAACTCCTTCTTGAAATAGAGTTAGAGACAAAAAAAACGCAGATGCTAGAATCCAAGGTAGACAAACAGGAGGATGAAAAAACACAGCAAGCCAGGCAGCATCTGGAGGAAGGAGCTGTCAACATTTCGGCTATAGTCCTTCTTCAGGGATGATGTGGCGATAAGGGGAGCTGCAGATAGAGAGGATATGAGGGATGGATGTGGAGTGGTGGCGATAGGTAGACACTGGTAGCAAGTGCGACCTGTTTGGTCCATGGGAAGGTTGAATCCAGTTGGTGGCTGGAAGGGAGGGTCAGAAGGTGGAATGGAAGGGAGGAGGTGGAGCTGGAAGGGGAGCTGAGGGATGGTTGGGAAGGGAATTTGAAATTGGAGAACTCAATGTTGAGTCCTCCGGGCTGTAGGGTACCCAGGTGGAAGATAAGTTCCTCAAATTTGCATTCTGACTCCTTGCCCCCTTCCCCCACCCTATCTTCTGCATATCAACTGATATTTTCCTAGCTACCATCAGTTCTGAGGAAGGGTCACCAGACCCAAAACATTATCTCTGATTTCTCTTCGCAGATGCTACCAGACCTGCTCAGTTTTTCCAGCAAATTCTGTTTTTGTTATATATCGTCTAGGGCTCTCTTTCCATGTTTGTTGGGGTGAGCCATAATCAGTCCGGTGGTCTGTTCACTGAAAGTCATAGGGAGCTAACAGGGAATGCTGGGGGATGTCAATTGGAGTGATTAGACACAGTGTGCTGGGATGCTGAACAGATAATTGTGAAGTGGGCAACTCAACATGAAAGGGTTGGAGTTGGGTTGCATGGGAGGGTGTGAGGTACCGCAGGGTGAGGGTTCATCGACAGTTGACACCACCCTGGTTTCAATGGGTCTACATTGCATGAATTATTATTCCATGTGTAATCATGTACGCCTGGGATTTAGGGAGTGCAGTGGAGAGATGACCAGTTAAATAAATAGGTTGTGTACAAATGTGGAGAAGGTGAAAGCCAGGTATCCTGTCACCAAGTCACCCTTAATTTACATGTGGAAAGTCCTTGACACTTGTCCAGCTCCCTCAGAAACAGCTCTGAGATTGTCAGAATCTCTGACACTCCTGTTTTTGTCTGTCAGCCAGGTCTCCCTGATTGATACTGTTAATCTGATCCAATCAGGGAACTCATATTCTATGAAGAATACCTGGCTGACCTTGTTAACATCGCAACATTCCTCCCCCTCTGAGTCTGAGGATACAGGACAGCTTCTAGTCCTATATAGCCTCCTGGGGTGTTTCAACACCGGATCGGGTTCCTCCGAACCTGCATCAGATACGGACAGCATGTAATGCACAGGAGCTCGCCTCTTGCACTCAGAGTGCCTCGGGAGAATTTCACTCTCTTCTTTTGGCAGCAAAGACGTCGATGTGGCAAGATCTGCTATGTTCATCTTCGATTCAGAGGCCTCATCAACACCTGACAGAGGGGGAGAACCCATGGGTTCCGACAGCCTTTCCAGCTGTTCCAAGGAGTGAAGGAATCATCAAACCAGTCCGGTTTGCAGATTGGGTAGCACCAGTCATATTGATTGTGAAGCCCCATGGGTTGGTTCACCTTTGTATGGATTTTAAACAAATGGTAAAAACCACTTTTCGCAGTTGGTTAAGGCCCAATTCTTCACAAAAAGCATTTATATGCAAAGCTTGCAGGGGGGCTATCCTTCACAAAGCTGGACATGAGCCATACCCATACATGCTATTGTAGTTGGATGACGATTCCCAGAAGTATGCCATAGTTAATACCCATAAGGTTTGTACCACTATATGAGACTGCCATTTGGGGTATTGTCAACCTGTGCCATTTTTCAGCAGATGATGGAGAACATTTTACAATGTCTATCCCAAGTTGCCATTTATCTAGATGACATGCTAATAACAGGGAAGACCAATAAGGATTGCTTAGAGAGCTTGGACAGTGTCTTTACATGTTTCTCCCAGGGAAGAAAGGGAACAATGTGTGATCCAGACAGCCCAAGTGACCTACCTGTGCTAGATCGGGTTATACCTATTGGACATAAAGTGAGGGTGATCAAAGGTGCCCTGGCTCCCACAGCAGTAACGGAGCTTAGGTCTTTCCTTTGGCTGTGGAACTATGATGTAATCTGGCCTCCATTCTGGCACCTTTGTATCAACTCTTAAAAAAGGGTTAGCCTTGAATATGGTTGCGTAGTCAAGCCGTTGCTTTGAGGGAAGTGAAGAAACAGCTATCATCCTCTAAGGTGTTGCCACACAATGATCCCCAGCAAGATCTGGTATTCATGTGCAATGCCTCCCCGTGTGACATCAGTGTAGTATAAGCTCATTGATGGATCAAAGGAGAGGATTTACATCCAGATCTTTGGCAAATGCATAGCATAAATATGCCCAGATAGAGAAAGAAGGTTTGGCTGTCATATTTGAAATCAGGAGGTTCTACCAACATCTTTGAGGACATACATTTGTAATAGTAATGGACCACAAACCCCTGCTAGGTCTAATTAAATAGGGCAAGGCAGCATCACCCATAGCTTCAGGTCAAATTCAGCAGTGAGCTCTCATACAAAGAATGTATAATAACAAGTTAGAACACTGTCTGAGAGGGCAAGTAGCAAATACGATGCAATTGAGCCAACTTGCACTGGCAGATACACCAATGATAGTACTGCCACTGGAAGAATCCATAATGGTTTTAAATTTTCTGAATACATTTCCAGTCACACCTGCCAATATCAGATTTTGGATGCAGAAATATCCGATCCTGGCAAAATTGAAACAGCTGGTGGTGATGGGGGGATTCAAAGGGCCATCACAACTTGAATGGAAACGTTTTTGGACCGAGAGAGATGAGGTCACAGTAAAGGACGACACAATATTATGGGGAAAAAGAACGATTGTCCCAAGCAAAGGTCATCTCCATAAGCTGGCTGAACTCCACCAGGGTCATCCAGGGGTTTCCAAAATGAAGATGTTGGCGAGATGTTATGTCTGGTGATCAGAATTGGATACAAGCATAGCTGCATTGTTGCGGCAGTGCCCAGAGTGCCAACAAGGGCAAAAATTACTGCAAGCAGCTCCCCCACAATCATGGGAATGCTCAGGTAAACCCTGAACTCAACATTGACTACGCAGGTCTTTTCATGGGCTCAGCATTCTTAGTCATCATAGACACACACTCAAAATGGCTGGACATGCACAGAGTTCATTGGTTAAACATGGGGACGATGATAAAAAGACTGAATGTATCTTTTGCAATATGTGGACTCCTGGAAGTGTTGCTCACAGACAATGGGCCATCATTTACCAGCAGGGAATTTGAGTATTTCCTAAAGTTGAATGGTGCTTGTCATAGAAGGACAGTTCCATTCCATTAATCATCCAATTGTCTGGCAGAAAGAGCTGTCCAAACTTGGAAGGCTGGCTTAACGAAACAGCCTATCACTTCTCTAGATACCAAACTGTCCTGGTTCCTATATGATTAAAGGACCACCTCTCATGCAACTACAGTGATAGCACCGGCAGAGTTGCTAATGGGGAGAAGACTCCGCACCAGGTTAAATCTGATTTTCCTGGACCTAGGGGGTATGGAGCAGGGGATAGGGTGAAATGGCATCAGGAACACCAATGCGTAACACAAGATTCTGCTAAGCGGGAGTAACAGTTTCCTTCAGGGGTGAAAGTTTAGTGTTGAATACATGGGAATGGTCCTGCATGGCTAAGAGACAAGGTTGGCGCAAGGTCAGGTCCAGTGTCGTATAAAGTTCGGGTAGGTGCGATAGTTCTGAACAAGCACGTTATCCATATGAAAGCTGCAAACTAGCAAACAGTGTGAGAGCAACATATGCCTAGCTCCTCAACTGCCTTTCTGACTGTTTGGGAACTCCTTCTCTGTCAAGACCTGAAGGTACCTCAGAATCTGAGATAGACACAGCCGATGTCGCTGCCTTGATGCCTTTGATACCTGAAAAGGAGAATGAATTTCTTCCGAGGCACTTCAGGTATAAGAGATGAGCTATTGTGCATTACATGCTGCCTGTATCAGAGGCAGAGTCAGAGGAATCCGACCCAGTGCTAAAATGATCCAGGAGGAGACACAAATAAAAAGACTCAGCATACGGCCTCAGACTCAGACGGCGAGGGATGTAGTGATTAACACAAAATCAGGCAGCTGGATCTCGTGATATATGAGCTCCTTGATTTGTGCTGTTAATTTGGTCCAATTGTGGAGCCCTGGCTGACAGATATAACAGGAGCATCAGAGGCTCCATTTACTCTGAGACTGGCTCAGAGGGGACTGTATCAGTGACAAGGACTCTCCATGTGTAAACAATGGGTGACTTGTTGATAGAATATAGGCCTGAGTGGAATTATTTTAGAGTCCACATACCAGCCACAACTAAAATGACTTGCCAGCCTGGATCCTGAAGAAAATTCTAACTGTTTGACTGAGGCTTGGCTTTGTTTTGGGGGCCTTGTTGTGGGCTGATCTAGAGTCTCTGTTCACGATATGTGCTGAATATGGTTACACAATTTTTTAAACTTTATTCATTCATTGGATGTGGGCATCACTGACTAGGCCAGCATTTATGGCTCATCCCTAATGCCCAGAGGGCAGATAAGAGTCAACCATGTTTCTGTGGGTCTGGAATCACATGTAGGCCAGACCAGTTAAGGATGACAGTTTCCTTCCCTAAGGAACATTAGTGAACCAGACGAGTTTTTCCTGACAATTGCTATTAAATGCATGGTCATCATTTGACTCTTAGTTACAGATTTTTTTTATTGAATTCCAAATTCAACCATCTGTCATGGTAGTGTTCAAACCCAGGTCCCCAGACCTTTACCTGCACCTAGGGATTGACTGTGCTGTGATAACACCATGAGGCTGTTGCCTCCCCTAAATTTCCTGAACTCTAGTGGTATTTCCCAAGCTCAGTCAAACTCAGTCCACTTCCATCGGAATACCCTGCAATTTATATGCTCCTTTTGCCACATTTCCTGTGACAAAGCCGGTTGTAGTGCCTGTTTGAAGTCAAGTTGGGCTTCAGCTAGTGGGCACTTATGCATGGTTCCATCACGAATCCCATATACCAGTCAGTCTGAGCATCTAATTAAGAGTTAAACCAAAGTCACATGCCTCTGCTAGTTCTCTTAGTCTAGTCAAAAATCCCACCTTGGATTCCCCTGCCTCTTGAATTGCCGAGTAAAAATAATAACATCTTCAAATTTGGGGAGGCTAGGGATCATAATATTCCTGAACTAAATCTGTCAACTCTTGAAAGGTTTTAGTATCTGGTGCCTCAGAGAAAGTTAAACTCCAAATAACTGAAAAAAGCTGCAAGTCCAAAAGATGTCAGAGAATTGCTTGTTGCTTTTCATCTGCCCCAAAGTCATTTACCCAGAAAAAAAAATGCATTCTTTCCACGCAGGGGTCCAGTCTTGATCAACAGGGTCAAATGAGTTGAGTTTCCCAAATAATGGCATGATTCTAGAAATACTTACTCCTAGTCAATGTGGCAAGCAGGTTTCCTCAGCAAGGTGCTTTTGTCTCATTGACACTGAAATAACTCCAAAGAGGCCAGCATCCAATCACTGAGGCACCTTTTATTTACACACAGGAAGTCCTCAACACTGCTCCAGCTCCCTCTGAGAGTGTCAGAATCTCTGGCACTACTCTTCTTATCCATCACCTTGGGCTTCTTGATTCGGCCAGGTTAACAGTCCCAATCAGGTGAACCTCATATTCTAGAGATTGACCTCATTATAATCACTGCAGGGTTCTTAGGAAGGGTAATGCAGAGGGGAACATAAAGGTTTGAGGGAGTCTTTTAGACTGACAGGCTGACGCTGTGAGTTAGCTCATGAAACGTTACCTATGTTGCTTTTTTTCCTCATTCAAATCAGAAATATGTAACTGAAATGGAAAATGTCTGCCCTAAAACCTGGAACAGGCAAAATTAGTGTTCTCTGAAAGATGGGTCTCCAATTTTGTGTAATGTGAAGTTCTCCAAAGGACAATAGCATTAAACAGATTCGTGGTACAAGTTAAAGATATCTGTTGTAATATCATGCAATGACCTCCTCTGCCAATTTAAAATCCTGTTCACAAAGTGATTTTGACCTTTCAGCAGTGGAAATTCATCCTAGTAATGGCTGTGAACCACAAGTAATGTCTTGTGGCTTGGGAAGTGTCCCCTCTAGTTGCCTAAGATGCAATCACCTTTAAAGTTCCAAAGCCTGCAGAAGGTACAGAAGCTGTTCAATTCACATCTTTAAGCACCATTATCCTACATGTCGTGCTGCCTTTCCTGACGACTATGGGGGTTGAAGGTGGGGAAGAGGTATTTATTATTGGTTCCACATGTAGTATGTGTGTCTAAGACATGAGCAGCAAACATTGAATCAGGTCAACAATGTATCATGCCTATGTAAAGGCTTCACATTGATATCCTTGTTTGAGGCTTACATCTGAGAGTATTTTGAGGACCCTGTACAAGTGTTATTTGCATGTATTGCGGCTGCTGATTGATCACATTGTGCTTTTTCGATTGATTGTAAATCATCAATAATTTAACAGCGTAGCTATGTTACTGATATTACCCACATAGGCTCATTGGCGTTGTCCCTAGGCACAAAAGCTATAGTTGTCTCTGTGGAGCTCCTCTGAAAGTATACACATAAAAAGATGAGCAACACATGCATCCGGAAGCCCAGTATAGACCGGCATAAAAATTCAGTGGATGCGGCGTCACCTCCTACTGTGGAGCTAACAGCCACAAGTCCCCTCGTTGAGGGCAGCAAAGATGCAGGAGAGCCACATTCACCCACAGTCTTCCATGGAATATTGTCTGGATGAAAGAGGGGTAGTGGTGCTATACTCTATTTAGAAATGCTGGTCAGAATCAACCTTCCCGCTAAGCTCCGTGGCTGTGTATGTGAGCAGCCATTCCGAGCACACCAATCACGGCTTTGGCTTCCACTTCTGGAAGGTGCTACTGCTCACGGAACTTGAAGGCCTGCATAGCAGGAAAGAAGATTAGAGGGAACACCGGTCAGAATGTTATCCGGTGTATCAGCACTGGAGCCACTGAGGGCCATAAGATGCTTCCTCCACAACATATTTCCATATTGGTCATCTATAGGTGTTTGTTCCAGTATTGTATAGGCAGAGGACATTGCTTAATCCTAGAGTACTGGAAGATGCACTGATGCTATAGAATGGATGATGAGGGTCTGTGAGAGCCACAGCATTGTGCCAAGTAAGAACATGAAGATGTTCTTCAGACTGAACAGCACCTTCAGCCTCCTACATTTCAGCATTATCGAAAGCAAACAGCGAGAGAACAAAGTTATGTGTTGATCGTTCACAGACTGTAAATGTGTAGATGCTATTGAGGCTTGCGTTCCCTGTGTAATCCCAGCTATATAAAGGCTTCAAAATACAATTGCAGCCTATTGGTTTGATCTTTCAATGCAGTTCATGTTGTTTAGTAAAAGCTAAGTTTCCACTAAAATAATTCTATAAAACAAAACTTGTGGAGACATCATTAGTTTCAAAGTTAAACAGAATATTTTTCACTTGTTGCATTGAACTCCTGTAGCGTATATGCTGTACTTTGGCTGTTTTTGTTTCTGTCTTAGGTAGTGCAATAAACTGCTAACGATTGTACTGAGGACAGGTATTTCATTAGTGGCATCCCAGTAATTTGAATAAAATAAACTAGAGTTTCAGTTGATGCAGAAATTAAATACATAGGGACTGCTGGGATGTTAAAGAAATTCCCCATCTGCATTTCAGATTATGATTCATATAAAATCTACAATTCTAAAAACAGTTTAGATGTCTTTGTGTCTTGACTAACAGTTAGCCTTGACTAAAAACAAATTAACATGTTCAGATGAATGTGAAAGGTCCCACATCATTATTTATCTGATGGATAACTCCTTGAAAATCTCTGCGTGTGTTTAGCTGATTCCTACTTAAAAAAGTCCTGTGCTTCTGGACAGAATAGATGAACAGAAACAATGATTGCAATGCTATAATTCCCTCAGGGAATATCAAAGGACCTCTCCTGCTGGTTGGCCAACAATTATTACCAATTGAATAATAAATGTGTTTGTCCTTTGCTCGTTTTTTTGTAGGTCCTGACTGTGCAAAAATTGGTTCTTGCGTTTCTCCTTGAATCAAGAGTGACTACATATCAAATTGAATGCATCTGCTCAGGATATCTTTAGGTCATGAATTCTGACCTATAAATGCTAGTTCATTCTTTCTCTAGTAATTCCTCAGCATGCAATTGTATTTGAAGAAATGTATCTGGACATTTAACAAGTTGGAGATTTCTTATCTCCTCATACACATTGCATCAAACCTGGCTGAGTAAGAGAGAGTGAGTCATAGAGTCATAAAGATGTACAGCATGAACACAGACCATTCAGTCCAATTCGTCCTTGCTGACTGGATATCCTGAAGTAATCTGGTCCCATTTGATAAATGTTTATGAATTTCTTTATCAAGTTTATTGAGATTATTTTTCAGGAAGTTGACTTGCATTCTGGGTTCAGGGATTAAAGGATTAAATTATTAATGATTTGCAATCAGTTGAAGCTGTAATGTTGTAAGCACAATTCAGTCATGGATATTTCCCAATTAATTTTCTTTTCTGTTTCCTTTAAGCAATACACACATAGATAGGCTTAATAGGTTCATTCAAATATGTACAGTGTCAATTAACATAAACTGTGTAGAAACTAATTTTTGACTGAAGCAACTCTAACATGTATTTTTTAAAATCATGGCAATGAGGATTCACACACTACTTGATATTTGTGTGAAGAGTGAGTTTCCTCAATAAAATCCTATTCAAATAGTGGCTGATCTAGATTCAGATATAGCTGTGTCAATACTATAGGTTGAAATGTTTAAAATATTCAAATGTGAACTCAATGTCTCGAGAAAATATATCTTTTCTCACTATATTTCTCTACATATTATGTGTATACACCTCACATTGTAAGTACTACAAATCCCCAGTCTGGAGACTGCCATTAACACGGGGTTAAATAACAGAAAAGTAATTGTAGTTTTAATTAAAAAGCCAAGCAATCCATCACATTTTGAAGAAAGACTAAATACTTGTTTACCAGTTAATCAATAATGTGAGATATTTTTTGTTATAAATATAGAAAAACTAATTATTCAGCACAATTCTCTGCTCTGATGTGACTGGTGGAATTAGAATGCATTAGAGAGTTACTTTAATCATGAAGTTTGACAGTCAGCAGCAGAGCAAGTCTTTCGAATCTCATTCCTTTCAATATTTCTCTGATGTCAAATATATAACAAATAATATAATATCCATTCTTAGTGCATACATATTTCATTATTCTCTTTCCTGAGGGAATTAGAGTATTGCAATCATTGTTTCCATTCATCTATCTATCCTGAAACATAAGAGCTTCCAGATTTATTTTTGGAGGCATCAACTGAACTTACTCATAGGGTTTCAAGGAGTTATCCATCAGGCAATTGGGCTGGATCTAATGATATCATTATATGGTCTATGAGGATTTTCGTTTCCAACATCAACTGTGCAAGTCAATAAACCTTTAATGGATTTGTACCAAAATCCACTAAGGAGAATTATATGTGGATTTTAGACAGGAATCTCAAGACGGAAACCAATATAATATTATCCCTGTCAGATTGTGTTGACAAAAGAACGCACAGTATGATACAAGGTCAATTAACCTTTTGGAACTATTCTTTATAGAGGGTTGCAATAAGATCTCACTGCCTTGAGTAATTGTAACCCAGTTTGATACCTAATCTTAGTTCATCGCTATGGAGATTCACAGCATTACTCAGATTACAGGAGTGACTCTCTCCCACAAGATATTGTTTGGTTCTGCATTTGTTTGAAAGGGATGATGGAATTGGATATTAGAGCATATGCTGTAAATTTTTCTCATTGTTGAAAAATAAATCTTAATTATCATGTGATTATTATAATAATGACAATTTATATCAAAAATGAAAATCAACAAAATTATATCACACTAGACATCAACAATACTCTTATTTTTCATAAGCTCTAAAAGTATTATTGAATACTTCTATTATTCACAAATCAAAAGATGAAAATTGTTCAGTTGAGAGATAATTTGATCAATTAACAGTCTATCTATGGGTCCAGATTGCATAACAGAAGATGTGCTGGATGGTTGTGGAGTTTCTTAGAATTCAAAATGATGTCTGCATTAAAACTTCCTTAGTTTAGCACCAGACAATCACAGTTTACCAATACTTCAGAGTGACATATGTGCAGTTGTGAATTTGTTACTAAACTAAGTGACAGTTAAGTAAAATTTGTCTTCATCATTGCGAAGACAGCCCTGTATGTGTCACAAGGCAGTAACAATATTTTCAAAAGCAAAAGACTGCTGATGATGGAAATATGAAATAAAAACAAAATGTTGGAAGTGTGGAGTAGGTGAGGCAGCATCTTGTGAGAAAGAAACAGAATCAATGTTTCAGATTGATAATAATCTGTTAATGAGTACTAGGTCAATCAATAAGTCACTGAATACTTGAAAAGAAGTAATGGTTTGGACAGAATGTTTTGAGTCAGAACTAAGGCCTTAAACTCTTGGCTGTAGAATTCACAACTTTTAAACATGGTACAATACATCACTGAGCACTTCTACTAGATCAGCGACAGTTAGTAAAATCAGTCAGCAACTAATCTAAAAGTAGTTAATGATCACTTTCAGTGGTGCCAGTGAGTAGCCCTTTCTGCTTCTAATCTATGTCTCCTTCTGTATGTTCAGCTGTGTAGGATCCAGCAAGGGCTTAACTGGAATGTTTAGAAAATTATGCTGTTTTGCAGCAAAATTAAAAATTGGTGATTAAAATTGCAGCTTTTATTTTTTCTTTCCCTGGGTTATGGGCGTTGCTGCCTCAGCTAGCATTTATTGCCCATTCCAGAGTATCCTTGAGAAAGTAATGGTGAGCTACTTTCTTGAACCACTGCTGTCCTCAGTATTGTTCAAAGGGTTTTCCATGATTTTGACCCAGCAACAGTAAACAAGTGCCAATATAGTTCCAAATCAGAATGGTGTATGTTTCAGAGGGGAACATGAGTGTGTGGTGTTCCCATGTTTCTGCTGCCTGTGTCCTTCTCAGTGGTAGAGGCGACTGGATTGAACAGTGAGTTGCTGCAATGCTTCTTATAAATAGTACACACAACTGTTAACCTGCTTTGGAGGTGGAGGAAGTGAATGCTTAAGATGATGCCCATTCCTAGTTGCCTTTGAGGAATGTTGAAATCTTGAACTGCTGCAGCCGATGTACTGTAGGTAGATCCACAATGCTGTTAGGGAGGGGATTCCAGCATTTTAACTCAGTAACATTGAGGGAATGGTGGTATATTTCCAAGTCAAGATGGTGAGTGGACTGGAGCAGAATTTGCAGGTGTTCCCATGTACCTCCCACCATTGTCCTTCTAAATGGAAGTGGTCTTATGTTTGGAAATTGCTTTCCCAGGAGAATTGGTGAAGTTCTGCAGTGTATCATGTAGGTGGTACATAGTCCTGCTACTAGGCATCGATGGTAGACAGCCATGTTTGTACATGTGGTGACAGTCAGGAAGGCTGCTTCGTCCTGGATGGTATCAAGATTCTTGAGCCTTATTGGACCTGCATTCACGCAGGTAAGTGGGGAGTATTCCATCACACTCATGACTTCTGCTTTGTCAGTGGTGAACAGGCATTAGGAATTCAGGAGATGAGTTATCCATCGCAAAATTCCTAGCCTCTGATCTTCTCTAGTAGCCAACGTACTTGTATGATAACCCCCAGGACTTTGATAGTGAGGGATTCACTGACAATAATGGTATTGGATGTCAAAAGATGATGGTTCAACTTTATCTTGTTTAAGATGGTCATTACTTGGCATTTTTAACTACCTGCCTCAGGCCCAGTCTCCTATCTTTGTCCTTCATGAATTGGCCAGCTTTTTCAGTAGTGGTACTACTGAGCCACTTTTGGCATGAATATTGATATTCCATCCAGATTTCATTTTGTCTGCTTGTCACCTTCAAATCCATTACCACTTAATGTTCGGTATAGAGGAGTAATGATCAAGGAGCTGAAGCCTAGGCAGGAGAAGTATGTGGTAAACAGCATGAAACAATCTTGGCCATATTAAATCTGATGCCATGAGAGTTCATGGGATCAAGAGTCCATGTTAAGGACTCTAAAGATAACTCTCTATCAGCTATAGCAACTGTGCTCCTGGATCTGTTCTGCCAGTGGCACAGGGCATACACACGGAAGTTGATAGTGATATCTGAGACTTTATAGCTTTGGTACATTTGCTGAGTATCGTTATGTTAGACTGTTGCTTGACTAGTCTGAGGGAAAGTTCTCCCAATTTTGGTACAGACAGGACGTTCCAAGATCAACATGGCTGCATATGCCACAATCATTTCTGTAGAGGTTTGGCACGTAGGAGTGAGGGGTGAACTACACTGTCATGAGACCTGGGTCATCTGTGGGCCCCAAGAGGTCAGATTTTCTTGACAATAATCTTATAGGAATCCTTACTGGGACAAATTTTAAATTCCAGATTTATTGATTAATTCCATTTAAGTTTCCACTATCTCCCTGCTGGGATTGGGAACTGTTATCCTCAGAGCCTTAGCCTGGTTTTTGGATTACCAGTCCAGTGAGATTAGTACTTACCACCTCTCAGTTTACTCTTATTCTAGATATTTCCAACATCTGTGCTAATTTCCTACCAAAATGACTTCCAGAGTAATCAGCATGAGAAGATTGCACATTTACAAAATGTCACCCATTATGTCAAAAATACTGATGTCAGGCAAACATATTTTTCAGTCATAACGTCCCAATTTTAATCCAGTGTTACAATCGTTATTTTATCTCAGAGCAGAATGGATAGTGTTTTGGCTGCCCTCTGGTTATCATATCTTAAGGAACAGCAGACTCTACCTGTAGTAAGCATTCAGTCTGCTGCAATACCTTGACCTGTTTTATGATTGCAATCTGACATGCCAGTTATTTGCGTTCTATTACTTGCTATTATTCTATGGAACATGTTAAGTCTTAATTCATATTTGGTGTTAAACCTTTCCTCTTGGACCATATAATTAAGGAATAAATAATTCCATTCCATAAATGCCAAAGTCAATAAATAAATGCTCTAACTCAAATAATTCATTTGCCTCAACAGAAGGCTAATACATCAATTGCTTTGACCTGTTGTAATAAGTTACCTCTCTGGAGTAGGCTATCAATCCAACTATCAATTTATCTTTCATACTATGCTAATATATTAATTCTCAGATAAAAGACTTAAAATATACAATGTTGCTGCTCTCCCAGAAATTCATTGTCTCTGCCACATGGTTGATTTCATTTTAATTAATTTCCCTCTGCTGTTTTCCTTGCAGATTTTTACTAATATTACTAATTTACCAATACATTTAGCTTGTCCTAGAGTCTATCATAAGCTATTGATATGTTATTACAGTGCCCTCTTGGAATCTACAGAACTGTAGCTCAATGCAAGCTATTAGTGTAAGCTTCTGTCAACTACTTGGAGGAAGAGAAAAAAGAAACATTCTCTGATGTGGGTTTAATTTCATGAGGATCAGAGCATGCGGTCCCAGCATAGGTTGGCCAGATGTGACAGAGTAAATTTAGGAACAATCCAGTCTTAATCCATTTAGCCTGTCTCTAAGAGGTTGTTAACCCTCAGAAGGAGTTTCAATGCCAGGGATTATCTTGGCTGTGTTCTCCCTTCCATTCAGTGACCTAGATCTCAAACTGAACTCAAGGGTTCAAGACATGTTAGGAACAGAATGGGACAAATGTGGTTTCTAAGTTAGGATGCTACCCTGGATTTATTAAAGTAACTTCTTCAATTGATTGGTGCTTTAATAATCATGGGAAATAATATATTAACATGGTATTGAGTCTAGAGTGACAGTTGGACTGGTAGCATGCTTCAAAGAAATAATTAATTATTGGAGAGCAAAGCAATTGATTTATCAATCTGGTGTTGGGGCAAATTAATCCATTGGGTTGGAGTGTTTATTTATTGACTTTGGCATTTATGGATTGGAAATATTTATTCCTTCATTATATTTCCAACAGGAGAGGTAAAATGCTAAACATGACTTAAGTCTGAATGCATTCTATAATACAATGTCAAGTAATCAACCTCAAACAATGTGACAGCATTCATAAGATGGGTCAAGGTCATTTGGGTTTTCTGCACCTTTGAGGGAGTGAGATTGTCAAAAAAAGCACAGGTCAATTAGTTCACAGCCTTTGCAACTCTCATCACCTACTCTCATGCACATTGGCACAGGCACATGTTAATGACTTGCAAATAAATTAACCCTGAGTAATGCATTAAGCTCAGGAACAGCATGGTGCTTACTATGCTGTACTGAAATGGAGGTGTAGTGGGAGGGTGGGGGTTGGTCAGTGTGGGAATGGTGAGCAGTTTAAATACTTAGTTTAGAATTAGTCACTTTTGACAAAGCACGGTGACATTGATCTTTGTCAGATCCATTGTTTTAATCATAGTAAACCCACAGTGTGGAAGCAGGCTATTCAGCCCATCGAGTCTATACCGAACCACCAAAGAGCATCCCACTCAGACCCACACTCCTATCCCTGTAACCCTGCATTTCCCAAGACTAATCCATCTAAAGCCTGCATGCCCCTGAATAGCTTGGACAATTCAGCATGGCCAATCCACCTAACCTGCACATCTTTGGACTGTGGGAGGAAACCAGAGCACCCAGATGTGGGGAGAATGTGCAAACTCCACACAGACAGTAACCCGAGGGTGGAATCAAACCTGGATCCCTGGCGCTGTGAGGCAGCTGTGCTAACCATTGAGCCACCGTGCTAGCTGTTTTGGTGAAACATTTCAGGTATCAAAATAACATGTACCACTGCATTGCATACTTTTATAATGAATTAAAGCAGATGGCTGATTGGCAAAAGAATCAGTGCAAACATGGCTGATGTTGCCCAGATGTTTGCAGAGTAATGCTGACTTCACAACAGCATTGCCATTTTGGAAGAAAAAAAACACAAAGAACTGTGGATGCTGGAAATCAGAAACAAAAACAGAAATTTCAGAAAAGCTCAGCAGATCTGGTAGCATCTGTGGAGAGGAAGTGGGATTAACATTTTGGGTCCAATGACCCTTCTTCAGAACAGTTCTCTCTAAAGATGCTGCCGGACCTGCTGAGTTTTCCAGCAATTTCTGCTTTTTTTTCTCATTCTGGATCACAATATTCCAGTTGATGCCCTGACTTAGATTTTCACTGCTGTATATGTTGTTAAGGATTAACAAGAACCCTAACAACTACTATTTTAAAAAGATAATTAACTATTCACCAACTAGTTATGAGTTGGAAAAGCTCAGCAGGTCTGGAGCATAGAACATAGAACAGTAGAGCACAGTACAGGCCCTTTGGCCCACGATGTTGTGCTGAACTTTTACCCTAAACTTAAGGTCTATCTAACCTCCACCCCTACCTTATATTATCATCCATATGCCTATCTAATAGCCACTTAAATGCCCTAATGAGGCCGACTCCACTACCCTCTCCAGCAATGCATACCACGCCCCTACCACTCTCTGAGTAAAGAACCTACCTCTGACGTCTCCCCTATATCTACCTCCACTCACTTTAAAACTATGCCCCCTCATAATAGCTAGTTCCACCCTAAGAAAAAGTCTCTGGCTGTCCACTCTATCTATACCTCTGAGCATCTGTGAAGAGAAATCAGAATTAACGTTTTGGGTCCGGTAACCCTTCCTCGGAACTGATGGCAGCTAGGAAAATGTCATTTTTTTTTGCACAAGATAGGGTGGGGGGAGGGAGTAAGAAGTAAACAATAGGTGGGGATAGAGCTCACACACAACCCATTTTCAGCCACTAACAGTCTCCATTAACAGCTATTCACCCTTCTTGCCATGTCTTCATCCACTCTTTTGTCTGTCCAACTGTTCTTCTCTCTCTTTGAGCTCTATCCCCATCTATCGTTTACTCCTGACACCATCCGCCCACCCTATCTTTTGCATAAAAAAACAACATTTTCCTAGCTATCATATTTTCTGAAGAAGGGTCACTGGACCCAAAACATTAACTCTGATTTCTCTTCACAAATGCTGCCAGACGTGCTAAGCTTTTCCAGCAATTTCTGTTTTGTTTCTGATTTACATCAACCACAGTTCTTTCAGTTTTAATTTAGTTATGAGTTGATTCCTTTGGTTTTATTTTAGGATTCTACCAGCATTTGCTGATGTTCATAATGCTTTCAAATAGCAAAAATCTACAGGGTAAGTCCTGAAGGACTTTTGCTGACTTTAAAGCTTCTCAACAAACCATATACACAAGTGCAGAGATAACA